>NC_132898.1:7228411-7584661 GCF_030463535.1 Salminus brasiliensis
TGTCAAACTTATATAATAATTCAATATAACCTATATAATTCAATATAACCTATACAATTCAATATAACAAAATACTGCATAATATTATTATCAACTGGTATCACTAACGATACCAATGTGGGACAATGTTAACAATGCTAACCTGGGACATAAAAAGTGGGTCATATTTTGGTTAGAGTTGCCATGAAACATCTGTAAAGGACTGTAGAACCAGTTGTGGTAAACTCAGAGGCTGACTGTTTTTGGAAATGTTTAGAAATAGAAGCGAAATTATTGGAATGTTTAACTGGAATGTGGTCGACTCCCCAACAATTCCCCAACTTATCCCAAAAGTACTGGATTGAGCACCACCATCATTCCAGAGAACACAGTTCCACTGCTCCACACCTCAGTACTGGGGCTTTATACCCTGGCTTTAGGCGCCAGTGGGTTCATGTTCATCTGCTCCGGAAAACAAAATTACTCTACATGGACTAGATAAGCTGTGTGTGTGCATTTGCACATCTGTTTCAGCAATAGGTGCAACTTAAAGTAGCTAAGTGCTTTCTTTACACAGCATAGTTTTGCTTTAAGTGTATGGATATTTGAATATCATGGCTACAAAAAGTTGAATAAAATATGATTGGCTGCCTCGGTTAAAATATGAAAAACAAATCAATCTGAATTTTCATCTTTATTTTCATTCTAATATAATTTTTTTATGACTTGCTGTGGCAGAAAGGTTTTCATGACATTTTTGTGTCACCTAAATGTGCTTCTAGCATACATTTTTAAACCTCCTGTCAAGAATCAAAGAGCAGGTATCATACGATTGAGAGATATTTTAAACAATCTGTCCTTACTCTGTATAACCTTGTGAACAACCTTCTAAACTATCTGAGGGAAATTAGGATCCAGATTTTTTTTGTTGTTGTGTATGGTTTATTAATGCCACCGTTTCCACCAATATCATTATTTCTCACTGTACCCAGATTTGATTGCTCGGCTATAAACAAATGCCTAATCGTGGCGACTTATAACACAAATAACACCACAAACCGCAGAGCCACTTTGGCCTGATGTACTACTCTGCAGTGTTTTAAGTGTCAGTCGTGTGAAAGCTTTAACAGCTTGTACGGAGCTATTAGGCTCACACTAGGAGCAAAGTGAGGAAAACGCTCTCCCACCAATGTACACATTCACGCCTCTGCCCGTGGTGCGAAATGGCTGGCGTGGCGGCTGAGCTACGGGGATTCCTTCATAAGCGTAAGAAGCTCTTTCTCTCCCCATCAATCAGACAGCATCGCTCGGCTTCTTCTCCCTTTATTGCCACCAACGCTCCACTCCAGAAGGGAGAGAGAGATGATAAAAAGATAACGACGGGCTGAAAAATACAGATCCGACAGAATATTCCTCCGTTTACGGCGGCCCGGGCCCAGTTTATTTGACCCTTGACGAGTCACGCTTGGTTGAGTTTGGCTTACAAAGACAAGTCAGGAACAGCGAAGAAACTGCTCTCATTCTAGACCTAGCAACAGCGATCACTATAGCACCTAGAAATCCACTACACACACACTGGCATTTAAAGACCTGTTCAGGTGTTCATTAAATATGGTCGAGAAGATTGGATTGGTCATATACTGCATATCACTACGGTTAGTCATATACACTATATGTCCAAATGTTTGTGGACTGAATGATTTCAGCTACCTTTACTCTGCTGATACAGCTGTGCAAATGCATGCACACACACACAGCTGGTGTAGCCCCTGTAGAGATGTACTGCCAAAAGAATGGAGCAAATAAACATGAACCCACTGGCACCATGCCTAATTTCAGGCATTGACTAGAAGGCTATAAAGCCAGCGTTGAGATGTGGACCTCATAACACTCTTATCGTTGAATGCAATCAAATTCTCACAGCAATGCATCTCCAAAATCTAGTAGAAAGCCATTTCAGAAGAAACACTGAACAAGCAGGTGTGTCAATACTTTTGTCTGTATAGTGTAGAAGGTCTTAGATAGTTACAGAGATTGAAAAATTCAGAGCTATGATAGATGTGACAAGCAGTTAAAATAATCTGTGGTACATGATTTTATGACTAAGAAAGATCAGTTTAACATGAATGAAATTGCTATCCGGAAAATCCCATATTTGAAAAGAGGAGATGAAATCTCTTGACTCATACCTCAACAAGGTATTACTAAAAGGTCATTAAAAAGGACTGTTTAAATGTACGCTTAGATGAACCCGAAGAGCATCACATATCAATACAACCAAGATAAAATCATTTGTCAAGGGTTCAGGTGGTAGTAGAAGAAGGAAAACCTCAGGTAAATTCATAGCCAGCATAATCAACAGCTTTACATCCCATTAAGATTTGTGGGACTTTGTTGGGAAATGAATGGAGATGACAACGACACTGCAGACAGCAGCGAAGAAAGCATATGAAGCAGTTTCTTGATCCCAAGGCTGATTATTCAGTATTCAGTTCTAGCCAGTGGTTTTTAACCTGTAGGCTGTGGCCCCTCATTGAGTCATGGTGGTACTGCTAGACGATATTGGGCCTAGTAAGCTTATATTCTGAGTGCAAAACAATATACAATGTTGTTAATATCAGTTATTTAGTAAGTTTAGTAGTTATGAGCGTGAGGACCTGACATATAAAACCTGTATCTTTGGGTTTAAGGTTTAAGTCTTTAAGTGAGATTAGGCCATTAATGCGTAGGTTGCTATAAAATATAATATCAAATTTTGACAGAACTGTTTGTATGCTATCATGGCTTGATAAATAACCCAGACTTTAATGAGACTAGGTTGTGCTGAGAATTAGTTGCACATTTAAAATATCTGGAGTCTAAAAATGCAAGCATTTAAAAGCTGGCCTTTTCCCAGGCCATTCTGTTTTGCCATCAGCAGCCAGAGCTGGTTAGGAGACAATGTAAGAGGAATTCTTTGATATAGTATATATCAATGCATGAGTGCCATCTGAATTCCTGCTCATCTAATAGCACTAGTGTGGTCGAGATATACTCTAAAAAGCATAAAGATGCTGGCTGGAGCCTTCACAGATTGATGCCACAAACACATAAGGTAGCTTCCCTATGACCACAGGAAGCAGGGCAATACTGCACCAGCTCCTCTCCATTTTGTTCGATTTTGCACAAGGCTGTGGAAACTAAATACGCTGCTTCAGACGCCGCTGCGGTGGTTACCCAATATATTTTTTTCTCAAATTAGATTTCATCATTTTCAATTGAATCTGCCTTGTTGTGCTGCGACGATTCCACCTAGCCGTGATTTAGTTGCTTACTCAGGAATCCTCTAATCTGAGATAGCGGGACACTCGCGCCGCTCTGCCTGACTCCAGCAATAGTTTTTTCAGCGATTTCTCTTTTTTTTTTAAACAACACTCCAGTCAGCGTTGATTAAAGTGAGAGGGACTCGTGCACTGTTGGGTGGGGGAAGGAAGGAAAGGATGCAACACACACACATAAAAAAAAGATGCTCTCGATTTAAGTAAATGCATCTGCTTTGATTAGATTGGTTTGATTAGTATAATTTCAACGGTGGGTTTGGCATTGCTAGTACAAGTATATTTAGGCACATGCGCATGACTTTCTTTTGCGAATGCACTTTTCTGTTGTGTCTGGACGAGGAGCTGAAAGAAAAAGATGAAGTAAATGGGAGAAAGAAGAAAGAGATGGAAAAGAAATGGAAGATAGTAGAGAAAGTGAGAGAGGCAGACAGACTGGCAGAGACAGAGGGAATAAAATAAAAAAGAGAGCTATGCCACAGTAGGGGACGCAAGAGGATGCCAATCAGAAGGCATTTTAGGTCCTGTGGGGCGTTCAGTACAGTGCAGTTGAATGTGAAGGCAAGGACACTCCACTCTGCCAAGTAATGATCAAGCAACAGGGGACACACTCGACCTGACTACAGCAGAACACACACACACACACACACACACACACACATACATACACACATACACAGGTACCAGCAAAATCTCAGGGCTAGAAAGTAACATTGGGAATGAATCTTTTTGTTATGTCTTCTGGCAAAGATCTAAAATAAGTACAAGGCTACAAGGCTGTCATTCCTTAAAGCTTCATAAATTATTGCTACATAAACGAAAGAAAGACAACAGCCACCGGTTACAATGGTGCAAGTGACACCATGATAACTGGTGGCTACTAGATTCTATTCACTGTCGGCCACAGCCCCACAGGCCACCACAGCCCAGACACCAAAGGCACAATCACAATGCCACCTGTCAGGGTGTAGGATACATTAGGCAGCAAGTAAACACTCTGTTCTTGAGGTCGATGCGTTGGAAGCAAGAAAACAGACAAGAGACACTTTGACTAGGGTTGTTAAGTTATGATGGCTAGACAACTGGGTCAGAACATCTCCAGAACATCAGGCAGGTCTTGTGGAGTGTTCCTGGTATGCAAAGTTCAGTACCTACCAAAAAAAAGTGCTCCAAGAAAGGACAACTGGTGAACCGGTGACAGGGTCGTGGCCCCACCTCTGTATAGGATTTAAAGGATCTGCTGCTAACATCTTGGTACAAGATACCACAAGACACCTTCAGAGGTCTTGTGGAGTCCATACCTCGACGGGTCAGAGCTATTTTAGGTGCATGTGGGGGACCTATATAATTTTAGGCAGTTGTAGGTCTCTGTAATTATATAGCTGATCAACGTATGTGTTTTATATGTATGCAATTGGTAACTGCAAACATACTGGTAGTGTGGGTTTCCTCACTGTCAATGACGAACACAAAAGCAACTACAAAACGCTTCCATTTGTGGAGAACAACCAGTGGATTTCCAGTTTACCATTCAAACAGAAAGCCAATCATGTTAATTAATCAAGTCAATTAATCAAGAACCTAAGAATTAAAAAATAATACTCAAGTTGGTATATTGTGATTTTTTCATTTTTTGACAATTTGTATTGGACCATTTAAACCCAAGAACCTAAAAACAGCCATAGTTAATATAATGTGATTTTATAATTTTTTGACTACTTCTTTTGGTCCATTTGGCATAAAATATTCACATAATGTAATGCTGTTTTCTTAAGGGGTTATAAAAAAGGTTTGTTACATGAGCTACATGGTTGTGATATAGCCGCAGTATAATACAAACACAATAAAGCTGCGGAAGAGTAAAGCAATCATTTCAAACGAGCATGCAGTTCAAATGTGTGTGGCCAGTGGCATTTCAATTTGGCAAAAAAGGCATTAGAACGGTGCGGCTCACCACACAAAAGAACACTCAGGAAAAAAGAACTGGACAGAGGTTAGCGTGTCAGTGGCCTGCACAAAGGGCTAATCTAAAACCCGGTTGGGTGCCTGGTAAGTACCGTGGCTCAGACAGAATACGGAATCATAGAATATGCAGAATATTCAATTAGCATTGTCTTAAAATAAGACTGCCTAGCTAGAGGTCGGCTGGCATGGCTAATACCTGCTGTAGCATGTGTGAGTGTGAATGTGTGAATGTGTGGCTGTCTGTCTGTCTAAAGCTTAGGGTGCAATTTCTTGGAGTCTTATCACAAAGACACCTGATGTCAATCCATCACAGTTGAAACAGCCTCATTATCTGGCCTCCGATGCAGGACGCTGGAAGCCAAAGCTTTGTGTCTTACCTGGAGCCATAAACGGAGAGAGTGGGAAGGTTATTGTCGGCATCGGGGCATCCAAGGGAATTAGCAGGGCAAAAAAGAGAAAGAGAGAAAGAGAAAGACGCAATTAGTTAATGACAATAAATAAGTCAAATTGTGAAAGAAGAAAAAAGAGGCTAATCATGTTAGCATTACTGGTTCGCCTGGGCCCCTGGGCCGCCTGATTACACATGCAAATGAGGGTTGATTCGGCCAACTGGGGAACAACCTTGGTCATGCCCTCCAAAGGACAGAGCCCCATTCTTTCACACGGGCAAGAAAGGATTAGTCTGGGGCTTAACCCTGAGCACTCCGGGGTTGTTTTTGTTTTTGCTATGCTATTTAAATCTAATCACAGAGTTACGTAATTAATTATATCATTATGTAATTAAATTTACATCTCATTTACATTTTCTATCAGCAGTTTCAAATCTTTTGGTCTATTCTGTCTAAATAAAGCCAAATGATCCATTCCTTCCACAGACTTTTCAGTAAGAAACACTTCATATAAAATGACCCCATACTTTTTCTGCCACCTTAAAAACTTTCTTTTTAAGAAGAAAGTCTAAAAATGAGGAGTTTAAAAAAAAAAAGGACGAGCACTCAGAAAAAGGCACTGCAAGCACAATTTTGTCGACATTGCATAAGCGGATATGTGCAGCTTGCACAGTGTCTTGCGTGTTGCACTACTTCAGTGGTGAGAATGCAGCATCCGGGCTGAGGGATTTTTTTCCATGTGCTATATAAAGGAGCTGTTCCCACCTCACACTCTGTGACTTTCTATGAATGTAACATGTAGGCCAGCTTTTTTCCCCCCTCACCGTTCTGTTCTGTGTGCTATTGCGTCCATACACTCCACTCCAATAGACCCGCTCCACATCCCTAAACTGTAACGGGTTGTTGACCACCTTCATTCAAAACTTCTGGTCAGTCTCAAAGACTCTCAGTTTTATACATACCCTACTGAAATGAGGGTCAACAGTGATTCATTCGGACTTTGGAGTCCCTGACATGAAAACTCTACATTTCTGCTGTTTAATCTACCTCTACATTTACATTATAAATATACACATGCTACACAGGTAGCATTAGGGGTGAAAGAAAAGTGATGGGTCATTGATCACAGAGTTGTGGGTTTGCAACCAGGGTCTGCTAAGCTGGCATTTTTGACCCCTTGAGCAAGACCCTTAACACTCTCCACACTCCACTGCTCCAGGGGTTGCTGTAGCATGTCTAACCCCAGCTTTTTAGGCTGGTATAAGAAAAGAGAAGAATGTAGTCATACTGTACACATATTTAAGTCTTGGCAGGAAATGGAACTGTAGTCTGTCACAGGGAATTTGGTGTTGTCACCTACTACGCTACACCAAAAACTACCCTATTCTTCAAATCTCCTTTAATAATAATGCGATTTGCTATAACATCATTAAGAATTATTGATACAATTAGCCATGCTTTGATAAATGTCTGTATTTATATCATGGGTTTATATCATAAACAAACCTCAGACACGGTTGTGTCCTCTTTCAAAAGCAATGCAACAGTCTTGGCTCGTTACATTTAGGCCCCAAATATGCAGAGAAGGCCAAAATTGGTAAAGCAGTACAATTAGGCGCCGGCCATATTCAGGGTGAGTATGGTGTTGACTCTGGAGAGCAGGTCATCACCTCCAGACTCCGCTAGTTATGGGAATACAGGTTGCTACGTGAACCAGGCCACATGGCCGCAGAAGGTGAGCTTAAACTCAGCACATGACAAAGTGAAAGCCGAGGAGGCAAATGGGGAGGCAAACCACGCAAGGCTAAATGCTAATGCAAGCCTTTTACCTTTTTCTCTGCTCGTTCCCTCATAAACAAACCACACTACCTTTTACTTGAGAAAGCCAAACCCGGGGAAGCGAGTGGTGGCAAGGCTAAAAGCCAACTGGTTTAAATCTCTTCAGCTTGGGCAGAGGACACAGCAAGAGGACAGCAGCCTATATCTAGTAAGCCTCATAGACAATTACAGTGTTTTTTTCCTACAGGCTTAAAACTATGCAGGTTCTGTGAGCCATCACAGTGATGTAAAACAGGCAATAATAACAGGGTGGTAAATAGGCTTGTAGCCCAATCGCAAGTACTCGCATTTTTTAAGCAACGATAAAAATGATTTATTGGTATTGTAAATTACTGCCGTACATTTGCACTAAATTAATATGGCAAAATGACTGTAATAATTGTCTATCCAGATATTTAAGGATGAAAAAGCCCACCAACACTACTGCATAATGAAGTCAGTGGGGTGTGAAAAATGTGAAAGTGCTTGTTTGAAAAAGCAAGCAAACTAGATTTCAAATTGAATCTGCTCTCCCTCCGTAACTCCAACTGCAGATTTTGGCATTTGCCTCCGGACAGCCTTAGCCTTTCCTCTCACCTGGCAGGACCTGTGTTTTGGCACCGTGGCCCTCCTCACCTCTCCATTTCCATAAAACCAATCCATTACTAATGCGGCGCTGGCCACGGTGCGATCCCAATATGACCCGTCACACACTTTTGAGCAAAGCCCTCGCTCTCTTTTCTCATGTTTGTGTTTCTTATTTCATCCTTTCAGACGATTTTCCGTTTTCCCTTTTTCTTCAGGGGAAGAGAGGGGGGAGGGGGGCGCAGGTTATTGGGGCTTTTACAAATAACATGCAGGCAAGGAAAGAAGTCGAAAAAAAAAGAAAGCACTTGAGATAACACAAGTGAATGCCTTTGGTGCGCTGCCTCTTTCTTTCTCGTGTCTGCACAGTCAGGCAGCGGGCCCAATGAATAAATGAATGAATTAACATGAAGCCGGAGAAGGCCTCCTCCGGGTCCATGTGCAAAAATCTCAAAAGCCCTGCCCCTCTACAGCCACCACAGACACGCTCACACGCTCGCGCACACACTCATACACACGCACCCAAGTCCCTCTCTGATTCCCAGTTATTATGACTCGCACGCTTAAAAAGATTTATGACCTACATCAGGGCATTTGCAATTCAAGAGTTCCCAATTCTGTTGGTTGGAGGGAAAAAAAAGATTAACACACCATGAAGAGGAGCAAGAAAAAGAGGGACACAGACTGACCAGAGAGAGAGAGGCTGAGAGTGAGGGTGGGACTGGGGAAAGAGAACACTAAGAGACTGGTCAGAAATGCTGAAAGGGGGGCACTGGTCATGGAAGGATCCTCACTCCTACCCCACCCACCGACCCATATCAAAGTACACTGTTACCCCCTCCACCCCCTTAAGCCTTTCGGCGTATAGAAGAACAAAAATATACACTGTGTTCTTACAATTTTAGATTATTAACTGAATATTGTCTGAGTTTGTTTATCTTACTTTCCTTTGATGTCACTATCAGTTTATTATTATTGCTCAATGACTGTCGTTATTATCACCGTCATTAATTCCGTGATTGCTATTAGTTCACAAAGTATGTTCAGCTATTAAGTTTATGTGCTTTGGCAAGATTTTAGTTCAGACAGTCACGCCAATAAAGTCACTTTTAACTGAGAGAAAGACAGAAAGAGAAAACAGGAAGAGAGGGAGAGATGCAGACAGAGACAGAGAGAGAGAGAGAGAGAGAGAGAGAGAGAGAGAGAGAGAGAGAGATTGCTTGAGAGTGAGTGATCAGGATAAGGGAAGAAGGGAGAAAGAGAGACAGACATACAGACAGATAAAGGTAGAGAGAGAGAGAGAGAGAGAGAGAGAGAGAGAGAGACTGCTTGAGAGAGAGTGATCAGGATAAGGGAAGAAGGGTGAAAGAGAGACAGACATACAGACAGATAAAGGTAGAGAGAGAGAGAGAGAGAGAGAGAGAGAGAGAGAGAGAGAGAGAGAGAGAGACTGCTTGAGAGAGAGTAATCAGGATAAGGGAAGAAGGGAGAAAGAGAGACAGACATACAGACAGATAAAGGTAGAGAGAGAGAGAGAGAGAGAGAGAGAGAGAGAGACTGCTTGAGAGAGAGTGATCAGGATAAGGGAAGAAGGGTGAAAGAGAGACAGACATACAGACAGATAAAGGTAGAGAGAGAGAGAGAGAGAGAGAGAGAGAGAGAGAGAGAGAGACTGGATGACTGATTAGGCTAAGGGTAGGAGAGAGAAACAGAGAGACAGACAGGGATAGAAAGAAAGACAGACAGAGATAGAAAGGGAGATAGACAGACATAAAGGTAGGTGGAGGACTTCTCAGAAAGAGGTAGAATCAGAAAGAGAGGGTTGAGGAAGAGAGTGTGAGGCTGCTTAGAAAATTAATGACAGAGAGAGAGAGAGAGAGAGAGAGAGAGATTGGATGACTGATCAGACTGAGGGAAGGATAGAGAGACAGACATATAGACAGGTGGAGGACATCTCAGAAAGAGGTAGAGTCTGAGAGAGAGAAATTAGATGACTGATCAGGCTAAGGGAAGGAGAGAGACACAGGTTAGGATAGGAAGAGAGACAGACAGACATCGAGTGAGGTGAAGGACTTCTCACAAACCGGTATGAGAGAGAGAGAGAGAGAGAGAGAGAGAGAGAGAGAGAGACTGTAAGATTGGCTCAGGATAAGGAATGGGTAGAGAGACTGGTTAGAAAAGAGAGAGAACGAGAGAGAAAGAAGTTACAAAAGGAAGAGCAAGAGAGAAGGACCAGTCAAGAGAAGAGAGAGATACTGATCAGAAAGAGATGGTAAAGGGCCTGGTGAAGAAGAGAAGAGGCACTGGTCAGAGCAACAACATTATGAATGTGTGTGTTTTTTGTAGCCACAGAAACAAAGCGCTTCTTAGAGGGGATGTGACACAGCGCTATTTTAGAAGTGCACTATTCCCGATCCTCATTTGGCAGATGCTTTTACCCAGAGCGACTTACAGTCTAATCATCATACAAGAAAACTCATGAGCAGTGAAAAAGGTCACAAGTTCAGAAACCAGTCCCCTGTAGCGGCTCTGGCAGCATAATAAGGCTTAGGAGAAAACTGTGGTGATTTTAGCATGAAGATTCTGGTGCATCCTATGACTAAAATACAGAGATGTTTGTGAGCTCAACAACTGTTCATGTCATGCTGAAAAATCTCCTTTTAAACCCAACATCTGTAATAATTAAAGACCATTCTAAATACCAAAATAGAGCTCAGTGCTTGGACCCCGAAGATTGCTAATTGCACTGTAATTTGAAGACCATAGATCTTAAATCTATCATATAACAGAACTGCTCTACATAGATTACTGATGAACACCAAATATTCACTGACAAGTTTGTGAAAGTCAATAGAAGAACTGTACAATCACGTTTAAGAGTTATCTTAATGTAGCATTAGCATCTTGCCCAAGCACTCACACAGCTATAGTCTGATGTGTTCGCCCAGGCGGGGACTTTCACCACATTCCACCATATGGAGAGTGTGTTACCCACTATGCTATACTAGCTGGCCAGCATACATCTGCATATGTACAGTCTACACCGTTGGGATACATTAGCTGATCAGCACCGCAATATGCTGGACAGGGCTACGCCAGAACCAGACTTTGCAGCCAAGGCCCTTGAACAACATGAACCCCTTCTGACCCCTCTCTATATAAGTATCTCCCAGTCTCCCTCCCCCCCACCTTTCCTATGCTTCTCAGGCCTCTGGGAGGAAAATAAAAAGAGATTAGTGCTCTAGCAAAAACGGGCCTGCTCCTCATCAGAAAGAGGGATTTTAATTTCACACCCTTATCAGTGCACAGGCAGCGCCACAGCAGCCCCAACTCTTGAGAACGCAAGTAGGGGCTGCTGTCCCAGACCAGGGTCCGTTTAAAGGCATATGCAGACTCACAGTGCCATCAGAGAGACTCTTCAGCCCTGATCTTAAAACGCACACACAGTGTGTACTCTGCTTAAGCTGGGGTTAAACAATGCTAATTTTACCTCGATTTCTGCCCAGATTCTCAGTCTGTCTGAGTCTGTGCTGGTTGTCCATAGTCGTTCAGTGTGTGATGGACATTTTTCCGCCATAAAAATCAGCTACATTTAAGTCCTGTAGTGTACCCAAGACTGTAGGATTAGTTTATCAGGTCTAATGAAGGTGAGCATGGTCACACTAAAGTTATCAATAGTTTTCCAGAACCAGCATTTGGCAACTCATTTAATACTCAATAACTCAATACTATAACTCAGTGTTCAATTGTATTTTGTCTGAATTCAATAGTGTTTGCATTGATTTAAACAAGAGAATTGTTAAGCTGTAAAAAGGTCAAGATATAAAGAATTGCTAAGTATAATAAAGTGTGTTCATTAAATTGTCATTAAATTGTCATTACAATGTAATGTGTTATGGTATTACAAACATTCTTATATCAGGTTATATCTCAAACCTTGGTCACTGTGGTTTTATAAATTTGAATATTACTTTTATTCTTGATGTTTTTATGTAATCTTCTATAGCTCTGTTCAGCATTCTGTACACATCGAACAAACTTTTCTTTTTACAGCCACTAATTACGCTATAAAGTTACAATGAAAAACAGTATATCAGAATTAGAGCCTGACCGATATATCAGTTGGTCGATAATATTGGCTAATGGATAATATTGGCAAACCCAATATAAGATTTCCCCTGCTTGTACTGTAAGAACTAGTGAACAAAAACTCAGCTTTAGCATGAGAATAACAATTATTGACAGAACTACTAGAAAATAAGAAAATAAATAAGAAAAATTAGAGTAATAAACAAAAACTAAAACGGTCGAAATTGTATGTCTGGTTCCACCTCCAGTGCTACAATATTTATTTCTATATTTATTATTTTGTGTTGTGTCAGTGATGACAACTGCGGATGCACTTATTAGTCAGTAAAGCAGCATTTCACTGACACTACCACAGTCTAAAATTTAAATATATTATATTATATTGCCTGAAATAATGAATTTTAGGAAGTTACTTGACTTATCCCCTAAATCTAGTATCCGTATCAGCCAACATTTTAATAATAGAATCAATCCAAAACTCTTCCATAATGCTTCTGGTTGTGTATGTGCACAAAAGCCCTTTTTTGGAGCAGAACGTGAACTAATTGATGAGAAGCAGAACCGTGCACAGAGGGATGAAAAGGGAACAACAACAAGCAGACATGGCAATGAACTAAGTCCTCTCTGGGTCGAAGAACACAACCAATGACAGCTCAGATGTGTCATAACAGAATCCTGAAATGATCAGCAGAGATCAGAGGCCACCTTTTAAACACAGCAGCCTCACCACATCACACACTGAGAATGAGCAAACACTGCTCAAATGCGCTTCATCTCTTTGTCATTTTCTCTCTGTCTGACTGACTGCCAGCCAGTCTCTTTCCACTCTCGCTCTTTTTCGCTTTCTTCCTCATTTGAACACTCACCATGTGACTCACAGTGTCGGGCCTATACCAACAACCACCAGAGGGAGTTTGAGGTTGGACTCAGATGAAGATCTGCTGAATTTTAAGGGCCCAGCAAACCATGCATTAAATCTCCCCTCATAACCTGCTCTCTGAATCCTCTGAGGAAAATATCTCTGCTTTCGCTCCAATTTTGTTGCGAGGGCCATTCCGTGCTGCCAAATTTTATTCAGGTGTCTCCCTGCAGCTGACGGGAGGAAAAGCGTCGTACTGTGTAACTTTTGGGAATCTGAGAAATTAGAGTTCTCGCTGTCACTTTGATATACATTTGATTTATGGTAGGCGCAACTATTTGAACATAATTACATAACTAGACTCTAAGCAAAAAGGGTTCTATTTAGTGCTGGCCTGAAAGAGTACCATCCACAAGAGCCATTTAACCAGCATAAGCAAAGAACCCCTCAAGTTGTCCTGGTTCTTTGGCCTTTCCCAAAGAACCCTTAAAGAGCTTATGTATATGATTTGATAGTGACATAATTCACTACATTTGCTTACATCTTATGTATTATTATTAATGTTGGCCGGTACAGGCATCTGGTGTGGTGGAGCTAGGGACCCGACACTTTCCTCCGAATGTATGCATAGAGAGAGCAGTGGGGTTAGGCATGGCCTAAGTCATCAGTGAGGCCATGAAGTTGGTAAAGTGATCAATCTGTGAAGTAATTCATTTAAATGATCACATGATTTTGTTATTGTCAGTGAAAATTGTGGGTTTAGAGGTGTTTAAAGAAGATAAGAATTCAACCTGGAAAACCAATCCACTGGTCTGGGATTTACTCTCATTTGTTATTAGTGTTCTCAATCCTGAGAAGGAAAATTGAATCAGCCGCTGCAACGCATTCTGCCATTGTTTAAATGAAAGCTAAGGCAAAATCGTAAAGCCAGCTAGCCTTGCCACTTCTGCAATTGTGCCTTAGGTCACCAAAACTGCACACATGTGCTCTACAACAGCTCAACAAATAACCATTCAAAAAGTGGTCCAAAACTGCTTTGTACATAACGTCACAATATTCGATTTTCAGCAGGACTGGTTGGAGGTCTTGAGGGAGGTACTTTTAATCAGGCAGCTTGTGCGGCTGTCCCAGCTGCAAGCACACAAGCGCCTTGACCAAAGTAAACACAGGCGGTCAGCTGATGAGCAAAGCTACCCGCTTGTTAGCTCTGATTGGCCACCACGCCCTCCATCTGAGGACGAGCCAGAACCCACAGCAACTTTTCCAATCCCAAACACAGGTGCACTGTGGATAAGCCATTCCTCATAATCGCTCTGACACTTTCTTTCTTTCATTTCTCTCTCTCTCTCTTACCGTGTCTTCCTCGCTGATTGACGAGCAACGTGTGGTGTGTGCAAACAGGAACAAATGCCTCCAAGTGTCAGCCATTAAACATTTACAGGCACCTCTACTGGCTGAACTCGATAAAACCCGTCTGTGTATGTATTTTGATGCATGCCGTTATCTTGTCAGATTGATTGTTCAGATGTTAAGCTCCTAACCTGCTCTCAAGATCTTCTAATAAGTACATATGCAGTAGGTAACTATTAAACTAGACACAACAGTCTGTCAGAAGTGTGCTAACCTGTACGCTGGTTGAGTCCACGTCTGGTCCCTTAGGCCGACACTACAGGCATGGGTAAGGACAGCATTTAGAGTACAACAAATGTATGTATTTATTGCAAGACAAAAACACACATGAAATTTGTGTTAAAAAATTAAACATCAGACATGAAAACTCAGAAACCAGTCCCCTCTAATGGGTTCTTCCAAGAATGTTATGTAAAGACAATTGTAATAATGAGTAATACAGTATTTGCTAGTGCAGACATGCAGACCACGTCATGAGATAGAAAGTGGGGGCGGACTCTGAAAATACTTTTGGCCTGGAGTCCGGATCGGCTTTCTTGTGGTCTGAGCGCAAAGCCCGAACGATGCTTGTTCGACATGGAGTTGGACTGAGAAGCAGGGTAACATAAGAGGTTTTGAGGAGCCAGGAGGAGGAGCTTGGGGTGTGGTGCTTCTCCCAAAATGTCATTATGTCATCAATTCACTATGTCTAAATGTTTAATGAATGTATTCAGCTGCTTTAAGTTGCACCCACTGCTGACACAGATGTGCAAATGCACACACACACACAGCATGTCTAACTCCTGTAAAAAAGTACTGTCAGTAATAATAATAATAATAATAATAATAATAATAATAGGGCTGACTCTCTGGAACAGGTAGGCTCTATGCCTAATGTCAGGCGTGGGTCTGAGAGATATAAAGCTCCCCGGCATTGAGATGTGAAGCAGTGGAACTGTGTTCTCTGGAATGATGGTTGGTGCTTTTCGAAATACATTAGGGATCAGGTGGGTGGGGATCATCCAAAATCCTGACCTCACCAAAGAGCCTGTTGCTGAATGCTACCAAATCCTCACAGCAATGCTCCAAAATCTAGTAGAATGCTTTTCCTGGACAGTAGAGACAGTTCCTCCAACAAAAGCAGGATAAACTCTCTTTTGAGACCCTTGATTCTTTAGTCCATACAATGTATATGTTTTACAGAGATTTCAGAGGAAAGCAAATAATTTGCTGGTTGTCTTGGTTGCTGACGATAATCATTTACTATATATAGGTTGGACAAATGGTGGCGTGAGCTGCTGCTGTGTTGTAACTGGGGAAAAACAGGAAATTTTTCTAATTTTTCTAATTTCTAAAGTTTCTAATTCCACTCCTATGCTTCTTTAAAAATATAAATTAGGGGTAACTATAGCGTCTTTGAGTATAAGCTACAAATACCCTTGAATCTACACAGAGGAAAATACAGACACCATATATATATATATATATATATATATATATATATATATATATATATTATACCATTAGCTAAACTGGCTCCCAAGCTTTGCTGTCCTCTTCTTTTAATGGTCTTATTAGCTATGCCCTTGTACACTTTTAGCATGACTGGCCCCTTTCTCTAAAAGCAGGCGAATGGAGAGAAACACATGCAAACAGGCCTATATTGCACGCCGTCACTTCACTGGTATGCATATCGCAATGTTAATCAGTCCTTTGGGCTAAAATAAGGTACCAGGTGGTGGAGAACACAGTAACCTCCACAAAGTCCAGCTTCTCTAATGAGGACATTTTAATCTCTGAACTATGGCTGTGCATATTTTAACACATCCCCCACTAACCCCGCCTCCCCCCACCCACCCCTACCCCCTCTCCCCAGCACATAGAGCGTGCTGGATGGAGCCAGCCTGGGCTAGCTGTGCACATTGTGAAACCGATATGCATTTTTGATTAAGCGGCGTGTAATATTTATTGCGTTATGGTGCACATGAATCTCTTTAACTGGGCTTGCGCTCTGCAGGGCACGTCTAAATAAGGGTTACTCTCGCACCGTCTCTCTCTCTCTGTCTGTCTGACTTATTCTCTCTTAACCTCCTCCTCTTCCACCTTACTCGCTCCTCACCCCTTCTCTCCTCCTCCCCCTCCTCCAGAGAGAGAGAGAGAAAGAAAGAGGGAGATATAGGGTGAGAAAGAGAGAGAGAGAGAGAGAGAGAGAGAGAGAGAGACCCCCTACAGTATGCTTTACTAGGGTTATTAGGGAAAAGCAAACAGAAAATAAAAGCAAATCATTGTCAGTGATGTACTATAATGACTGCTCTCCGCAGGGTGAGCTATGGCTTTACCCTTGCCAGGGGCTATGCTGCTGTATGCTGTATTAGCCTCTCACCTAAGCTACACTGGGTTTATTAAGAGCAGCCTGGGATGGGGGAGGTATTGGGGGGGGGGAAGGGATTGAAGGCGAGTGGGAAGCAAGAGATATGGAAAAAGACAGCAAGTGCATTTTTCCATCAAAGAGATTAATACACGCACAGTTAACCGCACGGATATACATTTTCCTTCGTTGGCAAATGCTGTAAAAAAAAAAAAAGGACAAACTTTGCTTGGTTTCATATGTGAATGCCAAATAGCTGCACAGCTATTAAACAAATGTTCCTAAATGGTTTTTGGCTTGGACATACCTTCAGATGTTAAAAAGGTTCATCACACTTGCATCTCATTTACAGTAGGATTGGCCCGATTAGCATTTACAGGGTTTAAATACTTGTACTCAAATCCTCACTCTCAATTTAATTACAAGAATTATACTTTGCTGTTGCTGTCATGCAAAACCTTGTATATCTGAATTGGCAACTTTACAGGAGGAGGTAAAAACCTTTTTAACTTTCAACGGAAGTCAATGGAAAAAGATTCTATGACAATAATGAGAATTTCTATTGCTCCATTCATCATGAAATTGTGACACAATGTGGAAGACGACTACCAGATTCACATCACTGCAGAAAGTGAAAAAAGACATACATGGAGATACAAGCATTTTGTGTGACAGTATAAATCATATTTCATAATTAACCTGACTTTAAGCATTTTATTTATTCAAAATATTCCATGTTTTGATATTTAACGAAAAGAAAACCAGTTTAGATATGTATATTAGTGCATTTCTATATCAGATGTATCAAATATGTTGAAAGTAATGTAATGTTAAAGTATGTCTGATGCAGTTATTGAACCTGGTAATTAACAGATGAATTAAGCTAAGTACGCTTCAGCAGGGAAACCAATAGAAACTGTGTTGGACTGAGAGGTAAGTACCCTTTTTTGCCTTCTTTATTTTTAAGTTCTGCTCTGAAGTTACTGTTCCACAGCTATTTTTATGTTTGTTGTAGAAGCAGGACAACAGGGTCTCCCGACACTCCAAACGGCAAAATATGTGCATTTTTGGCTGATTTCTATACAGCACGCATTTGCCTCAAATTAAGCTGCGGCTTTGCATTTAGATGTTTCATCATCGTCAGCGCTGATTGAGTGTGACAGAGTGAGGCTTTGGAGGCTTGACTTGCACTGTACATCATTAGCAGTACCATTAGGAACCTCCACCAAGTTCAAATAACAGCATGCAGCTTAACGGTGTCTTAATTAACAATATTATACATATTCACGGATATGCAAATATTCTCAATTCAATGGTGGCATTATTTGTATACCTAATTGCCTAGCCCAAATGACAGTAAGCAATACGTGGAGCCTTTTTCTCACGACACAAATTATTTTGAAAAAAGCATTATTTCGTGCTGAAATGAGGAAACGGAGGCTTATCGTTGTTGGTTGTTGTTTTATGAGAAACCAGAAGAAAATCATGTTTTTCATTACGTCTCGGAGCAGCGTGGGTGAGTGCGGGGTGAGAAATGATATTAAATGCACAGGGAGGTAAGTGATGCTAATTTATAACATCACTAATTTGAAAATGTGCAGTAGGGCTAATTGAAATTCTATCTAGGGGAAAAAGGAAAAAACACAACTGTCCCATTTGATCCAATTTAGGGGAAACGCTAGCACACAGCCACAGAGAAAGAAATCATCGTCCTTCGAATAGAAAATAAACTTTTTTTACTGCCTCGGTAAAAAGTTTATTCTCACCTAAAAGCCAGACTTTATGGGAATTTAGTAGATCTTTCTGGCATACTAATGAACTGGAGCTGACGACTGGAAGGTCGTCATCAAACCTCCAGAAGATTTATGGCCAAACATTGTGGCGTAATAAAAGAAATTCATGCAAAAATGTGTCACATTTCTCTTTCTCTACAAGCAGAGTGTTCGGATGCATGGCTTGGAACATTACAGAGGCAAAACTTGGAGTCTGCTGTGGCTTTTAACCCTTTAGAAATCGCAGCCATCACTGCAAATGACAAAAGAGTGATGTTAATTATATGTACATTCATTATTTCTCACTTGTAACTCAAAACCAAGCTCAAACAAGTAGAAACACTGTCAAAAGTGCAGATCCTAAACTTTCCGAAACTAATCAATGCCATATTTGTGTACAAGTAAAACAGGAAATATCTGAGGAGGATTTGAATTTGATGGAAAGTTGCTGTTGTGTGTCCTTCCTTAATCATCCTTCATGGTTTTGCCATGTTTTTGTCAGTTGCTTGACATCTCGAGAAATGGAAAAAAAGGTGGAAGAGTAGACTTTCAGAACCAAATCAAACTCAATGGTGTAATTTGAATGTAAATGAAATTTACATTCCACCTCATGAGTCTTTGGGTTTCTCCTAAAGTTTCTTCCCCCAGCTTCAAGGGAGATTTTCAATGCCACTGTCATGTCTGGCTTGCTCACTTGGGGTCACATGTTTTATGGTTTGCTGCTTTTTCACAGAATTTCTGTGAAGCTGCTTTGCGACAGTATCAGTTGTAAAAAGAGCTATACTAATAAATTTAGATAATTCAACTCAGAAGCAGTAGTGTAATGTACCACTCTGTACCATGTGTACCCGGCTCTGATGCATCTGCCAGCAGACGCCAGTGCTGGCCAGCACTGCACTGGAGTACCCACCCTGCTCTCTCAGGGCTCCAGCTGCCGATGGCTAGCAACATGGCCGGGATTTGAACCAGTGATTCATTGTTACTTTTTAAAGTAGGACATCCTAAACTTCAACGAGCTGCAGTAAAAACATACAAACTGACCAGCTGTGTGTCATATAGTCCTGTGAGTCTGGTCTGCTGACACTATGTCATGAGAAAGCTGTATGAGTAAAGCGGATAGGATCCGACTGGTGACAAGAAACATATGATCCATATTTCGCCAGTTATGGCGATGCAGCCCTGTGTGAAGCCCTTTGGTCACAGGCCTCTGTAGTTCCTCATTTAACAACTTAAATTGTGTTATTACAAGTGTAATAACAAGTGTTATTATAAACTTCCGTTGCTCATTTAAATATGCAATGGCGTAATTGCATTCTAACAGTACCTCAAAACAATAGAATCTCTCAATTTCCACCGACTAAAATAGGTATTTGCGTGTAGCTGAGAGATGTTTCGCGTGTATTCAAGCGGAGTACGACGAAAGAGCAGGATGGGGAGGGAGGGAGAGAAAATAGTGAGGGCGGTGAAGGGAGAGAACATCGACTAAGCCTGCACTCGCTCTATTCTCTCCCTCTGAAGGAAGCATAGGAAGCAGTCAAGGTCAGGCCAACAGACACAAGGTTAAAAGAAAATGAGTAGGGGGAAAAGAGAGAGAAAGAGAGAGAGGGAGGCAGAGAGAGATATGGAAAGCTAAAGTGGATAGACTGATATGAGCTGATAAGCCCCATGTGGCAGAGGCAGGGCGACCAAGAAGCCCAGCAGGACCTTAAGACGTAAGGATTGGGAGTTGTGTAGAACAACACAGGAGGGGTTGAGGGCAGAGAGGGAGGGAAAGGAAGACTAAAAAGAAGAGGGACAGAGGGAGACGAGAGTGAAGATGAAGTAGAGAAGCTTTTCTCCACGGGGAGCCCACCGTGGACATGTCCTCTTAATTAGGTATTTTTGTGCAACAAAATCCAATTTCAGCCAGTTAGTAAATAAGCCTGCTGGAAGACCACTTCATTATCAGCAGCTAATTATGAAAAAAGAAAAAAGTGTGAATAAAAACGGAAAGTGTTCTCCTGTCCTTAATTTAAAGACGCAGTCGTTTGATGGAGAAAAAAAAAGAAAAAGAAAAAGTGGATGACTCATTCTTATTCCATTTCATTTTTATTCTCATCATAAGTTTAGACGACTCAGATCTGGCAGGTATTAACCAAAAGGAAAATAAAACCCTCGACGTGGCAGACTTGGGAATAGTGCTCTCTGGAAAACAATTTATTAGGATGAAAATGAAGATTAATGAACAGCATGGATGGTTGATCGTAGCCCCCTCACTCCAAAGCTCTGTTAGCTAGCTGGCTCGAGAGAGAAACCCGAGCCAAAGGCGTGTGCCACTCAGTTACGGCCATGTCGAAGAAGCAGAGAAGGTGAATAAATAAAAACTTCAACTGGTTTGGGACGGCCCGACACTTTATCAGCAATGTCCCACAGGAACTCTGAAAATCTGTAAGCAGCCTCTGAAATTTCATCCCTCACTCCACTTCCCTGCAAACACCTGAGAGAATATACAAACATACTCTCCTCTGCATCTGCAATCTACATACCGCTGCTTTTTTTTTTTTGCCCCCCACTGCAAACTTTGTTGGCTCAAAGTCACTTTTCCAGTTGCCAGGTATAAGTGCCTGCACGTATGTGGCTTGCCAGCGTCGCTGTTTTGAATGTGTCAGTTGCTGGCACACTCCTCTGTGCTCCAAGTTTACTTGGCAAGTCTGTCTTCCCCGACAGACAAGTCTCTCCACGTTCCAGCTGGACGGGCTTTTGACCCCGCGACCTTACCCAATTAAGAGTTCCTTGTGATTGAGGGCGGAAATATATGGGAAGAGGGATCTCTTGTGTGTCTGAATAAGCTCCAGCAGGAGTGGCTACAATCTGACAGCATTCACATTTCTTGTCTTACTTTGTCCGCCGTAACAGCGGAGAAAAAGATCTTGTCTTACATCCGACGCCTTTGCTTTATTAGCTGCAGTGCGAGACCTCGTCTTCAGCAACAGCTTGCCGCAGGGGAGGGTATATCTCTGACCACAGAGTAATTAGATTCTATTTTGATTCATTAGTAAAACGATCCGGTGCCATATCCTAGCATTTCGGCCTACAGTACCATTAGTTTCACAGCACCCGTCAAAAGCATGATCCAAAGAGCTAGGCTAGGGTGACCATACTTTTATTTGCAATGTGTCTCAGCACTTGATGACCCTGCTCTGTAACTTTGCTAGTAACTTTGGAGTTCCATTCCATTTTATAATATCACTCACAGTTGATGGTGAAATATCTAGGAAGAAATGGGATTTCAGTCGGCTGACTTGTTGTAACGGTGACATCCTATTACAGTACCACTCTGGAATTCAGTGAGCTCTTCAGAACCACCCATTCTTTCACTAATGTTTGTAAAGGCAGACTGCATTACTATGTGCTGCTTTTATACAACTATGGCAATGGGACTGAATTAAAACACCTAAATTCAATGCGTCCCAATACTTATGTACATATAGTGCATCTGCCAATGCCGGTACATGTACAAAACATTGAGACTAAGTCTATGTAAATCAGCATACATACATACATACAGACTGTACTATAATCTCTTCAGATAGCTAACCACAGACCATGTATTCTGGACACTGAGAGGACACAGAGAGGACATCAACAGTATCCAGTAATATTTACTAAACATAATTACAGTTTTTGTTACAAGTCTTAAAAACAAGGTTAGGCTAGGCTAGACTATGCTGTATAGTATGCTATATGGATACTATGGGCCTTTGCAGTGACGTAAACCAACCAGTAAAAGCATCATACAAGGAAATCAGCATGCAGCAAAATATCAGGGTTGTATATAGGCATATATAAGCAGATCTGAGCATTTGTCATCCCAACCAGTTACTTTTTATAGAGAGCAGCTTGAAGTGAATTTATTGAGTATTTATGGCAATTATCTGCCAATACCGATATCATTTGATTATTGCCATGAATTGCTATAAAAAATTTAAAAATAATAATTTAACAATAGCCATAACTCGGACTTCGCGTACTTCTTATCCTTGTCAAAGGGTCGAAGTAAGTTTGAGATGTGAATTGAGAAGACTTAAAAAAATAGGCCAAAAATTACAACCCATATTCTGGCCAACAATGAGCACAACTCATTCTAGACTGTCAAATTTGATGCAGTTTACAAGCTTGCCGTGATCCAAGCAATGCCACCTTGGGGATGTCACATCCAGCACATGGTGATTACATTTGGAAAGAACGCACAAACTCGCAAAGTCCTTCTCGGAACATCGCGGCACAGTTATGTAAAAAGTCTCCTTCCTTTTTCCAGGACAAACACCCACCCTGAGCACCCCATCGTGTCTCCTTTTGTTCCTGTAATCACTCGGAGGCTCTCTTCTGTTTGTGCTGAGTCACCCAGTCCCACACAGAGGCGCTCATCTTCTCCTTGAGCCGAGAACCACTTCAACCACCATCTAGCCCACTGATACTCAAAACTGCTCTACTCAGGTCTATATTTATATACTTAGATTTCTCAGGTGAACTACAAAGACTAGCAAGCAAAGAGATAAAAAAAGGAACTGGGAGCAAAAATAAGGGAACTGGGACAAAATACAAGATCTGCAGAACCCGTTTATTTGCTAATTAGCAAGCTATCAGTAGTCAAGTGCGGAAACAAGCTAAAATGACTCATGTTCCAAAAATACTGTTGGAAGTAGATTTGAGACTTTGGTAGTTCGTTCATTCAGGTTTTTTTCCCCGCTTATCGTTTCAGCTGTTTTTTGGGGGATGGTTTCTAAGCTTGCCTAATTGGCTTTGCTCCGACATTAGTTTATCAAATCCATTACTTTTCTCAATTGAAAGAGAATACTCCACATTCTGAAGGTTCCGGAAGGCCAAGCTCGAGCATGTGATGGTGGCTGCCTAGGACGTCTGATGCCTTCCAGTCTGGGCTCACTCAAACTCTTTACTTTTCCATCTCACGTTTGGTGCTCTCATTCCATTAACTCATCTCTACACTCTCTCCACTGCCCCCTCCTTCCTTTTCGTATTTCCACTCAGAGAGATTCTGGAGAGCAAAGCGACATTACCGTTTTCCCTTTTTCCTCCCTATAAGTACCCTTCAAAGGAGCCATGTAGTCTTGGTTTGATGACACAGCTCACTTGTGTCACTCATGCTCCCCGTGGACTGCTCATTCACACACATACACACACACAGACACACACACACACACACACACATTCGCTCACACTGGAAGCTAGGATAGTGTCTCCATTCTACAGCACAGTTCAGATATGAGGTCGAACAGTGAGAGGGTTGCATTACCTTTCTCTGTACAACCCAACTTCCCAGTTTCCCAGTGCTCAGCAACTGGAGAGTGCTAACCCAGTTAGCCACATAGCACTGCTTCTGCTAAAGGCTGAAGAAAGAGCAGGGAGCACATTACTAGCAAAAACAGGCCCCCAGAGACACGACTGCCAAGTCTCTTTCCGAGTCGAAACTCGGCCGCAGTTTTCCGAAAGCTTTATCGTGTCCTTGCTTCATTTATCCGGACCTCTGTCCCTGGTGAACGCCACCTCCCACATAACTCTTAGCAAATTACAGTTGACCGTTAGGTCACAGGGGAGGGCTGTATTTTCAGCTCTACCCTTGACGGACAAATGAGGAGACATAATCAGAAAAAAAGGAGGAAGGAAAGCTATCGTGGCAGATGACCTTTAGATGAAGAGGTCATCTCTCTCAGGCTTGTCTGTCCATCTGAAAGCCGGGGGGAGTGGTATGGAACGCTGTATGCTAGCCATTTGTTTCGCGCGGGCTGTGTCAGTTTTCAATAATGCTCAGTGTTGCGCAAAATCCCAGCGTATATATCCGCTGTTTATGAGAACACCGCTCTCTTGAGTGACTCAACCACCCCCCCCCTTCCCACGCCCACCTCAAAAAAGCAATAGTCTTCAGGCTTCATATTTAATCCGCCCTCCCCCTAGCCCTCTCTAATCATAAATCTAAGTCACAGTGCACAGTGGGCCGACACTACTAATTGATATTGCTTTCACTGCAGTAAAGCTCATCTTGGCAGGGTGCTCCATAGTTAGACGTCAGCATCAGGGTAAACTCTGTCCTTTTTTGTGAAGAGCACTTACAAAAACAGCGATGGGATACTGCAGGTGCACTGTTGCTGCTGTTAGAAGGCCCCTGTTAATTACGCCCACAGATCTCTAATGAACAAACGCCTGGGGAAGGCACCTGGAGGCTCAGTCTGGCCTCAAGTTCTTCTTGTGGTTTACCCAAAATATGTTGCTAAGTTTCTGACTTCCTAGCTACTAGTAACAGGAGCAACAAACCATACAACGTAAGAACCTTGAATCAACTGAAATAGTTGAGCTGGCAAGTTTGAGATCATAAGGCAAGACCATACTGTTTAATAGCTTCTGGGAGATGTCGTTGAACTGTAGCTAGCTCCCATCATGTTTCAATCATGCCCTCATTTTTGCTTCACCAAAAAAACTGCTGGCTCTGTACCCTCCTTCTATTTTGATTTGGGTCAAAGGAAAAGTGGGGATGAGAAAGTGATCCAGTCCAAATACTGTAGGAGGCCTGTCAAGAAATCTGTTCTCCCAGAAACGAGAGAGGGCGAGGGAGAGAAAGACAGGAAGGTGGAGGATGGCGCTACATGTCATCAATGGCTCCTTTCTATAAAATTTGGCTTTGAGAGCTGAAAGTGTTTGCCTTATAATACAGCGTCACTCTTATGGCCTTCAATTCAATGTTATTTTTACTCACATTGTCCCAAAACATCTTTTTAGAAATCTGGGTCCACTTCCCCAACTGTTAGCAGACTGGGCGAGAGAATGGCAGAGAAAACTCCCAAAGAACATGAAGATTAAATACTGAGAAGAATCAAGACTCAAATGGTGAACCCATCATCCTCCGGGTTGTTTGGTCTAAATTGGATTAAACAGAAGCACTCGGATCAGACCATGAGCATGACCACTGATAGAAGACCACTGTCATTAAAAGTTTGAAATAGTCTTCCAAAGATTATCTGAAAAAGCCTGATCTGCTGGGGCTCCAAGTGGTCCACTGGACAAAGATGCTGCCACTATGATCACTGGTTTAATTCCCGGGTCATGCTGTGTGCCATCAGCAGCCGGAGCCTGAGAAAGCACAACTGGCCTTGCTCTCTCCGGGTGAGTAGATGGCTCAATCTGTCCCCACATCACCCTGATGCTGGCTGGTACAGGCGTCTGCTAGCATTGGCAGGTGGTAAATGGTTGCACATGTGTCGGAGGAGTCATGTGTCAGTTCTCACACCTCCCAGTGTCGGGAGAATTACATGTGATAAGGGACAGTATCAATGAGTGGGTTGGGTAATCTAAAGTTGGTGATAAAAAATTGGGTAAAAATGAAAAAAAAAGAAAAAAGTTAAATATACTGTAGATAGTACAGTGAAAGATATGGGAACAAAGTAGAATGGGGTAACATTACAGTTATTAAATTATTTCACGACACAATATGCATTGCAATAATTAGTCTATCTAAGGTTTATCAGCAAGGAGAAAAGGAGAGACGTGAGGAGCACATTGAGGAGAGAGTAAAGGCCTAAGGACAGAAGAATAAAATGTATCTGAAAAACATTCAGAACACATTCAAAAAGTATTCAACGTTTGCAAAATTATTCAAGAAAGAACAAGTGGGAAAATCCAATTGGTAAAAATGAATGATGAAAATTTACAGAACATTTATATTATTAATGTGGGGAACTTTTATGCTTTTTTCATTTTGCATTGGGAATTGCCTACCTGCCTGTTTCCGCTGCATTTTCTCACTGTAATATATCTCATAATATTAGATGGGTATCTTTATATTCATACATTTTTAATCAAATAATAAATGTTTAAATCTAGTGCACTTCTTGCTTTAAAAGCTAACGTTTTTGTTTACATCAGGGGTCTCTGACCTTTCTCTGCCATTAGAGCTACTTATTTGTCCCTTTATAACAAACAACAACAAACAAAACGTTTAAATAATTATTTAAAAATATTTTTAAAAATACATTCTCCTATTTTATTTCTTTATTTATATTTCTTTTATTTTATTTCTACTCTTTTGTCCTTAGGCTCTTGCACACCTCCTCTTTGCCTCTTGTTTAAAGCAGAAATACACCAAACACAACAAAAACAGTGCAGCATTCTCTGAACAGTGCATTGTAATGTAATTTATCGCAGTTACACTTTACAAGTACATATCATCACATTGCCCAAAGAAAGATAGATATGTGAACTCAAGGTGAAGTAAATGGTAGCTACTTAGTGCAAACAGAGACAAATGACAATAAACATAGAGGTAAATTCTAAGAACTGGTGTCAGCAGGGAAAGGAGTAATAAAAGCAACAATTAAAAGTGCCTCGTTACCATTAAGGAACAAGTACCCAAACCAGCTGTTCTGAACAGCTAAGTTAAATTAGGTGAGGAGGGTGCTAATTCTTGATTCTTAAGGTATTCTGACCAAAGCATGTCACAGACATTTCACTATTATCTCTGGGAACTGTGTTGCCTTATGGGAAAGGACATTACATCAAGGTTCTTTAATCTTTCAAATCGTTCTTCAGACTCACAAATGTCGTTCACAGAAACTGGGTCTTTAAAAAAACAACAACTTCTTTAGGGAGCCTTCTTCTATGGCAGTGACTCAAGGACCCTCAGAAAGTCCACATTTTTGCTCTACCCCCTGAGTTGACTTGAAGCAAAAAAAAATGGGCCGATTTGAGAGCCACAGCTCTATGGCATCATTCCAAAGAGTCCTTTCTGCCACCTTCATTTTTAAGAGTATAATAGCAGGTAAGGAACTCAATATGTTGTTTTGGTCTTCTCTGCGAACACTGCCTTCTGCTGATCACGCAGAGCTGACGTCTCCCAGTGTGGCGAGAGACAGAGGCGCAGGTGAATGGCAGGACAGTGCATTTTGAGTAGGCTACTTTGGCAGGCAGTCCAAGGATCTCCGACTGCATTGTTAGCCTGCCGCTGTCCTTGCTCAATTCCAGCCATGTGTGCCCCATTTACCTCCCACTCAACCCTCAACTCCGAACCGCTGCTCGCACCCAGCGCTGACAGCAATGCCCCTTCCCGTAACACACACACACACACGTAGCCCCTCCCCACAGCCTTCCCCAAAGCTGGGAAGCTTGTGTGTGGGCATATAAGAGTGTCCTCATATTCCCTGTGTGCATCACAATTCCTCTGGCTCTGCACTGACTTGGAGAGTTATTTAAAGAACGGAGAGCAGAGAGGGATTTTCATGCTCTGTGTAGAGGGTGGGGAAAGTGAGAGGGGAGGGGGGTGGGGGGAGGTTGTGGAGCCTGAGCCAAATGCTTCAGCGTGTCCCCTGCGTCATACTGAAACATCAGGGCTCACAGGAACACAACGGCAAAAGGCTTACGGTGGCAGATGCACTGGGTGCTGCCTATGAATGCAGAGCGCCCATTGTCAGCACACGTTCCGATGGTTTTAAAAGAGCAGGACGTGAAGATTAGGAGTCAAAACTAGCGAAAAAAATGTCGGATTGTTTGTGCATTTGCGTCACAAATTTATGTAAGATTGTTAGCTAAATTAGGCAATTCATCACAGTCGACAACTTAACATAGCAAACAGGAGGCTAAAGACAAGGCAATTCTGCAATTTTTACAACGCCTCCCCTTATGAATGCTACAAATGCCGTATTATTTGGAGAGGCAGAGGCATGTTTGAGGTTGATATCTGGAAAATACAGGAAGGTTTTAGGTCTTTGTCACCGTCTGATCCGGGATGGAAGCGTTTTTTTTCCCCCTTTTCATTTCATCGCAGTCTATGGAGGCTCAGAGCATAAATGCATAATAAACGAAAATACGAACAGGCATGGAGACCAAGCCGAGCCTTCCATTTATCATGCCCACTACCACAGGGCTGCCAGCAATGCTTCCTCATGCTAATGCCATTGAACCCAGCCTAGCTACCACTCTGGCACCTGCTTTAGCAGAGCTGCCACGCTGAACCGACAACCAAAAAACACCCCACACACAAGCTATCGATGGGCCTGTTTTGTTGGAGCCAGGCTTTTCCTTAGTCAAGCCCAACCTGTGTATGAGTGCAAGAGAGAGGTTTACCGGATGCCTGCAAGCCCATGTCCACGGCAAAAGAAATACAGTAGATAGCAGCTTAAGCTGGGAAACGTCTGCAGGCCATCTGAGGATGTTTACTTGCTTTCACTAACAGCAGGATGCCGTTAATCCCTCCCATCCCCCCCAATTCAGGCCTGACAAAAATAAACGCAGTGAGCGCACCTTTTAATAGTTCTGACACAGAAATGCTCGTACCCATAATGCCCTTTTAAATGTTTATCTCCACATCTGCAATTAAAAATCTCACCTTCATCTCAACATTCAGAAACGGAGGAATTACTGCACAGGTTTCTACCCTGTTTTCTCTTCCCAAACTGAGCACAAAATATTTATACACTTCATAATTCTACACTATTCTCCATTTGCATACACAAAAATAGCTTAGCCATTCCACTTTCTTCTTTACTTTCTTGCAATCTGTGCGATCAGTGAAGAGAGGAAAATACTGGTTGAAGGGGAATGGTGAATGGCAAGCTGAATTTCCAGGGAACTTTGTGTCTTCCTCAGCTTCACAACAAAACAAAAAAGAGAAAACCTAAGGTGAATGGTGAATTTAACATTAAAGTGAAGCAGCTGTCACAGACTTGAGAGAGATTTTAGTGGGGTTAACATCTAAGCCTGCACTGTGATGTTCCTTCAGCAACCATTCTTTTGGGGAACTTAACTCTGGTACGTTTATTACTGTATATAGTTAAAATTCACATCACAGTATCCTAAGAAGCCCTATCAGTTATATTAATAATCCAACAAATGCATCTAATTGTGGGATTCTTTCAGCCTCTATTTCTTATTGCAACCGAGTCCGATTTGTTCTATGCTCACATACATTAAGTATAGATCAACTATATATCACATCCCAATAAATTAATAGCCATGGCACTAACTCTGGGATGATACCATTACCATCACAAACTGGATTAATAAGGGAGAACATTTTATAGTAATAATAATAAGGGAAAATTTTTATAAGACTTCCTTTGTTACGATACGTTTATCTCAAAAGGCAGACTCTTTATCCGACAAAGTACATTCCAAGCAACGCTCCCTGTAAATACAGGCCTAAAGCAAAGTGTAAAGAGTTCACGCGAAAGCTTTAGCAGGCAAGCTTAATCCAGCGATCTATTTAAAGAAGAAGTCATTTTAATACACTTCTGCTTTTTGGCCTGGAAATTATCATTAAAGCACACTGAAGCATGCCTATAATTGTCATTCATGTATTCCCTTCATCGCTGCCTTGCCTAATGAAATTTGGGCAGAATGCCCCTCGTATCAGAATCGTGCTCTCGACAGCCTCGGAGAAGAGCATGCTCGCTGAATCCCTGAGCAAAGGTGGATCTTTCCGGAACTGCTGAGCAGGCACGATAGTGATATTTCGGGTAAGGCCTGTGAAAATAGACCAACGATAGACCACAAACTCTGCACTGCAAAAACTGATATCTTAGGGAAGTGAAGTCATCCTAAAGCTACTCTACATATGTAATACTTCACTACCATACAGATTACTGTAAGGACAATACATAAAATAAATAAAATAAATAAAATAAATAAAGAAAAAATCCTTTTATCATTTTTTAAATATACTATGCTTCATTCTAAGTGAAGCATATTTAAGATAAGTAAGCTGTTATGCTCAAACTACTCAAACACTTCAGCACCCCACTGGAAGAAATACACACCCATGTGGTTCTTATATGGTTAGCCCAATTTGGTAAAGTTTTGTCCATGGGTTCCATGTTGGTGCCACATATGATTGCTTATCCCACCAGGGTCAGTACTAGGGGACCAGGAGGCGTTAAACATGAGCCCTATATGGGTTGTGAGCTGTAAAAATAGGGCTCATTTGGGAAGCCTAACTGGGTCCCAGGTACAACACTGGAACCCACCTGGAACTAGGGTTGGGCGATATGGTAAAAATACTATAATTTTACACAATGCATGATATTTATTGCGATGCATGTAATCACAGACTAAATACATCAGTAGCGACAGATTCTTAAAAAACTACTACTCTCTCAGTCTGAAAACTTTCTATTCAACATCTGCTGATAATGAAACCTGCAGCTAATCAGTGTTAATTAAGCACTAATGTTATCCTTAATATTCTAAGAAAAGTATATTGTGTATCACAATAACAAAATTTATCACAATACGATGAAATATTGCCATACTGCCCAGCCCTACCTGGAACCCACCTGGCCCACGTTCCACTCATTTGAGCTCCACAAGATCATGCTGGCTGTGCATCTTACAACAAGACATCACATAGAATGAGTACATTCTATTTCAGACTAGATGTGTTACAGTATTATATTTATTGCTCAATATCTGATCCAGAATTTTCTGCTGATATTAGCCAGTTCCAGTGGGCCAGTTATAATGTCCACTGACACCAGTATGTCATCATGCAGAGCAGATAAAGGCAGTTAAGGAACGTTCTACTCTGTTCAAGCACTTATCAGCAAGTCCTCAGTTTTAAAACTTGCTGAACTGCTAAAAGTACTGTAATAGTACTTCCTGAATTATTCTAATTCATATTTTTTCACTGCATTTTTCAGTTACAAGTGTTCTGCTGGTACAGTGTGTTCATTCCAACTAATGAAAGCTCACTTGACCTTTGAGTGATATGACAGTATTGCCAAACTGCACACCCCCAATTCCACCTTAAACTATAAGCAAATGAACAGCTTCACATGAAAGAGGAGTGGTTGGGCCTGTATCAAAATGCTATACATGGAAAACACATGTAATTCAAGATTTCCCTACTACAAAAAATCCCATGAAATGCAGACTGTTTACTGAATCTGCTGAAGCACAAGAGCTCCCAAATTACTAATAGAAGGCACAGGACTCCTGATGTTTCAAGCGTTTCTACCCATGTGCACATCCTACCACCCTCTGCTGGATTGGGAGCACTCCCGCTCTAGCTATTAATCAGGGAAAATGGATGACAGCTGCCCGTAATTAATCTGCATGCCAAGCAACGAGGCGCAGGTTCTGCTACGGAGAGACGATTCCTGCCGTTTATGACTTTTTCATAGGAGGACTCATGTATAATGGAGGCCCAGCAAGAGGAGGAGAAGATGAGAGAGCAAATGGATGGAGAGGGAGAGCTTGTTAGTGGGGCAGCTTGACTGCTCACTCTGCCACGCTGTCCCTGGCAGACCCCTCTTAACAATTCATGGAGGGGTCTCTCTTTCTCTTTTTGAACCATTTATTAGAGCAGCAAGGTGTACGCCTGACTTTTGGACTCTGCAGGCCACCGTCTTTCTTTTCCCTCTCGAAATCTTTTAGGCTCGCGCAGCATAAAGGCACCTCCAGATGACCACAAAAATGCCCACATTCGCAACAAGCCGCTGCTGTTATCGAGTACATGTGTGAAGAAGTGCCCTCCAGCACATGGCTAGGGTCAGCTGTTTCCTGGATACAGAGAAGACTTCAGTGTTTCCATAACAACGCTACGTTGCCATGAACACCTTGCGAGCGACTAATTAGGTGCACTTGTTTAGCTCTGTAATCACTTCATTCAGGTTTATTTTCGAAACGCAGTATTTTCTTAATTACATGTCACTAATTTTAGACCGTAAATTCACAAACACCACCATCCGGAGCACCTCCTCCGTACCTGACTATTTAGACTAATTAAACTAAACACTATGTAAATGTGACACGGCAATTAGCGAATGCGCCCAAGCCCAACCGAGTAACACAACAATAAGACCCTAGAGGCGATCATGTCCTTTCGGTGCAGAAGAGGTGAGATAATCAGGTACTGCGGAAACACACACTGCCCAGTAAAAAGATCATCTACACTACGACTACCCTTTCTGAGCTGACATATAGGGAACATTGCTTCATGCTACTGCGAGTGCCCTAAGCACGCTTGTCCTGGTGGAATTTACCAGGACCGGTCCTTGGCGCCTGCTCCCGGCAGACTACATCGGCTGTGACACTTACAGGACAGAGGGCCAGGGGGGAAAAGAATCTCTCCTGCACCTGCATAAATGGCATTGTAAGATATTCATACCATCGATGGACAGAGCACTGGAGGTACTGCACACCTGGAATTTGGGGATTTTGAACAGTAAATTGAACATAGTTGAAGTTTCTATGGGTTTATCCCAGTTTGTCCACTATCTGTGGAGCTTAATGCTGAGGACTGGTCAATATCAATACCGCTTAAAAAACGTTTTGAACAGGTTATGGTTAGACATGAATAGAACCTACATAGAGGCCCGATTGGCATGTCTTTTTTTTTTGTCTTTTTGAGAACTTGGGCCTCAACTAAAACAAATGTGTCAATATGCAAACTACTGAGGCATATGTATACAGGTAAAATCCACCCATACGTAGCCTCAATGCCAGTTTTTTTATCTTGTTTGTTTCTGTCATGCAAGTTCAATGGATTGTGAACTTATGCACAAGCTATATATTGTTCAAGGACAAACAACACACTGCAGCCTAATTTCTGTTTTTACTCATGCTTTGTCTTTCTTTTTCTGATGTTAATGATTTTGTAGAAATGAAGTGGTCCATTTTGGAAATTTTGACGCGTTGTCAGTTAACTCATGGTGCTAAATAACTTATGTGACACTAATTTTGACTTAATAACTGTCTTAAAAATAAATAAACCAACAATACTAATTAACTAATTACCATAACTGGATTGTGAAATATATGAAAGCAGCTGTAGTGACCTTTAGTGAGCAGTTAGAGTGCAGCCTTGGAGAGAAAACTCCAGAGACATTTTTTATGAAAATCCCAGTTATAGAAATACTGAGACTATTTCACAGAGAAATCAGTTTTTCACCTGAATCACCTGAAGCTTCTGGCCTCAATCTACATAATGTCCTATACTGCATTAGCTGATTCAATAACTGCTTAAATTATTGTTCCTAATAAAGTACTCACTGAGTCTAATAATTCTAATAATAATAATGCATTTTATTTATAACGCACTTTACATTGTAAACAATCTGTCTATACTGTAAACAATAAGTGAATATTATAATGGCTGCTTCTGTTGTCTGTCAGATGTTTTAGCTTCTTACAATCATTACTGATCGCAAGTCATCAGGCCCTAGCTGGAAAACCAGCACGTAAGTCAAGGCATGGAGTGATGCATGGCAGTGGGCATGTCTGGGACATGGGAGGGAGCAGAGAAATAAAGGAAGTCGTGTGAGTGGAAGCCGTAGGAAGTTCGGCGGCGACAGACGGAGGAAAGTTGCATCAGGGAGCGCAGCGGAGGAGCCTCAGGTCTACAGTCAGGCTGTAATGGCGAGAACTTGCAATATGTAGAGCAAACACTGCAATGCAATGGAGGATGATTGTCAAAGCACACAGGCACAGAAAAGCCAAAATGACCACTGTGCTGAAAGAACACAGCGCGTGCTTTTGCAAGAGCAAAAGCAATGCAAACATTGAGGTGGGGTGGGGGTGTGTGTGGGGTGACTGGGAAGGCAGAAGAAAGCAGTAATGATCAGGAAACTTCTGTTGAGAGATAAAATGAGAGCCTGCATTCTGTTGAGTCCTACATGGCTGGAGGGACGGCGACAGTTCTATGAGAAACCATCAGAGTCTCTGAACTAAATGGGTTTGGGGCACACAGCTGGTGCAGTCTTTTTCTCTTTCTCTGCCTATTTCTCTCACTCAGCCAAGACCTTTCTGAGAGCGAAGAAAGCAGCAAGTTAATAAGCATTCTCCATGGTCTCTGCTCAGACTGTAGAAAGGTCACACCCAGATATTCCCCTACAACGCCACTATAAGTATAGGGCTGACAAAATGTTTAGAGCAAACAATATTATGTGTTGCCTGTTCTAAGAAAGACTTTGTTGTTTATTTTGTGTTTCTATATTTGATGTATGGCTTTGATGTACGATTTATAAGACACCTGGTATGTTCTATCTGCAATAACCGCAACAATAAAGCCAGGCGGAATACACACAGATATGGAGAGAAATATATAGAAAATACAAAGAATGAATTCTAACGGTTAATCCCTTTCAAAATGCTGGTCTGAACGAGACGATTGCTGTCATCTGGTTTAACGTCTTAAGATGGCAACAAACCACAGGGGAAATCATCTGGCGACAGTGTCTATTGCTCTCGAAACGTTTCCCTGCCAAGACTCTTAAACCCATCACCTCCTATGAACAGCTCTTCATCGGAGTGCGCCGAGATTTTCCTACAGATGGATATTCGGTGCCGTCCAAAGCAGGGCAAATACAACTCAAGTTGACCGGCTCGTGGAATGTTTTGTCAATGTCGACTACTTTGCCAAGTGAAACAGCAAACCCAGGCGATTGCCTTGGCGAATCATGAATAAGTTATTGAGAGGTTTCCTTGGCGATAAGGTTCACTGAAGCCTTGTGGACTGTGCGATAGCTCATGCTAAACTGCTGGTGATGACGGATGGTTCTGGCCTCAGATAGCTTTGTCAGTGTCACAACCACTCTCCCCTGCTGGGTCTCTCGCAGCCTGGCCTGGGAGTCAGCGGGCATGCAGAGAAACATGAGACTGAAGTATCTGCCAAAGAACCGATGACAAAAAACAAAGCCCACCATCTCCAAAGTAGGAAAAGAAAAACTTGCCTAAAACCTATATTTCTCCGTAACCTTAAAGGAACTGACAGTTCTAGGCACTGTTGTCAAGTCACAAGACAACAGTTGTGTGTTTTCCCTTCAACCTCCTGCCCTGTCCTACTGTCAGACAAAATGGAATTTGTTGTCAGTATTTACAACCCCTAATCCACAATGTCACCCTTTTCCTTTTCAATTCTGTGGCAGGGAACTTCATTGTGGAGCAAATCTGGACTCAGGCCATTCGTAATTGCCAGCATCCAATGCCATGTTGTAAATTACCTGCAAAATAATTAAGCCAGAATTCCCCAATGGGTCCTGCCCAGTCCTGGTGTAGCCATGCAAATGCTAAAAGCCATTCAAGGTTACCCGGGAACGTCTTTCCCTCAAATAGATTGGACCGATTAACTGAACGTGCAGAGAACACTTGGAAATTATGTACGCCTATTTGATTACGTTTGCGCACTATTGCACACAAATAGGGCGATGGCCGGAAACTTCTGGAAGCCATGTCTCCCTCCAGACAGCAATCCCAGGTCTCAGGAGTCTTGTTCTTTCAGGCGCACCGGCTGAATGCCTCATGCTGCGACACCCTGGAGGCCGCAGGGAAACGGAAATGTCTCTAAACAGACTCCAGCAAGGCCTATTGGGTCTAATGCACAGCTCTCTCATTCACAAACCTTTCACTCAACAGAGTTAACCCCGTAATCAGCTGGGTCATCCTTTAGTGGATTGGAGTAATGCTTAATAGATCCACATCAAGACAAACTGAAGAAACTTGATTAGATTTTTTTTCTAGACTGTGAGAGCTTTTTATGACGTGTTACTACAGAAATTTATGCTGATAATATTTGCATCTAAAATATAGGTTGTGTTGCCACTCATTTGAAAGCACCATAGAAAAATCAAAGCATAAGGCAAAATGTGTATACTGACAAGCCACAAGTGTGCCCATACATATATAATTTAATTTAATGCTAAATTCTAGGGCATTACTACTGGCACTGCCATCAGTGTTCTCCATCTTTTAGTCAACTGATTAATATATGGGAATCGATTCCCAGATTCCTTGCCAGTTTTTTTTTTTTATATAATTATCATTGCTACTGATGATGTCGATTCACTGTTGCAGCTCTCCTAAATTCATCACAGAACGTCTGTGCCGAGAGTTTTCATCACTTACCCCTTTCCCCTTCCATGTACTCTCCACTCTACCATTTTAAAACTTATTTTCAGATTAAAGACTTGGTTTTCTTTCACCCCGCCGCTACAAATCTCGGGCTGAAAGTGTCTTTATTCCCCTTCACCAATTTTCTCACTCTCAGGAGCTTGAGAACCTTGACAGACACTTGGCAGCTGGAGCAGCCCCAAGGACACCAAGGGCACCACTTTCATCTTCTTGAAGCTTTAGGCTTCCCCTACCCTGGATTTTCAAGTGCCCACTGTGTGCCCACAGAACTGGTACAGACAAGCATGAATCAGCAACTGCGATGAGTCGAGTTACTCATAAATGCGGTAATTGGATTGGGCTACTAAGCAAGGCATATGTTAAGAACGGGTGACTAATTAAGGCCTCGACGAGATGCTAGTGAACCCATGGCCTGATTGAGGATTCCCAGCACGTCACTAATATGGGGGAAAGGTATAAACAAACAGCAATCTGGCTGTTTAGCTCTTCTAGCCTAATTACAAGGATCCAATTAGGAAACAACATCCCGGAGCCAGTAATACAATTTACAGCGGTGTAAAGGACTTTATCTGCAAAAACTAAGCACACAATTCCTAAGCTCAACAGCATCAGGCCATCTTTAATTCAGGCATATTCAGTATTTGAGGGTTCACATTATGAGCACGCAGCCTCATTTTGTTATCTGGCCCAAAAAATGTCCAAAAAGCAAAATCTGATTATGGTGATGGGGTTGTCAAAATGCTTGCTTTGCATCTATAATCAAATTGTTCAAGGTTCTGGCCTAATTCTTTGTAGCTCCTCAAAAGGCAGTGTGCTAGTTTTGTCTCTTTGCATAATTGCAAAATGATATTAAATATAGTATATTTGTTTGCTGTTTTCAGTCAAATTTGATATTTGAATTTGTCCATAAACCCCTCAGAAAAAGCATAGGAACCCCCCCCCTTGTTTTTGAAAACATCAGGTTTTTGGAGAGTAAGCTAATGCTAAGCTAGTTAGTTAGATGTCAATCAACAAATATAAAATATTGTTTCACCATATAATGACAGAATAAAGTATGACTGGGTAATACAAATGCACTTGAGCATTTTCTTTTCCTGCATTTTTCTGCAATGCTTTCTATTTGCTAAACCTGCACTTTGTGTTATCGGCTACCTAGCACTTCTTTCACACATGAGGAAGGGTTCCTAGGCCTTCCAGTTTATGACAGCTATGATGAACACACTTCTTGACGCTGGCCATCCATAGCTTTCAGAACGCTTTGGATGGTTGGATCTACAAAAAGCGTCTTAGTACAAACATGATTCTTACATGGTTGAGCGAGCATAACACTGAACACTAAATCTATACGAAAAACTTTGGGAAACTGGGCTCAGAAACTCTGACCAAACCGTAAGACACAGATTCCACACTGTCCTAAATGTGGCACTTCAAAGTTTAGGGTCATGACTCTTCAGTATGAAAATGTAAGGAAAGTTTTTGTTCTGATGTATTATATGATCTATTAAGGTCATATTTGTGCAGGTGTTGCTGCACAGTAGAACAGTGCACCACCACTCCAGAGTCTGTTAAATTTTCCTGAAGTTCTTTTGCAGTTGTTTTTTTGGTCTTGAAATCTAAAGGCAGTTTCTAAGAAGAGCCCATAGCTGTTGATTGCAGGGACAAGGTCTGACCTGGGCTTTTATAGCAATGACTGTAAACATGCATAGCTGCATATTGCTATTGTTTCACAAGAAAAGAAAAACAAGAATCCAATAATCTTGTGTAAAAATGTGTGTATCTGTACACTGTATTCTTGTACTGATGTCAGTATAAACACAAATTACATACATTCTTTAACATATGTGTTTATTTATTTTATTAAGAAACAGATGCAAGTCAATATATAATTAAGTATTGGTATTAGTAAGTATTAATTAAGTATTAGTAAGCATTGTTTCTCCTTCTATTTTTCTAATAAATGACACCAGTGCATATGTAAATGTTTTAGTATTAACAAACAGCATAGAACTAGTGTAAGTGTAAGTGTATTTTCTCCAATTATTTAGTCAAGATCTCTGTCGAAGATTCAAATAAAGTCAGTGTTCCTTAGAGTGCCTTGTCAAGGTGCAACACCATCTTAAATTCGATCATTTCCAAGTGCCAGTTGCCAAACTCAGCAGGGGGCTTTTCAGGGCCTCAGGCAGGCATGAGTCTCATTTTATACCTTCAATCTGGGCACAGAATAGCAGCTTGGCAGCCTGTGGATATCCAGACAAAGGGAAGGAGTACGTCTGCAACAAAACCCAACCCGGAGCAGCGCACTTGCTTCCACAAACATCCAGCCTGTTTACTGGTGTACTGTGTTAAAGTAGTGACTCAGGAGAGACTTTGTTTGTTTGTCTAATTATCTGGGTGCTGGCTAGTTTTCATTCGCCTTTGTAATTATTACTGCCAATGTTTATTCCGCTGACCTTTTTTTTTTTAATCGCATTGTCTGTGTCTGCAGTTTTTATTTGGTGCAAATTTTATACAACAGCATGTGTTTTCATGCCTTGCCTGGTTGTTTTATTTGCGTATTTGTGCTTGCGCCGTGAAGCAGAACAGCGTTTGATATTCAGGAATGGTCACTGCCGATTCCTGTGCATTATTTTCCCTCAAAGTCTTCCAAAACATGATAATGTCACACCTCGAGGTATAGTCACCATTCCTCTACTTTGCCACATCGGCAGTGGAATGCATTTATGAGCTTTGTTAGCTTTTAATAAAGTCTTCCATTTTTCAAAAAGAGGAGAGGATTAGAGCCACCTTTCACAGTGCAGTTGCTCTCCATGGAAAGTAAAAGAAAATCCAAAACTGTGGAATAAGCAATCTAGGTTCATTAAAGGGGATTTTGTGGGCTAAACAAACAAGGGGGGAGGTAATGAGCTCAAAAGACAATTAATAAATAACTATTTAAAGAGCCAATGTCAAGGAAGCAATTCTTGTTTGTTTGTTGTTTTCTAAATAAAAGACTATATAAAGGTACCATAGAATAAAGGTACCATAGAATGCACTTATTAACTTATTACGCTCATTTACAACCCTGTTGTTTGGCCTTACAATGAAACACTCTGATTTTCCTTTTACGGCACTGTGACGGCTTACAGGAGCCATGTTGCAATACATCACATTTCGTTGCAGAGCATAGCATACAATATTGTATCTGTGTTTTTAACAATATATCAAGACCATTGTCACTATTTTGTTTCTTAATTTTTAGTCATACTTGCATACTTTTTTGAGTCACAGAATTTTATATATATAGAATTCTTAATAGTGTTGCAGTCATTATTGCATTGTATATATATATATATATGTGTGTGTGTGTAAATATAATAAATACCAATTTTTTCCATGTTTATATTATATATATATATATATATATATATATATCGGTATTTATTATATTTACACATACACACATATATGCTGGATATATATATATATATATATATATATATATATATATATATATATATATATATATATATATATACATAACACAAGGTGTTAATGGCGACAACTTGCCATAAGGGTAACCTCAGAGGCAAACTTGTACACTTCTAAAAGCCTCAGAAATAGAGGTGGTGGCAGCAGGTGTCACCTGTTCTAAAAGAATGTGCTTCTGTTAAGGGCCCTCCCACTAATGAAACAGGGCCTTAAAAAAGTGCCAAACAAGAACAGTGCTTATCCAGCAAAACTGCTGCTAGATGGAGCGTAAAGTGCACACATTTTCCATGACACTACAGTAATGAGGTTTTATATTGGCCCAGCCCTCACTCCTTCTGTTCAGGGCCGCCCCAGCAACCCTTCTCTTATCTGTCTCCACTACTTTTTTTTCTCTGTCTATTTTTCATTCTTTTTTCTTTTTGGTTTCTCATCAATCTGGCTTTCTCTGTACATAAAGTGTAGGCAAGCAAACAAGCTGACCCATCGCTCCTTCACATCCAGCTGAAATGACAAGGCAAAGAATTGTCAGTCAAAGTACATGTTGCTGCGCTCTCCGCTGAATTTTAATTAGAACCTGCATTGCATTTGTGAAGGTGGTCCAATAACTATACCATACATTACAAACGATTTATGGTAACAAGAGTTTGTTTTAGAGAGTGGAAAGCTTTCATGTTCGTTCAGAAGTCGGATACATTAAAGCTAGAGTAAAGCGCTAGAGAAAGATAAACAGACTTTTGATTTTTGTTCTTCGTCATTTTCTAAATTCATGCAGGCCTGTAATTGCAGGCGTGAAGTTCTAAACACTGCATTAATCCAAGAAGTTTCAGGCCTGGTATATATTGATATAGCTAATTTATGTGTTTCCTCGAGTTGCTTGTGGTGGGTGAAATGACCTTTAAATTATCCTTCCACTCTTCAGAAATCAGGATTCAAAAACTCAAATCGATAGCGCAGGAGCAGGGAGATCAGATTAAATGCAACACAAACTGATTACCTCATTTCAGTTCGCTCAGCATTTCACGCACCCTGCCAGTACTCGGTACAGGCAGCACACAAATGCACTCAACTCACTTCACTTCCCTCTACCTCTCACAAGCTCTTGTCTTGTATCTTTACACTGCTTAAAAGAAGCAGGTGAGACCCAATGCAGATTGATACCTGAAACATTTCAAACAAACTGCAGTGATTTGATTGGCTGATTGGTTAGATTTAGGTAAAGTAACATTATTGAGTAGACTGCCATTAAGTTTTAATCACAGCTGTAAAACTTCCCACACTGGAATGTTTTTGTAAGCACTGAAACCTGCAAATGCAAGAAAATCTCAAGGCAGCAGAATTAACCCTTTAAATTCTCAAGCCTATTACTTCCTAATCATTTTAAAAACTTGTATATTCAAAAGAAAAACCTTCTGAAGCACTGGAACACTCATTTTGGAGCATTTCTATTGGTCCATTCATCATAAAAAGTTGACACAACACAAAGAACAAGTGCAAGATTCACATTTTGTCCACATAAGGCTGCTTCCTGGCAGTGACAACATATTAAAACTGTATTATCAGTAGCTATATGGCAGTGAGTGGAGTGAAGAATGGAAGTCTGTGCCTGCTGGCATATTCCCACCATTTAAATTGGTTAATGTAAGCTAATGTAAGCTAGGCATGTTTTATTGGATTGGGTATCTGCTTTTTTAATTACAATCCAGTTTTGGGTCTTTGTTTTAACCACAGAGCACCACCTAGTGTCCTCCAGGCGCCATTTACGGACACTATAGCCCAGCTGGCTGCTGCAATGCGGACGTTCTCAGAAGGTAAATAAAAGAGTTGAGAGTCTGCAGTATGGAGCTATTTTATAGTGAAGCTATCACTGAAATGCTCTGTTTTACCAGCGGGCTGCACTGCTGGTAAAATTCTACCAGCACTGAAGAGCACATTTAGAACCCAAATTACAGCACATTCACCCACTATAAGCCAGTTATTTCACCTCAGTAGTGCTCATCTAACTGACAGTATACGAGAACAGCTTACACTGCATTCTATGACAAGTATTGTGCAAATTTACCTGAGAAAATGACATCAGACAGATTCGGTGTGTTGAGTTTGCATACTCAGCGTTAGCATCAATGTACTAATACAGTAATTATAATCCAGTAATATGAATAGCTTGCGCTACAGGTATCAGGTTTAAATCTCACACATGAGGAAGAGTTCCTTTGCCTTCCAGTTCATGACAGCTATGATGAGCACACTTCTTGAAGCTGGCCATCCGTAGCTTTCAGAACGCTGACCCTGGAGCCCTCTTGGAAATTTAGCTCGGAAGCAGACACATGTTCAGTGGAGCTGGGGCATCTCCTGTGTGACCCTCTGGCCTGACACACACGGCTTGGCGCTGCACTCCAAAGTGATTTGCATGCTGTGACAGAAAGAGGATATCCCAGGATGCACTGGGATGACTGTTCTCTGCTGTTTTGCACCTTTCGGCCATGAAAGTTCTGAGACTTGAACTAGTGGGGCAGGACCAAAGTGCTGCATTCAAAAAGCTAGGCTCTGATGCACTGTTCTATGAAGGCTCCTCGTTTGTATTACATTATGCAAAATGAAACGGTCTACCAAGGCTGCGGCCTACCAATTGCCGCGTTCATTTACACCCTCAAACAGGCAGCTAAAAAAAAGCCTGCTGTACATTTATCTGACCTTTCTAACCAACATGAAGTGCAATCTGAATACTATTGACTAGTAATATTGGCTATTCAATGGGCTTCTTACTCTTACTCTCTTAGACCCTGTTTACACATGGTCACTTCATGTGACTAGTATCTGGACTGTATCCTGATCAATTGCTAGTCACATGCATTTACACTCGGTAGTCAAATGCATGTCCAGTTAGTCAGAATGAAATGTGATGTGGGGATAGAATATGCTAATTAGCTCGTTGCACAGCAATCATTACCGGCATTTCGATTGCATTGGGAGGGGTTTTCATTCGACTGCATTGGGAGGGGAGGAGTTGTCTGATGTGTCTTGGAGAGACGAATGTGTTTACACTGCTATCACGGGCTCAAATGCGTCTCAGACCTCCTCCTGAAGTTGTTTGAGTGATGGGATTTGTAACTGGTTTAAATGTGTCTTGGCCTTATCCAGATATAACCCTGATACTCAAGACACATGAAGTGACCAAGTGTGAGACAAATCAAACTTGTGGAGTACCAGCAGAAAACTGGAATTATGAGCTTTCTAAAACTGATGAGATTAGTAATATTGGAAGTCTTTAGTGTGTGTTTATCACTGTACCTCACCAGGTATTGTAAAGCCCATCCTGCTGTCTTCTGCTGTAACTAAGCTAAGGTGCTGCCACTATGACCCGAGAATCTGGTCATTCAAATCCCGGGTAATGCTGCTGGCCATCAGTAGCCGGAACCTAAGAGACCACAACTGGCCTTGCTCTCTTCATGTGGGTAGATAGCTCTCTCTCTGTCTCTGACCACATTACTTCAGTGTGATGCTGGCCAGCACAGGCATGTGCTAGTGGGTTGGGTAATTGGCTATATAAAAAATTGGGAAGCTGAATAAAAAAAATAAATATTCCACGTTTACCAATGATGTCAGGGGATACAAGCACAAATGTTACTCTGCGTATACCTCTGAAAATGTGAGAATGTAGACTGCATTTCTCAGCTGCATTCTCTCTGATAGGAACAGCCATCGATGACATATTTAGATCTAGATCATATCTAGAAACAAAGCCCTCCTAGACCAAAGCATATATTCTTACAAATTACCACCATACTGCTTTCCTCTGCTGAAACCACGAAACAATTTGACCAGTAATATTATTAAAACTTCTTTTTTTTTGGCGATCAGTATAATGGCTGCCTGTGTATGCTATGCATCTCTTTATCTACACCCCCTAAACGCTTCTAACATTCTCAGTTGCCTTCATAAACACAAGGCCATCAGGGGAAATGAAGGGCCCCCGTTCTCTCCAAACCGTGAAGATAAACCTTGCAAGCACTTTTAATTATCCTGCGCTTCCCCACAATGGTTTCGTTGAAAGTGCGCATCTCGTGAGAATACGGAGGGAATAAATAAATCTAGCCTTGGTGTCGTAGCAGAGTAACAAGTATTGATGAGCTATTCAGAGCGTGCTTCCCTGAGGACGAGTAATTGCGGCCCGCGTGTGCTCCTGTACTTGGGCGAGAAAACTGCACGGGCTAAAAATGAGCTCCTTGTGTGACGTCACTCGAGGGCTCGCGCTGATGAATGTACATGTCTCCTCTGATCCACAGCCTGTGTTTGTAAAAGTCACCATAATACAATCTCTGAGATTGGTCGGGAGGTAAGTGGGTGAGTGATTTGAACATGTGCACCGTTCAAGTGGAGCTTGCCGGGAGAGAGGACACTTACATAAGGAGTCCATAAGCACCGGGGAGACTTTGTATCTCATTTAGAGTGTCCAGCTACTGTCGAGGAGCCATTTGTCTTTAAAGATGCTCCTATGTTGTAATGGACTGATGCGCTTCTCTTCTCTCTCAACCCCGCCACCTTTGGTTTTAGGGAGGGGATAAAAGTCTGGTTTTAGCACAGATGGTTGTTGTAAAGGGAAAAAAAAAGAATTTGTATGAGAAGCAAAACTTTGTTTCAAAAAACACAGAAGAATTTAAACTTTTCTTTGCAAATTAAAGCTGTCACTGTCAGAATGTTATGCCCCTTTGTAAGCATTCTTTGACTTGTAGTGTTTTTATATATGCTTTTAATTAAAAAGAATTCTATTTATTTTTTATTTATGTACTTATGGAATGTTTTACTCAGTTAGGTTAAGCATTTTTTTTTTACTTTTTGATTAATCAATAATAACTGGCAGATTATTTAACTAGTGCCAGCCATACATTTTTAAAGGTGTCCTTGAATGTCAAACTGCATTTACCTTGGAATAGTTGAAAAATAAGAGTACATTGGAACATGGAACAGACATACCGTGAACCTCAAACTGTTGTATCTTCATGCAAACTAATGCTCCAGCATCACCAAAACAGGGCTGTAAAACAAGCCATTTTCCGCCCGACAAGTCACATATTTAATATTTATATATCACAGAACTTCTTAAACTACTCGTAATACATTACATGGCACCTTTAAGAAAGGCTAATATTTTCCCAGTTCTGCTTTGGAGCCAGGCGTCTAGGCGGCACTTCCTTCACTCAGGAATGCACAAGTTGACCCAACACTCGGTCTCTTTTTATTTTTGGAGAGCTGGGTCAACATGCGGAATAATATCAACAACATCAGTGTTATTTATTTATTTCTGATTATTTACAACCAAGCGGATTATTACTGCTCAAAATATATTCAGGAATAATGGGCGTTGGAAAATGAGATTCCTTTATCATTACGGCGGAGAAGGATTTCTGTTGAAGAGGCAAGAACAATAGGCTGCTTTTGTTAGCACTTCTGTCGGGGCCTATGAAGCCTTCACAATTACAGGCCGAAACAGTTGTAATTATGGCGCGAACATTAATCTTTTCTATCCATTAACGCTGCTCTGTCTATTGCTGAGGAGCACTTATAGTCCACTGAACGGGAGACATTACTGTAGCTGTTTCTCATCCCAGTAAACCCTGTAAACACTATCTCATTTAGTTGATGGCTTTTTGTTGTTGCCATGTCTGTGACAAAACGTCCCTTGGAAAAAAAAAACGAAAGGAAAAACCAAAAAAAAAAAAAAAAACAAGACAGCAAAAACGCCAGCTCGCAGGTTCGGAGCTGTTTTATTGTTTTTCAGCACTTGGCTGCTGTTTCTTGGGGGATGAAGAGGGGGGTCATGCATATTTTAGCTGCGGCAAGAGTTCATTTGCATTCAGTTCCACACAGCCCCAGAATCAAAAGGCTGACCAGGCTTAAGAAGTGGACTAGCTGCGTCAGAGCTTGAGCTGTAGATTTTCTCGCTTCCGCCTCTTGGAAATGAGCTGCCTGATAATAATCGGCGTGAGAAGATAATTGTACAATTAAAAACACATTAAAAAAAAAAGAAAATAACCATGAACTATAAGTATTCAAGGCACGGATAATAATTACATCAAGCAGTGTATATTCCCACTTGCTGTAGCGAACCTTAATTACACCTGAGTCTAGTCTGTTGTAAAGTTTAAACACAGTAAATAAAAACTAATAAATATTACCTTATGAATCAGATAAGTAGCTTGTTATGAGCACGCTGGGGTTATCGCAATGAAAACACACTTCTGTCGTCTAATCTCAGTGGTAGTTTGGAATGAATTCGATGTGCAACACTGAAAGGACAAATTTAAAAACAGCCCTAAAGTTTACATCCAAAACACTTGTATTTCAACCCTACTAATTTTAATGTAACATTTGACTAATTAGACTCCCTTTCCTCTTGAGCATTGACTAATTCACTCCCCTTTAACTAACATTTGGATAAAATGTTTATTTGTTTATCATTTCACTGTGTAAATGGCATAAGATCTCAATTTGGGAATTTGCATATGGCTATTCAGTGACTGTTCCGGTCACAAATACTCTTGTGAGTTTCAGAAGCTTTATGGGTTTTTTGGTCTGTTTGTTTGTCTGTTTGTTCTTCTTACCGTATTTACTCATCCTTTCCGTACACTTGTTTCCTCCAGAGTCTGAAGCAGATTTTATTGAGGCTGACATCTGTGGCCTCCTTCATAACCTCTGCATTTTTTAGTTTCTCATTACTGAATATTCATAATTTGTCTTAATGATGCTGTGCTGTTTTCATTGTGAGGATCTCTATTATGTCTGATGTATGCCTAAGCCTGTGTGACACACAAGCTTAAAGGGTCCAATTTGGGTTCCATGAAGAATCTATCATCAAGAATATATCTGTGAAAGCGATGTGTGTGCGTGTGAAGAACACTGAAAAGGGTAAATAACCTGTACATACACAGAAGGCGCATTAAAAATCTAAAAAGATTGTTACTGTCTTTATGGAACCTAAGGTGGTCCTTCTCAATCTCATTTGAAGAACCTGTTTGCTGTGTAAGCGTTAATTTAACACTAACAGTGTTGATTTAAAACTGGCAAATTTGCTGTGCATGAACAATATTTATTCATGCACAGCATAATAACTTATTTTTAAACTCCCAACTACAGATGCAAGGATTGATCCGCTATGTACCATATTGGTCGATTTCAGCCCAAATATGCGATCAGCTTATATTTGTGAATCCTGAGAGCTGGTCAGATCATATGTGATCCAGAATTTGCGAGTTGCAGCATTGTGCCAGGCACAACCCTCAGTCACAGGACCCATAAAATCCAGTATGCAAAGCCTATCTGGCAGTTTTACCGTATCGGACAAACTCACATTTTTGTGGAATGTGTAAAATAACTTACTTTGCTTCCACCATGAGGCATGTTAGTTTTACACGTTATTGTAGAATGTGTTAAACTAACGTGCTCCATGGTGGAAGCAAAAACATAATGGATACCCCTCTCAAGCCCAGTACAGTGGGTTTCAGAACACAGCAGAACTGCTAACAACATTCTGAGCTCCACAGTGCAGTTCTGCATGAGAATTCACAGACTGTCACAGAGTGTTTTAAATGCGGCACATACTAAAACAGTAATGCACATTTAATTTTGTAAGCCATTACAAATATCCTGCACAATGCTGCACTACCAAGTTTGCCTAAATTTATGTAAAGCATTCAGACCTATCAGTATCTAAAATCAGCCATCTAAACTGTTGGATCTAAACTGCTTCTAATTATCAACATTGAGGCCAGTAACAAACAATGTATTATGCAAGTCTAATTTACACTGATCATGCCTAATAATGTTTTATGTTTCAGAAATGAAATACTTAAGAAGCAGAAAGTCTTCCATGCGAGGCCTAGTAACTGTAAGGGCTTAGCAGTCAGTGTCCTAATGGATAACACAAAGAACAGAAAGATCACAGCTTCTATAGCAGCGAGCTCCATTGCTCTCCTATTCCTGCATCCTCAGTCCTCTAAACAATGGCCCGTTATCTTTTTGCGCTGAAGCGGATGGGCGCGCATGCACACTGGTCCATGACAGCTGCCCTCTAGGCCAAGTTAACAAGCCCCATCAGGGCTGACCCTGAGACCTGACCCCTCCTCCGCCGCTGGGCTCTTCTGAGCACAATCAAAGAAAGGCCACAATCCAGACAGCCACAGTTTATCTGCTTGGGCCACTTCACACTCGACGCTAGCATGCAAGGCCTGTATGACAAGCATACGTCCAAGAGAGCGCTCTTATAGGGAGTGTGTCTGATCCGCTGCTCATCAGTATGCTAGCTGATGTGTCCTCTGCCCACTCACTCTGATAAAGGGGGCTGGGAGGAGTGAGAGGGTGAGGCTTTAGTTTACTTTGACATTGTAACAACATGCACTCACTCTGCCTTTACCACAAAGTGCATTAAAAAACATGGACTACAAATTGGTTCCTGATTCCTGTGTGTGTATGTAGTGATACACACTCTGGACTGATATCTGTTGTTGATCATTGACTACTGATACTGTTTGTAGTGGGTTAATGTGCTGGGATTTGGGTTTCTGTGCGTAATTTAGCCTTTTCCACTCGGTTATGAAAAGGTTCTTCAGTGCTGGTTTAAAAATAAAAAAGAAAGGTGTGCAGTTCTCCCGCTGGTAAACTTAAGTCTCATAAAGGTTCAAATATTATGGTTTGTTTTCATGTTCCACTGTAAAATAGCTCTACACTGCAGACTCTAAACTCTTTTATTTACCTTCTGAGCACATCTGCACTGCTGCGGGCTAGGCAATAATGTCCGCTAACTGTGCTTTGAGGACTAAAACCAAGAATAGGAACTGGATTAGGATTAAAATGGCAGATACTAGATGTATTAAAGTAGCGTCTGCTATGGAAACTAATAACTTATGCCAGGCTGTTTAAGTGGGATAAACTACAGTAAGGCCCCACATACAGGTTTTTATGTTTTAAATGGCTACCAGCAGGTCAGATATCAAATGAGGTATCAAACCACTTTTTGGGTTTATCAACAACTGACTGCTTTACTGGACAGCGCTCACCAAGCAGTATGGTTGATAAGGGTATAAGGGTACAAAGGTTACAAACCTAAACTGGAAATATCCCAAAGTGCTTTAACATACTGTCAAAATATGCCGCATCCACTAAACAGTGGAAGAATCCATATAATTTCAACTTCATGTTGAAATGCCTCAGCAGTTTTCAATTTCCACCAACTTCTTGAACACACAAGCCCGGAGCCGGCCATTATTTCGCACCGTATCATCATCTCTACCCAAGCACTCTCCTGTGACAATTTTTAGAGCCTCTCCAATATCGCTGTGGTATGCACCTACTTACAATTGCCATCAATTAGCCTTGTATATTAAAGTTCCGCTTTGCTGAGACGCTACAGCGCAGCATAAAGATGCTGTCACTCGTGGGCGCGTCGCTCATTTGCGAGATAAGGTAAAACAAATTGCCCCATTGTTTGATGCTACAGCACCGGTGCAGATAGGTTTCAAATGGAAGCTGTCACCGAGGGAATACCAGCCACCTCGAACAATAGATCAGAGGGATCCGTCTACCCGGCGCACTTAGGTTAGAGCCGAAGAGTTCTGCTACAACCTTCCAACTCCATGCTCTCGGCTAGAACCTTTAAATAACCGGTATAGCTAAGCCTTTTGGGTGTATACGACCTGAGATATGACTGATGTCCTCTGTCCAACATCTATATCCCAATGCACCAGGTTGGCTTGGGTACTCCGTCGAAGATAGCAGTCAGATAGTTTTGATTACAATGCCTTGTACTGTATAAGCTCCTATCTGCCTCTTACCTGGGAAAGGGCGCTTAAAGCATCATTCATCTTGCCTGTATGAGCAGTACTAGCAAACAGAATGCGCTTTGTTCATTCTCTTTCAGAGCAAGATGGATTTAATAAATCTCTCTGATGCATGGCTTGCCTTATCGTCAGCAAGTGCCTTGCCAGACCTCTAAGCAGGAAACGGAAAACAAGTGCACTTTCAAATAGGCCAAAGTCAATAAACGAGATATTTTAATGATTTTCAACATATGCTTGTTGTCCTGGACAACAGACGGTGCCAACAGACTTTCTGTTTGGTAAATCATAGCAGGAGACGTGGAAAAGTCTACAACGGCTTTGCTGTTATTCATAAAAAGCTGTACCTTGGTGTATTTGGAGGCTGAATCAAGACCACACCGTACCGTTGAAAGACTTCATCGCAACATGGAGAAAGAGCAAAGCTGTATATAAGGCTAATTTACTGATGTAAGCATGTGCTTAGGCTTTCACCTTTGTAGAGCTGCTCTGAAGCTACAAGAAATCAAATATTAGTGTGAGGCCTCTCATCGGGCCATCATATTATCTATGATGAGACGCTTCGCCACATCGTTGAGCTCCAATAGCTCCCAAACAAAAGAGCGTGTGAAGTCCACTAACCCTCCACGCAGACGAAGAGCTCTGCCAAATATGAAATATTTATCCTTCCCCCTTGAAAAAAAGGGTTTGCTTCATGCGTGCTCATTTTTGTCCTTGTGAAATCTCCAAGCCGTCAGAGCTACTGTAATCTATGCACATCAAAGATGCCCTTTGCTCTAAAGCTTGAGTAATCTTTACAAACGCCAGTCATGTTCAATCACCAATCCGTATGAGGAAATAATAAAGGATTCTGTCTGACAAGAGAATCCCATTCATTAAAAACAGTCTTTGAGACCCAGCAGAGAATGTCACAAGCTGGGCTTCGCCGTAATCCTAAGACTCGCGTATCAGTCTGAAATAGTCGATAAACTGACCTATCCCTGGCAGCCTTGTGTTAGGACACCCCTTGGGCTTCCTTTTGAGCTTTGTGGTGAGACATCAGTCAACGATGCTTCCAAACAACGATCTGTGTCAATACTGCGTCAATGCTCTCTCCAAACCCACTCAGATTGTGATTACCATGTTAACCGATTTTTTTTTCTTTTTCTGAGAGGTTCATCTTTGTCAGATCCTATTGGAATTCCAGATTGAGCGCAGTGAGGAGGCCTGTGGAATGAGAAAAATAAACAGTGGAAAAAAAGTGGAAGATTCTGCCTGGGGACTCAGACGCATGTTAGGAAAAATTCACTCTACTGACCTGTGCTGTGTACACGATAAATTAGCTCAGGCCATCCTCACTCGCACCACTTTCCTTTCTCAGGTGCACCAATACTCCAATAGATGCTGACGCTATAGAGTAGGCAATCCTTCGACAATGCCAGTGCCACAAAAGGCAGCTTCTGAGTCTCTGTCACTTGTCCTGCCCTTTTCAGAGCCAAAACTGTCACTTGGGGAGGATATGAAAGAGTCCTAAATCCTAAAGCAATGTGAGTGTGGATTTAAAGTGATGTGGTTCCACACTTGTCGCTTGAGGGAGTGGAGTGGCCTGTCACTTAAGAGTGCCACTTGAGGTCATGCAACTGGGCTGTGGTGTTCTTGAGAAGACAAACGCCTCGCCTAAAAGCCATTTGATGTTTTTTTTCCCTCCTCCTCCTCCTCCTCCTCCTCTCCCGTTTTTGCACGAACATGACGGCGCTTATCATCAAAGACCAGCGTGCCGATACTGTCAAAAGCAGGTTTCAAATGATCCTGATTAAAGGACAGAGTTTTAGCCCCTACCCCACTAGCTCAGCCTGGCCGATATATCACATGCTACCTGCCTGAAATATGCCCCGGTGATTTGTTTATCTGCCACTGAAACGTTGCATAAGGATGTCCCGGTTCACACTGTACCAGATACAACAGCTTCATATTGCAGCATAGATTTATACCAACAGTGACATGAGCGAACCAAATGCATAGTGTGACTTCAAACTGCCGAAGCTGATTAATGTTAAGCGAAGAATGAGGCTTGATTTGTACTTTGCGTCTGGGAATACTGCGGAATTCATGATCCTAGTAAGAACTTCCCAGCGACTATATCAGACCGAGATATATAATTACTCAGAATGCAGTTTAACCATTACCTCAGGGGCATATTCTCACTTGGCAGAACTGAAAGTCTATTACCATGAACCCACTGAATTCCTTTTATCTCTTAGTCTTCGTTCCTCTGAGCTGACTTACCTTTAAAAAAAAATAAAAAAAAACACGCATCAGCAAGGCCTTGTGACCTCTCCAGAAACTTGAAAGCCTTTGCAAATGGCTGCAGATTTGGGGAAAGGGCCGGGCAAAGCGAAGCCTCACACCTTGTCACTGGAAGGGTACTGGAATGCACCTGCACTGCTGATGGAAAGGAAAGGGACAGGCTGATTATGAATTCAAGATTGAAGTGGCATGATTTGCTGCTGCTGTCATGGACCAACTCCCATCACTCTCCAGTGCATTATTAATGGGCCAGCAAGGTAATGCAAGGTTGTCTTAGATGTTTTTTAATCATGCAAAAATGGTCCTGACAGAGTAGGATGTCTTTTCCAATTGAGAACCGGCTAGCCAAACAGCATAAGTCTTTGTTTACGAATCAGGGTTGAGTAAGAGTTCAGGGGTGGACATAATATGATGGTTAGAAGTCGTTATTCGAAAATATATACAGATATTCGGTTTGCTGATTGGAAACAAAAGAAATGAACTGTGTCTTATCTTGCCATTTCTTGGGCCAAACATGTGATGCAGAACCACAGAGAATGTTGTCACTGATAACGTTCTCCTGTTTTAGGGCATGCCTCACACTCTCTGAGACCTGCCAACATGTGTGTCTAGAGGCTGGGAGGCAGGCAATTTTAGCACCGTGCCAAGAATCAATACTCCATCTCGCTGTCAGAGCGGAGCACACCAATCCTTCAGGGCCCACGTTATTTATATTGTTTTAGCCCTGCAGTCGCAAAAAAGGCACCAATGATGAACGTCGTTCTCCCTCCCTTTCTCTCTCTCTCCTTCTGTATGTGAACATAAGCAAGAGAGAGAGGAAGCAGGGCGAGAGCTGAGGGTTGGGGAGACGTTATTGTGTAATGCCCAAGGACAATTCCACTTCCCACAATGCTCAGTGCGTGTGAATTTAGTCAATCGCAAGCCCCCTCCCCACCACCACCTCACAGCCGGCCATCTCCTTTTCGACCTGAAACAAAATAGCCTGTTGTGGTAACATACACTCAGCCTGGAATTGGGCTGTGGCTCTCAAAGCATAGTTTAGACAAAGGTCAAATTCACTACATTTTGCATATGTTGATCAGTCAAGTCATTTTTGGTATCCTAAGTTTGGATTGTTTGGTTACCTGGTGGTTGTAGTTTTTGATTACTAATAAAGTACAATAGCCTGCAGTGCAAAAATGAAAAGTAAAAAAAATCACGTGGTATCTGTAAGTTGTGAGGTGACGCCTTCATGGATCACATCAATGAGCCTTGAAACTACATCGCTCTGTGACCAGGTCACAGATTTTCCTTCCTCTGATCATTTTTGGTAAGAACTGAGCACTGCATAAGGGGAACGCCCCACAACACATGCTGCTTTGGAGATAATCTGACCCAGCTGTCAAGCCACCACAATTTGGCCATTATCAAAGATTGCCCAACTCCCCAACTCATCCCAAAAGTATTGATGGAGCACCACCATCATTCCAGAAAACACAGTTCCACTGCTCCACCTGGCATGGTGCCATCAGGTTTATCTTTATCTGCTCCAGAGAGTCATATTCTACTGGCAGTACTTTTCTACAGGGACTAGACAAGTGTCAGGACTGAGTGCAATCTAAAGTAGATAAAAGCATTTATTAGAAGGGGTGTCCACAAACATTTGGATATATAGTGCATACACACACACACATATATATTTAGGAAACCCTTTATTAAATGGCAGTATTTACAAGGCTGCCTTTTATGCCAGTAAAGTAAACCTACATACAAAGATTCATCAGGGCTTATTCCAATAAGCATCAGATGTCAGATCAACCCTTTCTGGAGTGAAATGACATCAAAACTGACAAGATTGGCCCTTTTGACTATAGACGCTTGTTGGAACAAGCCTTAATAATGAATGATAAATTTAAATAATGTAAATTTATGTCAGTTGCCTTATGACCGATGCCATATAATATAGTTATCTTTTTTTGTCTGCGATGGACAGTGCTGTGGTTCTCTCTTAGGACTTTTCTGCTCGGTCTGTTGTCACTCACAGAGACAGGGATAGGCTGACCTTTTCTGATGAAGTGTTCTGTGGAACTGGCCTTTTGATCTCACCTCTCAAAGGGCAACAAATATGTGTCTCTTAAGGCAACAGAAATAAATGGATGTACCAAAAAGGCACAGCTTAATTTGTACCCTGACACTGACTGAGATCCAGACCTTACTAGCAACGAAACCCGAAATTTCACAGGTCTAGTTCTCGAAGACAAATGCTGTAGAGCTGAAATTACGCACATGGCTTTCGAATGTCTTAAATGAAAGTATTTTAACTCTCAAGTGTGCTTTTGTTTGACTTTTTGTTTCATTCACATAACATATGGGTGGTCTTTGGATCAAAAACAGTCACAATTAATTTTTTCAGAGCCATTTTGCAATAATTCTGTGGCCCTTAATGTTGAACAGGCTTTATTACTCTACTACTAAGATGTTACTAAACTCTGTTCTGATTAGTTGCCCTACGATATGCTGGAGATGCTCCTTATAACTTTACTATACTACACTGAAAACGCTTCTTATAACTTTACTATACTATACTGAAGACGCTTCTTATAACTTTACTATACTATACTGAAGACGCTTCTTATAACTTTACTATACTGAAGACGCTTCTTATAACTTTACTATACTATACTGGAGGGCGGGGCTCAACCGCTATAAACAGAGTAGGCAGTGATAAGTGTGCAGGGTTTTGTGATCTCACAAAAAACAGTGGATACAAAATGGGCTGGCAATGCAGCTCAGTTTCCATTAATAGAATAAATAGACAGACTGAAGAGTGAATGGTACACTTTGAAACTTGTAACTGTAAAGTGTTTATGTACAACTGTTTCCATAACAGCGAGTGAAACATGTTTTTCTTTGATACGGGCGATTTAAATCGGGATGTAAGATATTCCGTTCCATAAAGGCCAAGGCTCCACCCTGTTCCTAATCAGCTCCTACTAACAGTTTCACGACATCGGCTCAGCTCGGCTGTCTGTGCGAGTTGAAGGGGGAACGGATGAATAATAAATAGAGAAAAGAAAGAATAAATAAATAAATACAAAGCACCTCCGCTCGCCTTTGAAGCAAGGTACAGCTCAGGGCGGTACCCAAAAATAACTGGAGAGACAGGGAGGGAGACGGGGGGAGAGAGAGAGAGAGTGAGAGAAAGAGAGAGAGAGAGAGAAAGAGAGGTGTCACGGCTGAACGGAGAGAGCGAGTTGCAGAGGCCGAGCGAGCCCAAGCCCTGCATGCCTTCTCTGATAGGGACTTTTATGGCTGCTAGGCGTTGGAGCAGAAAAGAAGCAGGCACAAAGAGAGCTCTTCTTCTGCCGTCTCAATAATCAGGGATTCCACAGAAACAGGCCTAAGTGCTGACACACTGATGGCCTGCATCAATATCTGTAAACTCGCACACGGCAAGATTAGGGCCAGATTTACTAAGGCTTTAGCGGGGAGCGTCGGCCTTTTCCACAGCCCTGTGCACAGTGCACTGAGGCAGCACCTACGTTTTTGGCTTGCTCTGATGCCAAATATTATAGTAGAAAAAGGGAATCGAATTGAGTCGTAACTGCTGGGGTTGCAGACCATCTCCCATATGCAGAGGCAGGGAGAAACTAGTTACATTTATGCAGTTAGATGAACTTTGTACACCTCATGATGATTTAGTGCTGTTGGTGACAGTCCCTGGAATTTGCCTGTCCTTTTGTTCACATAACCAAGCGGAAAATTACCACGGTAAACGGTCAAAACAAGAAAAACAGACGGAGAGGGGATAGTCCACTAATTTTGAGATGGGTCCTGGCACAGTAGCAGATTCAGGTGCAAAAACTGAGTTATAGCTTTATGTTAACCCTTTAGCAAGTACGGTCCCACCAGCAGGATTTGCTGTGGCTAGTCCATGGTTGGTACCTGGTCCCACCGATGGGACTGAAATGTTTGACGGAGAACGTTCAGCTTTAAATGTGATGCAACAATCAGCTTTAATTCCACTAGTTCTTTTAACCTGCTTGCTCCATCCAACAGCGTTGTAGTTTCTACAACAGTGCCACAACACAGCAACATCTCCATTACATTACACAACAACAGTCCATTACATCTGAGGTAATGGATGTTAGTTTGCCAGTCATGCTGGTCACACACTTGCTCGTTTAAAGCTCAGTGTGCTCGTTTAAAGCTCAGTGTGCTAGTTAGTGCTTGAGATACGCTTTCTGCTTGCCTCTGATAATTTACCCACCACATCACATAGCATTAGTAGAGCATTTCAGTACTAATTTATACCATGACCAGTGGTACAGCAGCAACAGTCCAAGGTGGTGGACTTTTAGCTAGGGATGCACCGATCCGATGTGTCAGTTCCAATACCAATACATAAACTTTGCATATCGGTCGATACCCAATACAGATTTGATACCATTGCTGAATTTAAAAACTGGAAACCTCACCATGTGGGAGAGACTTAAGGCATCAGGATTGACTTAAACATTACTTTATATAATATAACAAATTAAAATATAGATATAAATTAAATTAAATTGTCATTTGTAATTGTACTGCACATTTAGTGGAGTCTCACATCAACAAATTAAAGTGAAAGGATTGGTTCCATGGATCAGCCTAATTATCCGATTCCCGATCCAGATAATTGTGTTAATATCGGGACCAATATCCGATCCTATTTCGGATTAATGCATCCTTACTTTTAGCACTAGATAAGCAGCCCTTTTCGATTGTGTTCAGTGCAGTTCTGTACATGAATTCAGTGATTCTCACAGCTTTTTAAATGTGAGTGATTCCAGAAAGCAAAGTACATTTCATCTTGAGAAGCATCACAGAAGCCATGTACGATGATGCATTACCAAGTTTGCCTGGAAAGGTTAATGTGGCATCCAACCCCGCCCTTAATCAGTATTGGCAATCGGCTGGTCGAGCTGAAAAACAATCAGCATCAGCCTCAAAAATTCATCATACCAACTTCCATCTGAGACCACTTAGCTTTAGCTTAGCTTAGCTTCTTCTCTGAAGCCATTTTACCTGAAACCAGCAACAGTCTGTTTTGCCAGATGAAGTTAAGACATAATTGCACGCATGTTGGTATTTTCTGGCACTTACGATAATTTAAAAAATAATGTGAAATAAATTGTGAAATAAAACAAACATTAGGTGTCCTGATCAGGATTTCTTTTCCATAGTATCAGTTGGTATCCAGCATTGTGATGCTACACTTGGCATCAATATCAAAACCTCAGTTCTGGTATCATAACAACCCTACTTGTACCATCTTTTTAATAGAGGAGATAGGGGATCACCTCAACATACATACTTTATCACAATGCCATTCAAGACAAATGAACCACAGATTAATGAATAATACGCCTGATGATTATCCCTTTAAATGCACTGTTTAGACAAAGTACAACCTGCAGCCACACAGCTAGCCCACATATTACCACAGATCACCCACAGACAACTGGTGCTGAGTCAAGAGCCCTGCAAACCCAGCCAGGCAGATTTTAATATTTCATGTTCACAATTTCTCTGGATTTAACATTGTTTTGTGTCAAATTACAAACCACAAGATAAATAGTGTGCCTCTGTTTGGAGGGCAAAAATAGAAATAATAATGCTGGAACTCCAGAATTAAGCTTGGCAGCGGAGGAAAGAAAGTGAATCCATCTACCAGACTCCACTAAGCATTTCAGCACCTTAAAAAAAACCCAAATTTTATTTTTGTACAAACCCCTCAAAAGATAATTGGGCATCAGGTAGAGGAGGGGAAATGAGACTCATGAGTTCACTTGTCCTTTGACAGTCTATCAGGTAAGCATGCTCCCCCACACTAATGATGTCTTGCCAACCTTGAAAGCCCTTGTTAAACGTGGAGAAACATCACACGTTAGACCTTTCCTGTGGTAATAGATGTTTCATCTTGAGAATAATGACTATTTCACATTCTCTCAGAGAGAGAAAGAGAAAAAATCTTCCCTGGAAACAACCTTACACACACACACACACTCTGATGTTTCTTGATTAGATCTTCATGTTTCCTTCCCAGAACAAAGGTAACATTACGAACTCAATTCTCATCAAATCAAGTAGCCGGTGTTTCCGGAATTGAAACTGCACACTCAAATTTGAGAACTGCCGCTTTGTTGGAGACGCAAAGTGTGTGCTCCTTCCAAACACGTTTAAAAGATGTTATGATACGTGTAAACATACCCTATTTCATCTCCTCGAGTCATAAAAGTCTTGTCTAAGCCCCTTGGCTACAGACCTGTCAATCAAATGAATGGAAAGGAAAAAAAAACTTTAATTCAACCACTACTGTCAGACAGCGGCAAGACAGCTGGTCTACGTTGCGAGGCCGCAGCAACCACCGCGACAGCAACAGCTTTGGCAATTTGTTTCACATATACAAACGCCCACCGTCAACACGCAATTTTAGTGGGACGGGAAAGAAGTGTGATGTCTGAGAGAACGCAAAGCAGAATGAGATTTGTGGCTTTGCTCTCAGAAGCAGAAGCAGAAGCGGAGCTCCAGCGGAGCCCAGGTGGTGAGGCGGAGAGGCTTGGAAGAGTGAAGGTGTGGCTGGGTCTGCTGGAGTGAAATGGGCCCCAACCCACTCTAGAGGCCAGATGGTGCAGACTACCAGCAAAAATGGTCTGAAAAACATCCACAGTGGCCTCACAAGCCAGGCACACAGCGCCCATAAAGCTCAGCTCCTGAGCCTAGACAATATGGTCAAAAATGTGATCCTGATACATTTTTACATGACATTTATTAATTACTAATTATTATTCATTGTAACATTTGATGCAATCTCATATGAATTGCAGAGACACAATCTACCAAAATCTTGTACAGTTCAACGTTTCTACTGGTCTGTGTGGTTGTGAGTGTACGGCTAGTCTACAAAAATCATGTACAGTCCCACTGGCTATATATTCACAATACATATGTAGGCTACTGCCAACACTACACAATGACATGCCTAAAGTTGCCAGCAGTGTTGCGCCTCTATGGAGTCCTTTGGTTGTTTTTCTTGTTTTTGACTAAAGTTTGCAACAGACTTATATGACCCAGAGTAACTTTGCCATGCAATGAAACTTACTGCCTCCTCAAGCGTCTCCGTACTTGAGAAAGGCCACAAAAAAAAACATTTTTCACACAATATGACGTAACATTTAGCCACGTCACACAGGATTTATTTAACCTGAGGTTATTTTTACAGATCTTTTTTATCTTTTTTTAAACTTAACTAGCGTGGTAGCTGACATGCCACATTCAGCTGGGACCAAAATCTCTTGTAATAATTACATTACATGACATGACATTACAATCCTCATGTAAAACTAATCCCATCCAAATAGGGCCATAGTCTACAAAATCACATAAAGCTGTCCCACTGGTTTGTGCAGTTGTAAGTGAATGGCTAGACTTACGACATAGTCTATAAAAATTGCATACAGTTTAAGTGTTCCACTGGTTTGTGCTGTTATGAGTGAATGGCTAGACTTGCCACTGGAGTAGCAACTGTTCAGTAACAGATTGAGGAACAGAACAGCTTTATTTCTTTTTCCAGCCTCAAACAACAATATCAACATAATCAATATTACAGAAAAAAGTTTGATTTCCATAATCATCGCACAGCCGACTATCAGCTAGGTTGGAAGCAGAATTTTCTTGCTTTCAAAGTCTTCCACCATGGCTATTATTCCACACACACAGGCACATTCTGACCTGTTGTGTGCATCAAGGCCAATTCATACTGGAGGTTACATGCTCCGGTAAACAACTCAATTAAAGCTGATCATCTCTATCCACCCATGTGAAGCTTTGTGTATGCACTGGCCATGAATATGTATTAGCAAAAGATTCACTTCTGATCTCTGTGTTTGTGTGTGTGCTTACACACTGTCCCATGGACACGTATCATGAAAAGGTCACTTCAGATCCATCCCTTTGAAGTGCGTGCGAGTTCATCCCCTTTTATTTGCGTGAAGTTCTCCAGCACTACGGAAAAAAGGTACATTACCATGTCCCTGTGAGGGCAAGGGGAACTTTTTCTCGCTTTTTTAAAACAGCCTAATGTGAAGTGGCTGATCCATTTACATGACAGAGGTCGTCCTCTGTGTTGAGGCAGTAATTGTGTCCTGCGGGCAGAGGGGAGGTGGGAGAAGGCTGGTCATTATGGGTACAAAATGTGCACGCAAAAAAAGAAAAAAAAAGTCATTGCTATTTGATTGATGGGCTCCGCAGAGATAAGCCTTCACCTATTCCGAAGTGACCGTAGTCGGCACAGCTCGACTAGGCAGCCCTCTGTGACCACCGCATGCAATTCACCGTAAATTACACTTATACCTACAGAGGAATTAATGGGCAAAGTCAAGGGTGAATTGTTTGCAGTTGTTTAGAGGCTGTAATTACTCCTGACAACAATGCTAAACCACTGTGTTCAGGATTTTTTGGTGAACACCAGGTTCCTTGAAGGAAAAGGGAAAGGAGAAGATGCGAATAAAAGACAAATTCAAAGATATCAGAGAGACAATGGCTATGATAGCTAGATATCTATTATAGATAAGAAAGAGGCGATGGCTATAATAGATATATATCTATTACAGATAAGAGAGAGATTGTGGCTATAAGAGATAGCTATAACAGATCATCCTTTTGTCAAAACAAGCATTAACATTCCTGAAAACATGAGACAAAATGCACATTTATATAAGCAAGTGTCAAACCGCAAGATGATGACGCATGATGATGAAAAGAGTAAGCTTGCTATTTCCACAAGGTTTGTCTCAAGGGTAGTTTCTAAAAGGAGGGCTATAACAGAGCTTAGTGGGTCACAGAAATATGAAAAACAAGCCTAAAAACAAGACATTTTTGCATTATACTGTTTTCTAAAGCATTTCTTCCAAGCATCACTGTGAACTGAAAACAACAACCACCCAACCATATCATAGATGCAATATCTTTCCATTCTCTTTTATGAATGTGGCTAAACATTTTTCAATTTGAAAACTTTTATTTTTAAATTCTTACCCGCACACTTTTTTCCAGGGTTCTTTAAAAGCATTACAGGCAGAATAATATTTTTAGAACTCTGGCAACTCAATAGTGCTGTAACAGTGAACAGGGGTCAGTTAGAAGTCAGCTTATTTCACACCACAGTTTGGACATCACAGTTTAGTACGATATCAATACAATGAGTAAAAAGCACTCAGAACCCCCAAATTTATTGTGGCCCCACTGGCAGCCACACCCATTTTTTGAGGCAACGCGAAATTCAAAAACCCATAAGATTTCTGCATCACGTTCATCAATCTTTGCACATAGCCTATAGACCATAACATCTGTACCATGATGGTTAAGGTCAAATACATGTGCTAAACCTACCTCCTGAAGTTTTTACCAGTGTGTTTGTCCAACTTTATGAAAAAAGGTGTTTATAGGGAGATAAATGTCATGTCAGCCACAAAATATATGGTATATATATATATATATATATATATTCAGGTGGTAAACAGGACTTTTTACCTTAAATAAATACCTTAACAGTCAAATACATAGGTTAAATGAATAAAGCCTATATTCTAGCATTTCAAACCTCAAAATAAACTTCTACACAGTTCCACCCAATTTTAACAGTGTGCATGAATTCCACATGATCAGGTAAAGCCCTACAATGTGGTGGCATCACTGTACATCAACAGGAGAGAGGAGCTAAGCCATCCTTTCCAGGGCCTGCTGCACTTTCCAGGATATTTGAGGCATCATCTGGATCCGTGTCTCACCCTTCTTAGCCAGTTGCCAACCAGTAAATCTAAACCTAGGACAGAATTTTCTGTGTGAGCAGCTGGACAATACACCCAAGCAGTGAATGATAATCTCGTATTATGAAGCGACGTCCTCCTGTACTGGAGAGAACATTGCTTCCCCTCTTGATGTTTACACTCCTATAAGTGGACACCCACCCCTTCCAACCCTGCCGTCTCTCTCTCTATTTCTCTCTCTATCACTCTCTCTCTCTTTGCCCGCAGGCCGACATGACAAAGTGCTAAAGTTAAGTTATTAAAGTTAGCCCAGGTCAAATCCCCTCCACCGTTCCATTTAAAGATACTAATCTCTACACCTTGGCACTGATTAACGGTTGTCATCTCCGTTTGAATTGCAATCAATAGAGTGTGTATGCATCAGCCTGCAAAAGGGAAAGGACAGCAATTCATTCTCTTCTCCAAGAGCTCCCCCACAGATGCCTGCCAAACTCATTATTATCACTTCAGATGAGACACTTAATTAAAATACTGCTTACCCATGTCCTGACAGGACTGACGTATGTATTAGGAAGGTGACGAGAATGAATATTTGTGGATTTGTATTTTATCTATATGTACTGTTAAGGTTCTTGGCGTCTACCCTACAAGGCCCGCTTTTGCTGCTGCTTTGCATTCTCAACTAGGCGAGCAAGTCATCCATGGCATTGACAAAACAAAATTGCACTGATGACTAAATAATAGGCTGCGGGTTCAAAAGAACGGCGCGGAATTAAGACTGAAATAGGACTGCAAAATATTTTATGTGGAAAGACGCTTAATGGAGAAAAATGTGTTTTCTCAGGTGCTTGGTAAATATTTCCCTTAACTGCATCCCCAAATGTAGCTAAACACTTTCAAATGTCTAACTATTAGACAAATCCAAACAACAGGTATCAGCCTCCGCAAGATATCATGAACATGTCCTGTTCAACAGGACATGAAAACATACATTCGCAACTGACAGGACCCGGTCTCAGTGAACACACTGTTTAAACTGGCACACTTGAAACAGTGAGGGTACACAAAAAACATGAGGTCATTGATTTTCCAATCAACAGCAAATGGTGATTGAGTCAGATAAGCACCTTATCTCTCGGTTGGACAAAAAAAAGGAAAGAAATTCTGCTCTGTGAATTCGATTTTGACTGCAGGTTGAAGGGGATGGCAAAGACAAACAGGCAACAACAGCCTGTTCATCCAAGCGATGGCATCCTATCACTCAAAAGGATAAACAGACTGCCATGTTAACATGTAGAATTGAATGACTTGAGAAACAAGCACTATCTCTGAGGCAAAATGGGCTCTCTGCATGCCAATGTGCCTTAATGCTCTATGATGGCTCTCAGCATAGCTTACGCATTGCAGTCTGTAAGTAACTGTACAGTAGTATTATTGTACTGCTTTTGAAATAACTATAAGGTTAGTACTCAAAAGCACTTTTGCTAATATACATATACATTAGACAAAAAATGTCAAAATTCTTGGTAAAAAGCATAAAGCCACTCTATGAAATAAAAGACGTGATACACATTACAAAAAGTTTCCAAAGCTTAAAACATAATATATCGTTTGCATTAACATGATATACAAAAAAAAAACATGTAAAGTAAAATTCTATTTTTATCTTTTTTTTTTATTAGTGCACAGCCATTTCCACATCTCCGTATTGACCAAAATGACATTAGCATCGAAGACATAGACAAATAATTGATTTAGTAATTTATTAGTTACGAGTTAAAGCTTGTTTTGGCTATTAATAATGTACTGTTGCTTTAAATGACACTGAAAAAAGGAGGAGCCAGAGACGCTATAAATGAGGAGACAAGCCCCTGGGCCAAATATGAATGGGAATAGGGTTTTTATAACTTGCAACATTGTCTTGTTCATTGTCAAGCCTGGTCTTGTGTGACTGGAAGTAACTGCCCAGCGGCGTTGCAAAGATGGCCGCCCCATCATGCAAAACAGAGAGGAAAAAGATTTTTTCTCCAAATGCCCAACAATAACTTTTCTTTAAATTAAAAAAATTCCATACATACATCTGCACTTGTTTCAGTAAACTAAAAGACAACAAAGACAACTTGATCTTACTTTAACTGGTGATAACCTTCCAATACAATATCAGTTTTAATAATAAGAGCCACATCTATATTAGGTGAACTATATCGGAATCAGGTGGGAGGGGGGCTTCTGCTGATCTGGGTCTTTCAAATAGGATTAGTGTTGCGTCTGAGATGTTCCCTTTCTGTTCCACAAATCTGGCCTTGGCACTCTTCTGTGGTCTCCCCAGCACCATCTGCCTCCCCTGTTCCCCTGCCTGCACATGTAAACTGCCTTTGAACCCTGCCTTTTCGGATCCTTTAGTCAGCATAATCCCAGACAACCTCAGAACTCCTTGTGTATGAAAGTATTCCAATTAGCAAGGATCCACATTTTACCCCCCCCCCCCCCCCCCATCATCTACCTTGGCTAAGTTAATTACCCCTCCTTTCAAATTTACCCTTCCTCCAAACCTTCCAAGCTTGCCCCAAGGTAGCATCTTGCTAGTACCCTCAAGTCCTTAGATTTCAGCATGATATCTTTAAAGAGATGCACGGAACACATCTTTTTTTGGTCCCCTGCTTCTTCACAAAACAGTACCTGCTGAGTATTCCCTCCAGACAAAAGGAGATGGGTTCAAACTGCACCCAGGAGTAAATGGCTTTGATGAATAGGGGTCATTGTGTTACAGCTGCTTGTGCTAATTACTCTATTTTCTGAGTTATTACTTGCAGATTCTTCTCCGTGAGCAATGCTAATGCAGCTCCGTGCCATCCTTCAAAGCGAAACGAACCCTCGGCTGAAGCACCTTTGTTTTATGAGGTACACTCCTCTTTGGTGGAAGGCAACGCTTGCTTGTGATTTGTCATTATTGTAAATAATAGAGCTGTCCACTTGAAAGCTGTGGCAACAGTTGTTTTGTACAGTTGCTGTGCTTTAGTTCATTCATCTAACCAGCAGATCCAGGTTTGGAAGTGGATGCGAATGATCATGCTTTTTCATCTGAGTGCTGTTTTTCAGCCTTTATGCAAAATTACCTTGCTTATTTAGAAAATTACAATTACATGGAAGACAGCAGACTCACAAGATGATGGCCTGCATGCTTTTTAAGCCACTGGGGTGTGTCTGCTCAGAGGAATATACAAATACCACTGAACTACTGGTTTATAGGTTTTTGTTTGACAAAAAGAAAAGAATGTTGAAGAGCAGACCTGGTGCATCCCGCTGATGCCATAGCCATCCGTAACCAAGAGTTAAAGAGAGTGGCCTCACTCTCTCTGGGTAGGTAGGATGAGCCTCCCTCTACCCCACTACTTAGCGCAATGCTTGCCAGTGCGGCCGTCTGTTAGCTGACATATCTGTTAGTTGAATGACCTTCATTCTCCATTATTCTCCAAGAACGTTCAGCCGTACGGGGCAGTCTGAATAGAAGTGGCATTCCCATATCTCAGAGGAAGCACATGCTAACTTTCAATCTTCCAGCACTGGTGGCGTCATGTGATGGGGGAGTCCTAGTGGTTGTGGGCTCATGGGTGGGAACTGAAAATGACCAAAATTGGAAGAAATTAGAAAAAAAAACAATGACGTGAGTCGAAAATGGTGTAAGTGTCACTGATGGTGTCTGGTAGGTATTTAAAGCCACTGGAAAATATGTCTGCTACTGGAATCTATGCCTGAATAAATGTCACTCAGATACACCACAAGCAAGCCTGATTATTCACTGCCACAAGTTTACAGGGAGCTGTAATCTTACAGCTTCTTATGGGCGGAATGGCACCGGCACTGTGGAGCATGACCATGCAGATCAACGGCTGATTAATACGATCTTAGCGCAAACACACATTTTCACATGCATATCTGCGGATTACATGGATTCACTATTATTCCTGACAGTATAAAGCCAGACTGAGTTCTCAAAAAAAAAAAAAAAAGCTTCAGTCGCCCTTATCAGTCCTCCACCATCCACACGTCACTGCGTTCTGCTATTATATGTTTTTATTACCGCGTTCCTCCTCGGCTCTCCTTCCATCTTATTTCCCCGACGTGAATTCACTGATCCACAGCTGGGTTGAAGGTTATTCATGTTTGTCTGTCACCCAGGGATATCCAATATTTCCAGTTTCTGTCCCCCTGCTGCTCCCACTGGCTTTGCTCTCTCTTGCGAGGGGTGAGAATGTGATTTCTGGCTCACGGCTCGTGGTCCGACAGCAGATTTGACTCGGAGTGGTGGAGATTGCAGCTTCGTCCCTGCACCCCCCTCCCCCCAACCCCCTACCCCCATCACCTCTGGCCAGGGGTGAGGCAAGCTGCTATTTGTTTTCACATCAAGGCCGTTCCTGTCTGAAGGAATGTACAAGGCTCCAGGGACCAAACTTTTGAGGCATGTGCACACACAGACTGCCTACCGATAAAATACAGCCTTTCTACAAGGGAAATTTTGATATGGGGTGTCTTTGCAGACATGAGAAATCACTGTGACACCAAAAGAAGAAGTTTTGTTTGCGTCAGAACTCAGTGTGTGTGCAGAACACGGAAACTCTGTGACTCAGTTATTATAGACCTAGTAAAACATGTCAATGCCAGTCATAAAGATGTTTATAAAATGTTGGAAATGACTTCCCCTGAATATCATGCCCTGTTATGCAGTCATAACCTATTTATATACTCTCTTAGCCCTGGCATGCCGTTTACTGACATGTCTTGTGTCTCCTCAAAATGCACTACATGCTACCTCTGTCACCTCACCAGCATAGCCGGTTTAGCTCATAAACTCAAACATCTAGGGGTCAATAAAATGCAAAGGGACGCATGAGGCCTCAGATGAGTGACATAGTAACTATGGCTCTGCAATCACTTGTTTTAGCACCACATCAAAAAGGCCAATGACCTTTAATAGCTGATTTGTAATACCTCTCTGTATAACTGTTCTCCGTGGTGAGCAGACGACACACTGTTCCTCTCTACAGGATGTGTGTAACCCTTAGAAGTTGCAGCTATTTCTAGTAATAACAATAGTATAATGAAATTTAGTACAATAGTTCTGCACCTCAGTTAAATATTACTAAATATTTAGTAAATAAACACAAGCTACATTCCTACTTTGTACAATAGGATGTTCTTTGAGAATGTAGATATCAAAGTCCAATTATAATATAATTTAATACAGATCTTGCATAGTCCTATTATGGTTGACAGGTTATATTAAGTAGACCTGTGTGAATACAAATATGACAACCTAAGTAAGTTGGTTATATATATATATATATATATATACTAAATGAATATACTGAATGAATGTGTAACTATACAGATGTTTCTAATGAAGTGCTCAGTGAGTAATTCGATTAGAACACTTAATTCTATAATTTACTACAGCTAGACGACAACAGTAACTCTTCATTTCTACGTAACACACAGAATTAACCATTGTCAGAAACAAAAGTTCAGAAAAAGCACAGCTGTTTTGCCAAACTAGTCACTATTCTTCACTCAGCTGCCTGGCAGCGTTGTTTTGAACATGACGGAGCTCAGAAGTCGGAGACTGCAACAGCCAGAGACTGCTCGAATGCCGATGGTCAGAGTCTGCTCCAGCACATCAAATTAGTGTGCATAAGAAGCAGCCGCACTGCATCGCTTTCTGAGAGGCTCTCAGAGCGTTCTGTCATGTGGCCTCCCCGTGGCTAGAGCCACCGTCTGTTTTACACTCTCTTAAATGGACTGTGGAAGTGGATCAACTCTGAAGCATGCATTCAGATTGGGCTTTCAGCACAAGCACTGCACAGAACGGCCATTGAGCGTACGTGGCCAATGTGTGGACAGATTTTAACAGAGGCACCAGAAGCTGGAGGGAGATTTATGTTCTGAGCAGGGGTGAGATGACTGAGGAAATGATCTTTATTACGGCCTTCAAGTTATTCAGGCATTGGCAAAAGAGTCCCATCTCCCTCGCTGCCACTCAGAACCCTGTATGCAAAATTATAAAGACTGTATAACCACATAATTGAAGACAAAGAAACAATGTGTCGATTCCACAGGGTATTTACTTAAGGATGCCAAAAATTCTCCAATTGCAGAATATTTTAAAATAAGAACAACTTAACATTTGTCTTCTCAGAAGTTCTTTTCTCTGAATTATTGTTCCTTGCATACAAAAAAGAATAGGCCTGTTTCTATGTCATGAGTTTACAGAGAGATCACCCACTGACCGTAAGCAGCCAGTGTGTGGACACATTCCAACAGAAGCACGAGCAGCTGGAGGGAGATTTATTCTCAGACCTGGGCAGAGGTGACGGAGGAAACAGTCTTTATTATGGCCTGTGAGGGCTCTTGCACCTCTGAGCTTCTTCTGCATGGACAAAGGAGCGCCATCACACGCTAAGGCCTCCACTCAACGATCCCATTTTGTGATGCAGAATGACATTAATGTCCATCCTTGTGCTACAGCACTTAACCTATATGGTCAGTATGGCACTTCTTGGATGGATGGAAAGATGCAGCTCTCTAGAGTTATATGTTACACTAATAAGCAATGATTATGGCAGGCAAGGTTAAGCACAGATGGACTGGTCACTGGATTAACATCATAAGGTCTACCGTGAACATAACATCACCCCTACATGTGGATGAGGGAAAAGCTTTGATGGCTTTGAGGAGAGCCAGCCCCAGAGGCACTGCTGCCATTAGAAGGTATTATGGAAGAGCACGCCACAAGGCTAACTTTTCTAATGCATCCTAATTAGCCCGCTTATGCCCCGTTACAAAAAAAGAGAAAGCAACACCAAAGGGAGGCAAGCAGTTTGTAGTGTTCTCAGATAATTGAACAACAGATAAACACCTCGAGCAAGTGTTTACATAGGTGTAACTCAAGCCTCCCTTTATGAATCCTAATATCAGAATTTTCTCCATTGGAATTCCAGGTGCTGCTTTGGTGCCCTGGGCCGGTCGCCTTTGATCAACATATCAGAGACCTGTTTGGCTTTCATCTGGTGGATGTGCACTCCGGCCAAGGGGGGAATTCGGATCAAGGTTCATCCGAAGCACTGTGCATCCTGCATGCCTCCCTCTGTCAGTTCCACATTAATTCCCTCTCTGTTAATCCTCTGTGTGAGACTTGGGCATGGTGCGTTCACAAATCCAAGCCACGGGAGGTGTGTTGCGGACTAAGCACAAGCCTCAATAAAGTGCAGGGGTGAGGAAGCCTGCGCAAACACAATAACACCCAAAAGCACCGGATAAAGCACAACAGATGTGACGTATTCATTTCGCGAGAAAGTGAAGATTAGCATCACAAAGCTCTACACTTTGTTTGCCTGACACCTGCTGATGGGATGATTATGTATTTGTCTAAGTGAAAGCCTTTGCACTTTGTTTCTCGGTATGCAACACACGTCAGTAGCATCCCAATCACTGGGTGAGGGATTCTCTCGTTCTGTTCAAAAGCCTGAAGGATTAATTAGCAATTATTACTTGGCGCTCTCAAAACACATGAAATATTTCTCCAACACGAAAGAAAGAGGCATGATTAAAAAATAAAGGACAATAAATTATACATAGAGAGAACTGTGAAAAGAAGCCCTCTGGTGCCGTATTTGCGTTTGTGCCCCAAATATAAAAAAGCTGCAGTTTATTCTAGTAAATGAGAACAACATTTCCCATTTTTCCCTGTTCCTTTTTTCTTTTTTTGGACAGGACCATAAGCATTAGGCCGTTGGCAGGGTTATTGCCAGAGGCAGGCCTCCGGCCACTGGAGACTCCAGACGGTGTAGCGAGGATTAAAAATAAAACGTGCAAGTAAACACACAGACGAGGGCTCTCCCATAGCCCATCTCTGTAATTAGGCAGGGGAATTTGGCCTCCTCATTGGCAGCTTGTACAACTGATATCGATCAGCTGCGGCCACAAACCAAACACAAGCGGAGGAAGGCAAAGGCCCAATGGACCACTCTTTAAAATGATAATAATGATAAAAAAAAAGAGGAAAGTTTTTATTGTTGGAACGGGAAGGCAGGGAGGTGGGGTGGAGGGGGGGAGCTGAATTATTTAGTGCTGGAGACACACTGACGAATGGTGTGAATGAGAGGCGGTGCATTAAGAAGACCTGTGGGTCCGAGTCCCGGGATTTGGCCGAGTGAGGAAGGAAGATGCAAACCATTAATTTCCTGCAGGCCTAGATATATCCACCATCGTCAGGGTAACAGCTGTGCGAGGCTAGTGGGTAATGTCAAAGCGAGTTGGCTGCGCTGTTCAGCATGCATTCAGCCAAACGGAACGTGCAAAAACGCCTTTGCATGTTTACCAATTTTTCTGGGGATTATGTGAAAACATGAGCGTTTAAGCTCCAAAATTCTCACTCCTATAACTCCTCAAGTAACTGCTCCGTGCTCGTATCCCTTCCTGTCCGTGAGCATGCAAATAGTCATTTTGTCTCACCTAATGTGATTACCAGGATTTGTGGGTGTACAATGATGAATGGGAGGCAAATCCACAAACAGATGGATTAATGGTTTATCACCCCACCTCTCACAGATTTGTGCGTGAGGCCGCCTTTGTTCTAAAAGAAGACTCAGCGGTGGGACAAAGGGGATCACCCAAGAGTCTTCTCATGCAAAGACGTGGCCCAATTGAAGTTCGGCAGCAGTAACAGAGCCTGACTTCTTTGTAAATTGACTAGAAAGTGTCATAGGAGGCATGGAAAATCTCTCACAGATGCTCAGTGTTATTAACCCTGAACACTGAAGGTTTTAATAACCCTCCTAGGTCCTCCATAGTTTGTGCCTTCTTATATCTTGTTTAATTATTTCACACTTGCCGCTCTGTAACAAAATATGAAATGTAGATTCTTTAAGGAACCCAAATTAGGGGTTAATTAAGGTCTGTTATGTAAAAATCACTAATATACACAGAAAGCATTTTTCTACCACCCTGTTATGCAACTTATTTTGTTTATGCAACTTATTTAAGTTTAGTCTTTAATAAGCAATAAATATAACCTATAGCACATGAAATGTCCATTAAGCAGCATGCAAGTTGGGCAGATATTAGTTTTAACCTTTTAAACAATCAAATGTTGATAAACTGAACTCTTGAATGAAGCACATACTGAAAAGCAATGCATTTGTGATGCAAACTGTTAAATGCTTATTTAGTGCTTCATAGTCTCTAATTACTGATTAACCTCACTTTAGAATATGGAACACTTTGTGATATATTAGTGACTTATTAAAGGCATTATAACCTCACATGAAGACAATAATCCTGGCAGTACTCAGAACCTACATGACTCAGTCAGCTGCCAATTATACACTATTAACATGGAAGTTTAGGTAATAATTAATGCTCAATAGTTTGTATAACAGGGTGGTAATAAAAATGTTTTGCATTAGTTTACCTAATCTAAGCAATCATAGGAGTTTTTCATAGAACAGACCATCAACTACTAATAAAGTTAGTAATTTATTAGTGATTTATTAGTGATTTATTAGTAATTAAGTTCATTATAATTAGGGATGCACAGAATTTTCTGTAACTAAAATTATTCATCCAAAAATGGCAAAAATGGCAAAAAGTTTATAATAATTTTTTTTAAATTGTAGATTTTTTAGTTTTATTGGAAAAGCAAGACAAAAATGCTATTAAATTCATTCAGTGGTGAAAAGTAAAAATGAATCAAAACATGCAACAAAATTCGGTGTCTGGGCTTTTTCATTTTGTTTGGTTTCTATCAAAAATGTTTTATTTTTGAGCATCCCTGTGTCGTAATAAATCAAATTTAATGCAAAGTGAAAAAATCAATTGCAAATGTACAATTTAGACTTTATAAAAAAATGTGTGCTCCTTAAAATAGTGACTTATATTTAGTACATTTTTTATTTATTACATTTAGGTGATTCAAATCTGACGGTACTGACTGAATTTGACAACTGATGTGTAGTCTGGTTTTGTTGTAAAAAGTAAACATCACTTTACAATTTCACCATGCTTTTGTAACCAATTACCATCAAAACAAACTGCAAAAAAAATGGAAGGGCAGACTCCCACCTGTTGATGCAGTATGTAAATGCAATTCATTATTTAATAAACTGTATAAGTAATACAGTAATAACTACACCGGTTACTTTATAATTCAGATCATTTGCAGACAGATGATATAACACAGATCGCAAAAAGTCAGCGTAGAAAAAACAAAAAATCTAAATCAATTACTTTTTAGCCTGTTTTTCCAAGGGTTGTTGCTTCATGTTTCTGTGTTGCTTGATGCCACGCCATGCTGTGAGTGCATGCCAGGCGGCGACGGCAACAGCAGCAGCGTCTGGCTGGAGGGAGGGAGGCCTGTGACTAAGCTTTATGTAAACAGCCTGCCATTATCTGTCACCCGCACTGCCTTCAGCTGCAGCACCGCGTGAGGAGTGTCACCCACTTCCACATATCTCCCTTTCTGAAATGTCACAGCCCCGGCCTTAGCCTAGGTGCCACGTCTGCGCCTTCAAAAACTTTTTTTTCCCGGCAAAAAAAAACCAAACAAATCAAAGAGAAGCTCTCACTGGCAAGAGGAGTTTACAGTAATGAGTCGCACACTGCACCAACTTGATAAGTAAAAGTCAATTTGTGGTAATTAACAGTGGATGCCACGGCGGGCGCTCTTTCTGAAGGGAAACGAAGCCTCTTTTTCTTCTGCGCTCACGCTGCGGAGAAAGAAGGCCCTCCGACCTGCCGCGACATGACGGAGGTTCAGTTTCTCAGATGGCATCAGGAGGTCTCTGGCAAATTTGTTTTGCAGCCACAGGTAGGTAGCAACAACTTATGTTTACTCAGTTGCATGGATTTGTGCTTCTCTTGAATATTTTTCTGTGTGTAAAGTCATTTGAGTCCACTTTATATTGAGTGTTTATGAATATAATGAATATAAACAAGAGAATTACTGGTGATGTAGTTGTTACAGATGCCTTACAGTAGTGCAGTAAATACACAGCAAATATACACATGCATATCAACTTTAATTAGTATCTCAGTTAGCGCTGCCGCGATTAGTCTGCCTGGTTTATATCTAGTGCTCAATCAGTGTCGATACTGATTATGGTCATTTTAAAGCTGTTCATACCTTTTGCACCACCCACACTTTGGCAGTTTCGTCCACAATTAAGTCACGTCGGCCTTGTGTCCGCAGAACCAGCCTTTATTAGTAGGGAAGCTTTGTAAATCTGTTGTTCTTTTAGCCACTAAATGCATTCGTTATTACAGCACTATATTCCTGCCTGCTTCCTTACAATTTCCAGTGAATACATAACTATGTTATGTAAAAATGTTAAGAAAGGCTATAATCTGGGATTTTACGATGATTGACGGTGCCAGTATTGGATTGTGCGCTTTGGGCTTGACTAGATATAAACCATATCTAATGATTCTATTTGGCCATTATTATTTTAAACACTTTTCTTTGTGTAGGGAATGGTATAAATACAATAGATCACATACACTTTGATACGGGGTATAAAAATCCCACTGCATTGCTGGGTGTTATGCTGAAGTTCTTGTTTAAACGCACAGTTTTGCACTTCATATGTAATGGGAAATTATTTAGATTAATCGACTAATCAACAAAATAATCTATAGACCAGGAGTAATCTCAATAGTATTGATAGTATTGAATAGTATATATAACAACATAAGAGAGAATGTGGTGTTACAACTACTGCCAAAACTGTCAGAAGTGATGTTGATGCATATGTATTTGCAGAAGCTGTATTGCTGTACACTTCTAACAGTGATTGAAATATCCAGTAGTTGCCTTGTTGTTAAATAGATTAAATAGATTGTTAACCCTTTAGGATTACTAATCGTTAATTTCATGCAATGCACTGCAAACTGGTTGAGTTGTTCCTAAGTTATAACAGTGGGAGAAAAAGAAGAGGTTAAGAGGTTTATGTGTATAAATGTATATTAATGTGGGACCATAATTTTTAACCCACTTCAGCCACTTTTGCCACCCACTTCTGCTAGACTTCTTATTTCTCTTTTACCATTTAATCTCTTCTAGTTCTGTTAGTTTAGCTCATGGATTGATTTGCTGTTTTGCTCATAGTATCTTTTATTTAAAACCAGAATGACACAAAAAGAGAAGAACTGTGCCAACCAAACTTCAGATGCTATGCTTTTGCTGGATATGCATGCTGGATATATGAAGGCGCTCCACTGCAGTTCTATAAGGTTATATATATTTTCTTACACACGTTGTTTTTCTCAAGGCTATGCTTACTTCTGCTTGAGTCATTATTTCACGGACGTACTACAACATCTTTACTTAAGTATGGGTTTAGGCCTTCTGTACTGTATCTCTGTTTACCACGTGTCTCTCAGCAAGTTCCATCAAACTAATGGATTTACTTTCTTTTCTAATTGCCGCAGACTGACATCACAGCTTTGACGCAAGGAGGTGAGCGTTCCTCTCGAAGCCTCCGCCTCTGCCCCATGATCCCTACGGCTCTTAGAAATCGTATATTTAGCCGCCACGGATCAATGGTTCCAGTGCACATAGGCAGCCCCGGGCAAGGCATTGTAGAAACAGCTCCTGTACCACAGGTGGAAAAGGAGATTTGAGTCCTACCGGTTCCTCAGACCAAGCAGCACTTCAGACTGAATACAAAGTTTCTTTCCATGGGGGGAGTGTTTGCAGGCAAGGCAGCATTCTCCACTCAAAGGCCTACTCCCTCAGTCAACGCATACACATACACACACACTTGTATACCTCCACCCCCCCACAGAGGTGGCCATCCCTAGACCCGCACCAGAGAATAATACTAACCTTTTCATTGTTTGAAATCGCTGAGGCGACCGGAACACACACTAATTATGTAAACATGACTTTGAGAAATGCCCGGCGGTGGAGGAGGCACAGAAGCTGTGAATTTCCTCTCAAATGTATACATTACAAAGGGTGCCGCGTATGTAAGGGTGTGTGAGATTGTGTGCGTGCGTGCAATGGGGGGTGCTCAGCAGAATTTTAATGAAGCCTCAAGGTTCTGCTAAAGGACAGCAGAAAAGAAAGATGGAAAGGGGAATAGAGTAGCATTATAGCGCTTATGCACAGTAGGCTAGTAATTGTAAGTCAAGGCGACAGGACTCGCAGTGTAATCTTTAAGATTATGCCTAAAGTCCGGGTCGTCTTGACTTACTAGTACTAGACAATTCAATGGCCTGGATGACAGAAAACTTTGAAGACTCCTACATATAGTAAAGAATAAATCTTAGAAGTGCAGCGATGGAATTTCTGTGCAGATACCACAACCGATAATCAACACCTTATCGTGGCCAATGCCAATATCATAAACGGTTTGTTGTAATTGAATGATTACTTTATGTACATAAAAGTGTTCGTAGACACCTGCTAATTCATTGTTTCTTCCAAAATCAAGAGTATGAAACCATGAGTTGTTGCAATAGCTGTCTCTACTGTCCAGGAAAGACAAGAGCTTTAGTTTATGGTCAGGATGTTGGATGATCACCACCCCAGCTCCTCCCCAACTCCCCAACTCATCCCAAAAGTACTGGAACACAGTTCCACTGCTCCACAGCTCAATGCTGGGGGCTTTATACCCAGTTTCACATTTATCTGCTCTAGACAAACCTACTTTATTGGCAATGCTTCTCTACAGGGACTTGAAACTTGCAACTTATTAGAAGGGGTGTCCACAAACATTTGGACATATAGTGTAATAATTTAGCAGATATTCTTTACTATAGCAGAAACAAGAAGTGATTACAAGCAAGAATTCCTGAATATAAAAATAAGGGATATGGAATTGACTACAAGTAGCCATTTAATACCATATCACTTTTTTATAGAATACACATAGTGTTACTGTCCACTACTGATAACAGCTAACATCAAATACTATATCTGCAACTCTGAATCCCTGATATATACCCACCCAAACATCTGCTTTAAAGGCCAAACCAAAGACTCATAAACAGGGATTATAAACTTGGGCTGTCATGATTACTCAGTTTTGCTCAGTTACTCCAGTTACTTTTGTAACAAAAACTTAACTGACAAAACTGACTTAACTTTTGCTTCTGGAATTAGCAAGGATTAGCTTTCAATCTGCATGATAGTATATAATTATAATAATACTTAATTTATTGTACACATATAGATAAATATATACAATATACTATATCAATGCTTCATTATAGTTTTTACATATTTAAAGGAACCTACTGTTGAAAATATTTTCGATTAATCACTAAAATAATCTGTAAATTATAATACAGTCCTATTAGAATGTGTTAAAATTAGTAACATGAAGCTTTCTTGTCTAATCCGGTTAAAGCTCTGGCATCACACGGCACTGGGACCATATGCTTCAGATGTGCATGCCAAAGCTAGTGCTAGGGGTAAAAGGTTATGATACTGAATCACTCATTTAACAAGATTTGATTAGAGGTCAAAGGTGCTGGCTTAATTTCATCACATTACACGCCAATTACACTTGAGTGGCAGATGTTTTTGTCCATATTAAAAGCATGCTAAAGAGCTTCACTTTGCAATCCACTAATAGACTATGCTGTACCACTGCAGCACATACAGCTGTAAAGATTTAGCTAACCCCCCATCAAGAAGTATAGAATAACCAAAGTTTGGTTAGCAGGAGAATTGTGAACCAATACTAGCAGAGGGCACTGTTTGTTTAAAGTCAATACAAATACAAAATACTTGAGGTGAGCAACCACCCCTTTAAAAAGCCTATGGCCTTAGTGTGTATTGGAGTGTTAAGAAGTTAAGGGTTCCTAAATAGGTCTTGGTCTTGTAGCATACAGATGTTCTTCACACTCTCACACTTCATTTACAAAAAATGGTTAACTAAATGAATGTTACACTAAAAGGTTCTTTAAGAAACCAAAACTGACTTTTCTATTTGATAAACACACCTGAATCAGTGTTGAGGAAAGATGGCCATTTTCGATACCCCCAAAAATAAGGGAGGCAGATAAGCACCACATCATCTTTCAGACGTTACCCTATGTCATGGAAGAGTGCGTTCCCATCTCAGTGCACTCTAAACTACATGGCTTTGGATGTGTGCACAGCTTCGGGCTAACAGTCTGAAAGTGCACATACTGGAGCCCAGACAACAACACAAGTTATATGAAAGCCAGACAAAGTGCTCCAGGCCTTCAATTTCCATATTCCTTTATGCCTGTTACACTCGTCATTCGGTGGTGCGCAACCCCGACGAAAAGCTGTTGTTTATTTCTCAACTTTACTTCTCTCTGCATGGACCACATGGAATTGAGCCATGTCAAGTTATTTCTGTGGATGAAAGCCGCACCCTTAAACATTTGTCTTGCTAAAAAGCCTAATTCATGACCGCGGTTGGCTGTCTCTTCCCAGTTCATGTTCAGCTTTGACCTGAATGCACATATCAGTGTGATCTTTCCTCCTTGAGCCAGCATGAACATAGCACACGTTTGTACATTCGGGCCCTCCAGATTTATGTCTCACTCAGGAGATAAGAAAACGGGGGAAAAAAGAGAACACTGAAGTTAGCTCGACGTCTCACTAAGTGCAAGCGGCAGACCTCTCCCTGACAGGCCTTAGTTGGACCGAACCGGCACTGAATGACAGGCCCGTTAGCCTCCAGTCTGGAGAATCTTGTCATGCTGCCAAGGCCTGGGTTGCTACATGATTTGCAGAACTCATAAATGCTAAGCAAGGATAAGGCTTCTGCTCGGGTGGCTGGACAGAGCACCTGCTATCTGCTAAGAGAGATCTCTTTATGGAGAGCAGACCCTGGCCTGTCAGCCTCACACATTCTGTAAGGCTCAGAGAAATCATGACTTTCATAAAACTCATAAAAACAAGGAACTGGCACAGTGAATTCAATGTAACTGGTGTATAGTAAGACTTAGTTTAGCCGGTATATAAAAAAGTAGCTAGAAAGGGTTCTTTGAGTGATTCTATAGAAGAACCACTTTTGATTCCATAAAGAACCATGTTTAAAATAGAGATATGTAAATAAAGTTACATTTTAAAGGTTTACAGAAGTGAATGTGAGGGTTCTTTATCTATTTAGTTTAAGTTCTTCACATCTCTTTTACATAAACAGTTCTTTAGGGTATCAAACCCTTTACAGTACATTTATTTTCAAGAGTGTACAGACTAACACTGGGTAAGGCATCCTTTCACTGTCAAAACAGCCTACATTTTTCATGGCATTGATTCCAAAAACATTGCAAACATTTCTTTGAGATCCCGGTCCAAGCTGACATGAATTGCATGATATGCATCATGCAATTACTGGAGATTCCTCAGTTCACACACTTTTATCCCGCAAATCTTCCATTCTGCCACATCCCAAAGGTGTTCTATTGGATTCAGATTACCTGAAGCTGCTGTCCTGTATCAGCTTCATTTTATGCACTGCACCACTGCAACACAATTGGCTGATTAGACACATGCATGAAAGAGTAGGTGCACAGATGTTAAAATAAAGTGCCAGGTGAATGTATATTTAGATACACACAAATGTTTTAAGCATCTAAGAATCCTCTTGGACAAACTGAGCTGACGCATGGATATGTTAAATTCCATCACCAGCACCGATAGCTGAACATAATGTAGCACTGATTAGCCAACCCAGGTGTTGGACAATCACTTTAAATAATAGTGGGCTGCCACGACAACAGGTTTGAAAACAAACACAAGGATCTAATTTCTTGCGGTTCATTAGTCACACTACGTAGGTGTCAATGTATAAGAAAAGTATAAGAAAGCGCTACAAGGGTTTGCTGTGATGATGTATGATTGTGTAGGTATGTATATACAAACCCATCTGCACCATTAGTGCATGTGTTTAAAAAGAATGTCTATGTTTTTTTTATGCAGCTGACAAGCAGGGATCTGAGCTGTGCCAGACATGAATTCCTTAAAATTGGTCAAGGACACTCAGAGGGCCCTCTGGTTCCAGTCCCCCAGGCCAGCCTCAGAGCATGACAATTAAATCTGGAGTTATCAGATTAAAAGCCCATAGAGCCACTGCCAAGCTGCAACGTCTGACTAGCCAGTCTGCAGCTGTCTATCACAGTCTGAGCTGAAGACAGGCACAGGTCCAAGCAGACAAAGGGAAAATCCCACTTGCCTCTCCAATTCTTGCCCTCTCCCCTGCCACATCTTCCAATTCCCCCAACACCCGCCCTCCTGCACCCACCACAGAGAACCTTAAGAGATCATGGCCATCATCTAATAAAAGCGGCTCTGAAAAGAAAAATGGAAGACGGCGAGGATATGAGCGGAGTAGCCAATGCATCATTCAGTTCGTAAGTACTCTGTCTGTTTTGCTCTCAATTTCTTATTCCTCATAAACTCTCCACAGTGGTTTACAGCGGCCCCTATAAATGACCCCACTCTCCGTCTCATGCACTCAAAACATTAAGACTGTACTTTCTCAAAGGCTAAGCAACACAATCAATCAATACCACATGTCACAAGGCATACGGATAGTACACAGTCTTCATCGCTGGAGACATACACACTCGTGGACCTGCTCGTTGACTGGTGTGATTCAACATAATGAGATCTGACAGCTTCTTTTCCTCTAGCAGCTGTGGGAAACTGCAGCAAAATAAGGCTTCCAGCCATGTGGATGCTAACTCGGTCTACTAGAGTAGAATGGTTGCACTGTGAGAATTGCTCTTGTTGATGTTGTGTGAAAACCCTTTTTGCTTCAAATCAAGTTACGGTTTGGAATAGATTTGAGCGCCCAGAGCAAGAAATGTCATGTGGGCATGAATGGTAAAACTCAGGAGTTAATATATGCACAGTGGCATGCAAAAGTTTGGGCACCAAGCTGATTAAAATAATTGTTATTTTAAATAACTAGGTGAATGAAATTAACCTGATTTCCAGATGGCATAAAGCTAAAGATGACACATTTCTTCATTTTAACCAAGATTCCTTTCATCTTTTCTATCTTTTCCATCAGTTTCAATATAAAAAAGAGCCTAAAGCAAGCATTTGGACATCCTGCATGGTCAGCACTTTGGCAAGTATCACAGCTTGTAAACGCTTTTTGTAGCAGCTAAGAGTCTTTCAATTCATGTTTGGAGGATTTTCATCCATTCTTCCTGCAAAAGGCTTCCAGTTCTGTGAGATTATTGGGTCGTCTTGCTGCACTGCTTTTTTCGGGTCTATCCACGATTTTCTATGATGTTTAGGTCAGGGGACTGTGAGGGCCATGGCAAAACCTTCAGCTCACGCCTCTTGAGAAAGTCCATTGTGGATTTAGAGGTGTGAGTGTGATTATTATCCTGCTGCAGAAGCTGTAAAATCTTATTTTCATCGTTAGACATTATGATGTTTGGCTTCTTGTAGCGTTCCCCTGCTTTGTGGACATCAATTATTTTAAGTTCTATGCCTTAGAGGAGCCCATGTCTGCAGATTTTTGGGCCAAGGTTTGAGAAGTCAGAGTATTTATAAAGCATTGAACACTTGGTCTTATGTAATGAGACTGTGAACAATTCACAGGCTGCATCCAATTACATACTACACACTAATAGTGTAAGGTATATACAATATGTCAGTATAGCAGAGTTTGACAGGTTAGTTCATAAAATGTTAACGTACTAAACCATACTTTTTGGCACTAACAGGAAGTGATGAAGCGCTGCTATGCCACCATATGTCACTGCAAGTTCCCCAGCCGCTGTTGCAGCTGCACTTGCATCGTTATTCATATTTTTTTTCTAATAACTGTTCCAGACATGAGTAGCTCCTCCATTTCCACTTTGCATTGCATTGTGTTGGGGCAGTGGTGGTTCAGTGTTTAGAGAACCGAGCTATCGATGACAGGGTTGTGGGTATGATACCCGGGCTTGGCAAGCTGCCACTGTTGGGCCCTTGAGCAAGGCCCTTCGCCCTCCCTGCTCCCTGGGTGCCGCAGCAATAGCTGCCCACCACCCTGGCCATGTGTGCTCACTATATCACTGTGTGTGTTTGATCACTAGTGTGTGTTTATGGCATGGATGTGTAAAAGGCAGTCGTCTCATCTTGTGGGATTATCGTCTCCATCGTAACCACACTCATAAATCGTCCGGTTCTTGAGTACGAATCTTGGACTCAGCTTTGACACGTATTGTTCACAGTAACATTTTCTTAAAATGTTGGCCAGAGGTTGGCCAGAAAGTGTTATATGCCACTTTAAAAAAATATTACATTGCCAATGGGTATTTTCTTCTGACAAAACCTCTTTTGCCATATTAAGTATACGTAAAGCAACAAATCGGTGAGTGCCTTTTCTGCCTTCCCCATTAAACGTCCATGTGAACTGTAAGCACAGCCAGCACATTCCAAGATGAAAAATTGAAAAGTGTGAAAAGCCATTAACTTTTCTGACTCCCAAACAGCTATACGTTTCAAACGCTTGACACCATGCCAATCTAAAGCCATTTGTCAACTGCAAAGGGGAAAAGGCTCCTTTTCAACACTGCTAGAGTCACGGTGTTGTTGTTATTTCTGTCCAAAGGGCAGCGATGTGTTTGTGCACTCTCCAAGAGACCAGCTGGAAGAATGGTGGGTGGAGGATAATAATTAATTGGATGCAACCGTTGCCAATCACAGCACTCTTTTCTCCGAAGCGTGTTTGAAAGATGTATGGATTAAGGCGACATCATAAACTAGGGGGGGGGGGGGGGTCTGACTGATCCCATGCAATGAAATAAGTCTGTCATTGCAGGCTTTAAGGATGGCCATAGTGTGTTGATCCACTGCTCACTGGCTTTTACTCACAGTCATGTGACTAACTCCATATAGGAGGCTGAGTATTAACCCTTAAAGGTAATTTTATTATATCTCTCACGTGTAGCTCATTGAAAGAAGCAGATATATATGGAAAGTATAGTAAAACATTACAAATAATACTTCATTTAAAAAATATTAGTAATACAGAATACTGCTGAAGACAAAAACACACGGACAATCACACAAATTAAGCACAAAACCGCATGTAGTAAAGTAATTTCTTAATGCCTACCTAGTCATACGGCACAGTTACACAATGTACTAACATGAAAACACCACAACGCACACACACAACAGTCTTGCTTGTTCTCCTTTTTACACACACACACACACACACACACACACACACATACACACAACACATTCAGTAAATAAAGCGACAGTCAATTACAGTGGGCTGGCACAAAAGTCTTACCCAGCGGTTCAATTCAACAGGGAGAAATCTATCCCTCTGTCCCTGAATAATTTTACACCTCAGTGAACACGAGGCACTGAGAAAGTGGGGGTGGGGACTGGGCGTGAGGGGGGTTTGAGAGAGAGAGACTCAGGATGGAAGGCGGAGTGGAAGGTGTGCACACATTCACACACTTAGGCTAAGGAACCCAGAGGAGGCGATAAGAAACTGTGTCGCCTGGATGGTTATAGCTACCACACCAGCCAAACAGACCAGGTCTGACCCAGACTGTGGCTCCTCACTGTTTCAGGTAAAAACTGAGGAAGAACGATAAAGATCATCATCACCAGCATATCAGACCTGCTTTATCAGCTTGATGCAAAATCACATTTTGAGTTTTAAACATTTCTGAGACGTCTCAGCTGATATCAACATCATCTCAACACGTGCCCCATATACACTGGGTTCCAAAAGCCTAAATCTATTACAGGATACAATTATAACAGTAATTTATAAGAAAAGTAGAATTTCAGAATTTATATTATTTGGTGCTACTTAGTATTTGGTGGTGCTCCCACCTTCTTTTCCTTAACTGTGGGTACTTAAACTGTATGGCCTCCACAGATTTGGGTAAAAGCCTTTGATGAACAGATCAGAGTCCTTTCAACATGAGCTTCAAGAGATAACACTAGAAAAAACTTTTTGTTAAAGTATTAGCTACCATTCTTGAACATTTCTACTACAAAAAAACATACACATTCAAAAATAATATTTAACACGTAAATCCATTTTCTGTTTATTTTTTTTTATTTCTCAGACAATACACCATTAACAAAATAAAGGTGCTTTAAATGATTCTTAGAAGAACTATGTTTGTATATAGATGTATAAGAGTGAAGAACCTTTCAAAGTTTTAAAGACAGGTTCAAGAAAGGTTCTTGACCAATTTGAAGGTTTTTCACATTCACTCACCTTATTACAAACGTGGCTCTTTATGGAACCAAAAGTGGTTCTTCTATGGCATTGCTCCAATAACCAGTTGAAGCACTTTTATTTTCAATAGAGTATGAGACCACATATTATTATTTTTCAAAAGTATACTGTCAGCAACAGTAAAACCTGCGCAATTAGTATCCTTATGTCTCAGAATCTGAATGTTCTCCATAATCTTTTCTAGACACTAACAAAAAGTATGAACCTGATATGTTCAACAGATGTAGTTCAGAAGGCTTGTGTGGTTTTACTGTCATATTATTGTCAGTAGGAAGAGCTTTAAGGAGATAATATTACCTAATAAAATTTTTATATGATCAAAAATGAAACAGGCCGAGCAGTTTTTTTAACAGTGCCTCAGAGACTCCTGCAAGTTGTCAGATTCCTAAATAAACAGCCAGAGTTTCATAAGTGCCTGAAACCCATTCAAAAATTGGAATTGGGCAAAAGTGTTAGATTTATCTGTTCCAACGTATTACAAAATAAGCAGTAACGGTGCTTTAGTGACGGTATTTCCATTGACTCCAATAAAAATGCGTAATATCAACTGATTAAATCAGCTATCCAATATTATTCATATATCATACAAAAATCCCTCAGGTCTGCAATAAATTTCTAGGCAATATTCATATAAATTAGAACATTTCTTCAGACATGAAGCAACATTAACACTAACAGCAGTGACGTTTAGATTCTGAAGGGAGAACACTGATATTAATTAGGGGGTATCAACTGCCAATTTTCTGCAACTTAACTGCTGTTCATTACAGTTTTTTGTGTCTAGCTAAACACAGCTTTCTCTCAAAACATTATCTATCATGTTTAAAAGCTTCATATCTGTTGATTCAGGGTTCATTCATTTGCCATGGTCTAGATTAATTAAAGAGTTTGTAAACTTGGAGCATCTTTCCCTTAGTTTGGTTAGAGTAAAATTGCAGCTCACCAAAATGCTTCACGACTAATCAAGTGAGAACACTCTCTTTGCTTATTGGTCAGACCTTACTGGGACAGGAGCAAAAAGGTAAATATGGGAAGAAGGCTCTGTGTTCTGAACTACTGCATATTTATATGCAATTTAACCTATATGTAACTCTGCAATGGCAGATATGGCATTTGTTCATAGCTGTAGTAAGACCTGGTTGTAGTAACACCTGGCTACGGGAGCCATTTAGTTTAAACTTGAGGAGTATGCCTAAAAGTTGATTTGGATGGAGGTCAGATAATGTTCTTATCACAACTAACCGCTCCAGAGTTTGTTGGGGACCAGACCGAGACCAGCTCTTCTCAAGGTCTCTCTGTGCGGTTGTGTTGGTCCACATCCGAGTGCAATTATTGTATTCACACCTGCCCAAATTAATCGCACCAAGGTGAGGGTGAAAACAACTTTAATCTACAGATTGAAAAATTAGGCTATATTTATCATATTTATAATTCAATAAGACTGCATTACTTTTATGCAAACTACTATATTTTGTCGCTGTTCACAAAAAAACAAAAAAAAAAACCTTACAGCAAAAAAAGCCTCATTTCATGTAAATTCTGGGACATTTCTATTGGTCCATTCATCATGAAACCAACAACTGCCAGACTGAACTGTCAAAAAGTAAAAAATGGCAGAAATGGCGATATTGAACATGTATAATAAAGTATATTATATTTTAAGACCCTCTACACTGTGTTGGAACAATATTCCAGACGCATGTGGCCAAAACTATTTTAAGCCCATCTGTTAACACGGACCCTGACCTAGAGGCTAAGCGTTTTCACACACAAATACATAAACGCGAATTAAGATAAGCCTGGAAACTTCAACTTATCACCTAACATATCAGCATGTGCTTGTGACATCCCCGGGCGTCCGCTGATGAATCTCCAGATGCACCTGTGGGGAAGCCTGACAGCAGCATCTCCGCACATTACTATTCCAATCATGATCCACGCGCCTTCACAAATCAGCCTGTACAGCCCTGAGCCTCCCCCGTTCGCCAAAACAAAGCGGCTTGACCTTTCTCTCCCCCCTCCATCGGCCCCTAAGAGGCTCCGTACTATTTCCACAAACATTTGCCTGGGCAAAGTCGTCCTTAATTACCGAGACTTGCGTGATATATTCCCCATCCGAGACGCAAGGAGGAAATAAATGTTGTTGTTTTTCTCTTCATTTCGACTAATCAGTGAGCTTTGTTCTTCAGCTTGATCGTGAGAGAAAAAAAAAAAAACCTGCCCAGACTCCCGGACACCAAACGAGAGAGCAAGAGAGAATTAGTGTGATAAAAAAAACAACAAGCTCTTTTCTATATTGACAGCTGAAAAGGTCTGCTTAATTTGTTTCCACAAGAGGAGGAAATGTATTAAAATAAATCTTTAAACATCAAGAAAGCACACTCCTTTGCTGGCTTGAAGAATGAAATCAACCTAATCAGCGTGGTTCTAATCCCTACAAGGAAGCTGTAATCCCACAGATACCAGGACGGAGTTTAGTCCTCTCCGCAGGGGATCCTCCAAACAAGCTCAATCTCTGCAATTAAGTGCAAGCGCAATCAAACGCCAGACCAAAGTTTAGGTCGGGACAGGATGGGACTAGAAGTACATGTACCATGCAGGGCACACTTTGGATTTGGTTGGACTTATTGTTGTTTTGGTTTGCTGTCAGAATTGTCACAGGGGTGTAAATATACAGCAATGTGTAAAATTTTAGGTGGCTGAAGGTGACCATTAGTTTTGTTTTGGAATGTTGGAATCTATTCAAATCTATTCTTCTATATATACAGGTTTTATGTGGTATTTTCCAACACAGTGTACAGGGTCTTAAAATATACTTTATTTGCAAAAGTTTTGACATTTTTTTACTTCTTGGGTATTCAATCTGACAGTTGTTCTATAAATTGTCGGAAGATTTCATAATTAATGGACCAATAGAAATACTCCAAAATGACTTAATAAAATTGTGGTGAACATTTTCACAAACTGAACTGCTTCCAAGCATTATACCTAAAATTATATATCCTTAGATATTATGATATATATTATAAAATACCTAAAAAGCTACATTTTTGTTGTGAGGTCAGATATTTACATCTCTATTATGTTTATAATGATATTCGCTTAACGTAAAAACTATGGATGTCCCAATCCAATCCTGTTTCTTATTTCAGGTTTAAGGTTCAGGTATCAGCTTTTAAGGTTCTGATTCGGTTCCGATACCTCCTTACGGGAATGTCAACTGTCGTTCTCTAGGCAGTGTTAACAGACATGATTCTCAGAGTGCAGAGTTGTAAAGGGAGCTGGGAGCTGACTGGTCAGGTAGGTCAGTCAGACTGGACTGTAAGATATCAAACACTATACAGTTTAAAAGAGTTGTTTAAAAAGTTGCTCCAAACAAAGTAGATGAGCTTAGAATTTAGTCTGACTATCGAAACTGTTACTAAAAATAGTAAATTTAGTGCTGTTTACTAATATAATAATAATACTATATTTCCTTTTACCTAGCAAAGCCTGGAGATGACGTCTCAGGAAACTGACTAAAACTATCAAAAATACTACATTCTACCAAAGTGGATGTTACATTTTACTGTGTCACAGCTTTAGGGCTCAAAAGGCTTTTGCTCGTAGGTTGGTTATATGTAAATTTTGTGGACGTAAAAAAATGAGCCAGGACATTTTGAAAATGACCTGTTTTAATGTTTCTGCTAGATTTTCTTTTGAATGAAGACAACAGTGTTTGAGGTTTACCATAAGTCACTTCCATTTACAGGACTCTCATTATTCAAATATAGCAAGGTAAATGTAGTTTTACATTGAAGGGCAGCTTTAACAATTCCTTAAATAGTCCAGACATCTATTACACATTTCTAGGCTTTAAGAATAAATGAGCTGGTTTTCATTGTAGACACTGTGGTTACTGAATAATAAGCCTCAGGATGTAATAAGATTTTAAGAGGTTAAATCATCACACACACAGTTCACATGTGTTTTTTTTTACAAAAACATTTCCCTTTTTTATGAATCTTTTACAAAACAGAAGGATCCTGCATAAATCAATGCTCCGCAGCATTCACTTCCACTGGAAAAGAAACTGACACCGGCGGCAGTAATCCCACAGCACACCAGAGGTCTGCTTAGACAAACACCAGCTAAATTTCCCAGCATTCCCTGTGGGGTCAGCTGGCTCGAAGCATCTGCTTCCTTTGATTATGTGAAGAAGGGCAGAAGCAGGCCAGAGAAGAAAAGGACGCAAAGGAGAGGGCCAGTGCCAGGCCAGATTAAGGCCAGCCGGCCACTTTTACTAGCAACGGCCACAGGGGTAATACCAGAGCAGAAGTGCTGATGTCTAGATTATTTTTGACTTTAGAAGTGAGAAAGGGGTGAATACGGAAAGAAAGCAGGGGAGGTGGGGAGAGAAAAAGAGAGAAAGAGATACTGAGGTTACAGAGAGAGAGAGAGAGAGAGAGGGAGAGAGGGAGAGAGGGCGAGAGTATTGGATTGAGAGATTTAAAGAAAATCGTCTATGCCTTTGAGGGTGACCGCAGAAGCAGAGGACAAGAACTAGCAGACAACAGCACTTTTTATGACACAAAATTCGGAAGCTCATCGTTCGCAACTTACTGTGCAATAGCATTGGCACAGCAACTGCAAACAGCTCCAGTCTTGCAGGTTTTCCTGTAACCACTAATTTGGGCAGATTTTGTCTCATAACAATGTTCAAATACAAATTAATTCTAAAAAAAATATGAATAATGATAATGTAGTCAACCTACCCAAACTCCAGGAGTGATAAGCTAATAAATCTACAAAATTCGTACCTGGAAGTACATAACGTTCTGTTCAAAATATGCTGGGGCATTCATTTACGTTTAATATATTACAGCCCTCGTGGTTAGTTTCCATTCTGTTTAGAATCACTTGCAGAATTTAAATGTGATTTCTGCCATTTTCATCACCATGCATGGTTACCCTAATGGCGCGCACACAAATGCACCACCAATGTATGTTAATAGCTCACAAAGTTAAAGTAATCTAGTAGTAATATGCACAAGTGGCTAAATGGCATGTTTTGCTGACTTTCTGAGCTAAAGCACATTCACTTTTTAATACACAGTTACGGGTTATGTGCTTATGTGCCATTTATTTGGCGTAATAAAAAAATATTATTAAAAAAATTTCCTCCAATATGTTCAATTCAGCAAATAAGCAGAAATTGTGCTTTGAATGTACAGGAAATGGTATATTTAACTTAACCTTCCTGTAGAGAATTTGTCACTTTTAAAAACAACAACAACAAAGAATGTACCAACAGGGTTTCAAATGTTTAGAGCTTACAGCTCTAAACATTCACTGCATTTAAATATTTGCGGTCAGATGACAAGAATCTTTTTTTTTCTTTTGTTACCCAGTTTTCTCCCCAGTTTTAGATATCCAATTACCCAAGCCACTCAGAAGTACTCTCCCCCATCACATGTAATGCACCAGACACATGTGAAACCAGCCACTGCCTCTTTTCGAGCTGCAGCCGATGCAACATCACCAGGCAACCAACGCATTCGAAGAAAAGTTCCAGATACCCAGCTCTGATGCATCAACTAGCAGACGCTTGTGTTGACCAGCATCCCACTGAAGTGATGTGGGGCGAGAAAGCCATGTACCCACCCAGAGAGAGCAAGGCCAATTGTGCTCTCTCTGGCTCCCACTGCAGCATGACCCAGGAGTTGAACCATCGACCCTCTGTCATAGGTGCAGCCCCTTGGTATACAATACTACTCGGAGCCCAGAATCATATTTTCGGTGCTAAAAATATACAAGTAAACAAATACCAGTTAAAACAGTATATACAGTCCCAAACAGTTCCATGTAAAAAAGGCTCATCACAATGTGGGCAATATTGAAATATATCATCACTGTGAAACAAAGACTTTCTACAACTGTAGAAACGGCAACTGTACTGAACTTTCAATGGTAGCCAATGTAAAAACTTTTTATTTCAAGTCATTTTAGAGCATTTCTATTGGCCTGTTCATTATAAAACATATATATGACACCATGTAAAAAAACAACTACCAGAATCATATTATGTCAAAAAGACCAAATTAATATTCAAAAGTGATTCTGTAGTGCTGTAGCTATCTAAGGGTTCTCTGATTAGGGCCTACAAGCCTAAACACACTGGTTATAAATTAGTATGGAATTCTCCAGGTATCATGTGTTGCTGGTTTTACTCTTTTCTATTTGCCATGCACCTTGTTGAACACTGAAATTGAGCCAGATCATCCATCAGATCAGACCACTGTATGATGTAAAATTTCAGTAGATCACAATTGTTCCTGATTAAATGGATGTAGTGACGTGCAGTGTGGGAAAACCACATACTTTCTCACTGTACGATTGTGAAATCAAATTAAGCAAGCCTAGAGGTTCTTTCTAGGTGCTTTCAGACCTTTTAAACTGTGGGAGTTTGTCATTGAGGCAAGGTAATTCGATTCAATCGACCGCTTACAAGATCGTCATGTAAGCCCTGTATGCATCCTCAATGTTTGAGAAGGCACCCCACGTGAACCGGGGCATTTTATGTACACGGATGAGCGGATTATGATTTTCCTTGCTCACCTGATGGCCTCCTTCACCCCACAGAATCATCATCTCTCTGAAGGTGGGAAATGGATATTCGGCAAACCTCGCTAAACTAAAACCAACAACCAGTCAAACGACGATATGACCTCCAGCCCGGAAAGCTGAATTTCGGGGAACAAGGAAAGGGCAACTGTCTTGTAGCGAAAATGCGTTCCTATACTCTGATCACGTCTCTCTCTCGCTCTTTTTTCCAGGCTCTGGAGGCGATCGCGATAGGCAGGCGTGGCAGAAAATAGCAACTGGGCTGAAGGACGTTTTGTCAATAAGTAATAACCACGCTGTATTAGCAGCATATTTAGCCATGAGAATCCTTCTAAATTGCTTTTAGGTAAAATCATTTAGAGAGACACGCCTCGGAATGCAACAGTGCACGTGGACGTGAGATTTGCCCTGGTTCGGCCGAGTGTGAACTTTGGAGCATCTGCTTCTGAGAGGGCAGTTTTTTTTCCCTCTCACCGTGATCAGACTCTCTTCCTGAAGCGCACCTCATGCAACTGCTTATTGCTATTCAGAATTCAAGGCTGGCCTTACATATCAGCGGCCTTCAGACGACCAAATCAGCGCTGGAACTCTGGTGACTTCAGAGAGACACACTGTACTGTACATTCCCCCAGCCGCGATAATGTGTTTTCCAGCGAGACTGCGCAGCTTCCAGTAGGGCAAGCGGTATCAAAAACATACTTCTCTAGGTATTTAAAATTAACAGTGGGGGGCGTAAAGCTACCAATGGAGAAATACATGGTGAGGGGAAAAGAGATAAAGGTGGGAATTGACTTTGCGCCGTCCCCCGGTGCTCACCGTCCTCTCATCTTTATCGCAGACGCCATTATCGCTGTGATATTTTTTCCCCTCCCTTGCCGACGTGCTGCAGATTTCATTTTTAGTGTGGTCATTCCGGAACGCGTATTTTTCAACTTAATAGACATTCGTGTCATTACCCTCAATAAGGGTCATTTCCCATAAGGCGCAGTGCTGGGAAAAAAATCAGTATACTATGGGTGGGCAGTATATAGCAAAAATGTGATATCACAATACTTAGAGATGTTTCCATGACACACAATGAGCATCATAATAACAGTCTGATAAGTTGTAGTAGACGCCAGTAGTGCCATGTCTAAAATGTTATAAGTATGGTGTTCATTTGACATTTTAATTCAACATTCCAAGTGGAGCTAATAATGGTGTCGTGGACTTCCAGAATTGGCTGGATCCGAAATCACAGTCTCTGAACAGTAAGGCAGAACCTTAGACAGCCATCACACTTTAGAGCCTCTTCCAAACCTATTTTAAATTAAACATGCAGTTAGGCAGTGTTGTAGATATGTGACAATATCCACGATAAGCTGGAAAAAAGCTGAGGCCCTATTCAAGCTGTATGGCTTCGGCTAGGGAGGTACAGTAATTAAGAGATTACTGACAAGATTCGTGCTTTCAATCCAATATGACTCTGCTGTGTGCATACTGTAGCTCTTACAGTCTGAAAGTAATAATTGTGGAATGAATGGCCTTCTCTAACTGGCTGACCCCAGAGCTCCATTAGTAATAGTAGCTGCTGTTCCAATCCACAATACGCTGACAGAATAACAAAAGCTACTAAAAGACACAGACATGGAGTGTGTGGTTAATGTTATTGAGTGTGGGGAATGTAAACATCCAGGCATAACTCTTGTGGACACGTATGTTATAGAATATAACGAAAATACTGCTGTTATGAAAAAGACTGGACTTAATTAAGAACTACACAGTCATATCCAAATTTTATGATTACCCATGATTTGGTATTTACCCATTCTATCAGCTCCACTTACCATATAGAACCACTTTGTAGTTCTATTATTCCAGTCTGTAGTCCATCTGTTTCTGTGCATACTCTGTTAGCCTCCTTTCACCCTGTTTTTCAATGGTCAGGGCCCATGGGACCACCACAGAGCAGGTATTACTTGGGTGGTGGATCATTCTCAGCACAGCAGTGACACCAACATGGTGGTGGCATGTTAGCAGTGTGTTGCGCTGGTACGGGTGGATCAGACACAGCAGTAAACACCTCTGCTTCACAGCTGGACTGAGAATAGTCCACCAACCAGAAACAGACAGCCAACAGCATCCTGTGGGCAGCGTCCTGTGACCGCTGATGAAGGACTAGAGGACGGCCAACACAAACTGTGCAGCAACAGATAAGTGTCTATCTCTAACTTTACATCTACATGGTGGACAGTGAGTGGACACAATGTTAAGAAACTCCAGCAGCACTGCTGTGTCTGATCCACTCATACACACACTACCAACACACCACCACCATGTCAGTGTCACTGCTGTGCTGAGAATGACCCACCACCCAAACACTAGCTGCTCTGTGGTGGTCCTGTGGGGTCCTGACCATTGAAGAACAGGGTAAAATGAGGCTAACACAGTATGCAGAGAAACAGATGGACTACAGTCTGTAATTATAGAACTACAGAGTGCTCCTATATGGTAAGTGGAGCAGTTATAATGTGCCGAGTTAATTCCAAACCAGAGGTGGTAGTAATATTCTAAAAAGCCTGTGTATATAAACATATATGGATACTTTAAACTGCAAAAAAATGATTTAACAATGGATAAGCCTGCCCAGAACGCAATTACTATGCCAATAGTTTCACAAACCTGAGGTACATGAAGTTCATTGTAACTGAATTTGGATCACCATGATATTGTTTAGAATGATAAATCTGATGACTGTTTGTCCAAATCTACATTATGGTCCAAACTCACCTAGGGTATGGCCTTTCAATCTGTGGGAATTTGTAGAAATGACTCAGATATTGTATCCCATACTAACAGGCCAGGCAAATCCTAACCAACTGCATTACTCAAGCTACTCTGATAAAAAATGAATCCGGCTCCAACAGTGCTTTAGTCACTTTCCAAAGCCCTGACACGAGGTGGCTGGAAATATCATGTTGTGCAGACATTATTAGGTTAAACTCAAGGCTTTTTTGCTTTTCCTCTGTCTGTCCTCCCTCTCTGCCTCCTAATCTCCTGAATTAAAGGCTTGTGTGTCTTGCTATATCATATGTATGCAAGGAAATAAAACCTCAGACATAAGCTGTAGCTTGTTTATGTGACCTGCTGGCTGGACAGGCCCTGCGGTAGAGGCCTCATTATATCGGGCCCCTGCTTGTTGGGAGCATGGCATTTGGGGTGAGCCAGTAGCTAGAGGAGGAGGGAGTGAGCACTGTTTAGGCACATGTACTCATTAAGAGCTGTGTGTGACACTGGGGAAAAATTGCTCTCCATACAGCCTGTAGGAGAGACTTCAGGTCAGCTGGACATGGAGAAGCCCAATAAACATGTTGAAACAGAGCTACATCTTCACTCTGCCTTTCTTTGCCATCCTGAGCTTCTTCACTTGTTGTCTCTTCCTGTTCTGAGTTGCTTGAACCACTTCACAATTTTATTAAGACATTTTTTCTAAAAACAAAAGAACTGAGGGTTCTCTAATTTTCAGAGTCCACAATTGATACATTGTATGTCCAAATGTTTGTGGACACCCATTATGAATGCATTAAACTACTTTAAGTTGCACCTGTTGCAGACAAAGATGTGCAAATGCACACACACACAGCTTGTCTAGTCCCTGTAGCGAAGTACTGCCAATGGAATAGGACTCTATGGGGCACTGAGTGCAAACAAATCATCACAGCAATGATTTAAAATCAAGTAAAAAGCCTTCCATGGACAGTGGAGACAGTTGCTGTAACACAAACAGGATAAACTCTGTTTAATACCCTTGATTTTGGAAGAAACAATGAATGAGCAGGTGTCCCAAAACTTTTGTCCATGTAGTGTACAATTAAATGATCACATCAATTTAGGTACCTATTAAATGCAACCAAACATTTAAAATGTAGTAGATTGTGTACTAGCAATCTAACCATAGTAAGAGCTCCACAATTGGAGTCAGCAGAGATTGGACACTTTTTACTGTCAGTTTTAGAATATAGTTTCATCTTACTTCTGACATTTAATTTATTTCCTATTTTATTATATTTTTGTAGGTCTATTTTATTATTATTAATTTTCTAAATACCAAAACAGAAATTACATTATTTATATTGTGGCTTTGGGTAAAAAAAAACTTATGTTTAGGTTAAAAACATATGCTTTTGTGAGACTGGACTGGCTCTGGAGTGACATTGTTTTCATATTGTACAATTTCTATTTATTTATTTCAGCTGAAATTATTTTTAAATACTTAAAAATGTTTTTGTAATGTATATATTATTATGGCATTTATTATGCTTCTATCATATTATGCTGTTTTATTTTATTTAATTGACTTATTTTTAATTAGGTTGTGTGTTTGTCGGTTTTGTTTTTATTCTTTTTCAATTTCTATTTTATCTAATTACCTTCAAATTTATGTTTGTGTGTTTTAATGGAAAGGAGAAGTATAGATGTCTTTGGGGAGAGGGTTTGGAAAACAAATAGTTGTACTATGTAATTTTACAGTGTTGATATTGGTGATTTTTGCAAAAGTAATAAATAGAATATTGAAATATATATACACATCTAAACTTTATACTAAAATGAATTCTAATCCTAATAATGTAGAGCATCTGTATATCACCTGTAGGAGACTTTTAAAATGGTGTGACCTTATTTGCATTCATGTGTAGAAGATGATTTAAATAAAACATGTATAAAATATATTTTTACACGGAAACAAAAGAATATTTCAGTTGTTTTATGGGTAAACAATTTATATAAATATATTTTCCATTATCCTTAAAGGATTAAACGGAAGACTTACAGGTAGCAAATGTTTAGTGAACGATTAGCAGTTGCACAGGCTGAAGTATGGCCCGCAGTAACAGCTGTGCTTTTCAGTATCCGCCTCCTGTAAGGATTTTAGAGCATGGGCTTGAGGGAGTGAACTGCTGTTCACAGTTGATCTGGCTAAAGCAATGTGAATTACCAAAGCTCACTGTAAAAACCAATACGCTTCTCTATGGTCCCTCAACTGCTAGCAACATCTCCTTCTGCAGTTTCTGTTTGATCTTGTGAGGGGATGAAGGATTATTTGCCTTCCCCACGTGGCGTCCCTGGGAGAAGAAATGAGGAATAGCGAGGAGATGGTAATCACAGCAGAAGTGAAGGCTGAGAATGGAGGTCATCTCAGCGGAGCGTAGCGGACGCTGAAACCAGCTGGTTTGAGCCCAAGGAGAGTGGCGAGCTTCAGCCTGCACCAAGGAAATTAACACACCTAAAGCTCACCTTGAATCTCCTTTAGCTATTGCTCCTCGGGCCAATGTATAGGACTGCTGTATATCATCAGTCAGGCGAACGAAGACGTTCGCACGGCGGGGGTGCAATGGTTTCCGGTGTAAATGAAAAACATTAGAAAATGCTGAAGCAGTGTCCTCCCTGACTAAGCTAAGCATAGTTAAATGAATAGCTTCATCTCCCACTCCCACAAACCTCATTTCTCAGCACTTTACCTCTTTCCCACCTTTCTGCAGGTATGAAGTGGAGGAAAGCTCCTTGTACATTAGGGAGTTTTATAACCTCTACTTCTGCCTACATCAAGCTGTTGAATTAAATCGTAGGTAATGAGCAAACTTTAAAATAACGGCTGATAAACTCTAACAACTGCTACCTCTTTCACTTCTTGTAACATCGCATACAGTTTTACAGTGCTTCTGTAATACAATGGCTAAAGAAAGCTTCACAAGCGTGCAAGGTCGAGAAATGTGAGACGCGACAACTCTTTAAAAACGAAAAAGAAGCTAGGAGTCCTTGGAAGTCAAGAGTTATAGAGGGCGGAGGGTGGAGGCTTTGATAGAAAGCACACTGGGACAGCCGGGCTGTTGGCCTCCCAACACTAAAGACTGCACACTCTTGACTAAAAGGGGTAGAGAAGCATGTGCTTCTTCGCACCATCACACGTTTGCCATCACAAAGCCTACCAGCGCACAAAGGAAGCATTCCTGCATTCACAGATCAAAAAAGGGCTTTCAACTACAATCAGTAAATAAACTTTTCACATACGAAACGACTAAATATCAGTGGGTCGTTTCTCTCATAAGTTGTGGCACTGAAGTGCAGAAGAAATCGAGTTAAAGTAAGAGGCCAAAGCATGCACTGTCTTCAGTCGCGGGCGCGCCGTACCAAGCAGATTTCATCTTCAAGACATTTCATGCAAAGGATTACTGGGAGGTCAAGTAAGTAGAAAGTTATACATTGTCGTTTAGTTTTCAGTGCTTAAGTTTCTTTAACAAATGTTGGTACGATGAGATTCCTGAACAGTTCTTGGCTTGCATATTCTTCAAGGAAGCAAAATTGGTTCCACTTCAAAGAACCCTTTTAGCAAGATTGGCACTGGTATACTACTCTTTTTAAGTCCCTTAACATATCAATTTCAACAGTAAATCAACAGTAAATGTCCTTTCCATAACTAATTATCAGATCAATAGAGCGAGATCAATCAAATTATTTGTAGGTTGAAAATCTAAAGTAAAATTCTCCGGGCCTGCATTTCTGAAATATCCCACTTTATCCTCAGGTTACACCCACAGAACGAAACGCAAGGATGTGAAAGTTTCATGTGCGCTGGAATTAGGCCAAACAGGTCTTGCCTAATCTAGGCTGAGTGTGTTTGTTTGTCTCAGAATGTCAGAATGCCTTCAGGGCCAAGCAATGAGTTGCAAACAATGTAGATACTTTCTGTACACACACACTAATGCTGGCTGGAAACCAGAGAGAATTACAGCTCAAATCAACATGCAGAAACAGGCAGTCAGTAAAGGCAAACAGCAGTAGATTAGCTGAGTAGAAAATGTGACAAAAAATAGGAAATAATTGGAATTAATCCTTCAGGAATTAACGATACTTTTCTACTAAAAATAAAATATTGAAAATGAAATGTGAAGCAACATGCATCCAGTCTCTCTAATGACACTTCAGTGTCACACTTTAAATACACTTTTTTGTCTGTTTGCAGTCCAGCAATTCTGCAATTACCTTTCTTTTGTAGCATCGTCATCTGTAACTACCTTTGCAATTGTTTATTTGTTGTATTTGTACATTTTAATCCATTTAATTGATGTTTTGCAAGACTGTACTCTAAATATTAATTCTGCATTTTTGTTTTTTATCATCTCTGATTTACAAATTGCATGGATCCCTACTACTTCACTAGTATTGCACTGCATTTAAAGAATGACTATTTAGTTTTTTTAGTAAGCAGCGGTTGAAACACAAGTGAATAATTGTTGATCGTTAGCATAAAACAATAAGCCTCCTACTAAAAAACTACATGGGAAATGGGTTTCTTGTCTCATTGGCTTAGCTATATGAGCAACAATCATTGGCTCCACTTCATTCGTTCCACTGTCTGTTGCTTAGTAAGAAGAAACTCACAATGCATTTTGGTCCACATTTAGCTGACATACTGAGCTACAATGTTTACCTGTATAAATTACAGGTGTACTGTGGGAGAATGTAGCAGCCTCAAATTCATGTTCTAATTACACTGTACCGTTTGGACCCTCTGAGAAAAATGGCTGACATACTCATTAGCACCCTAAAATGAAAACAGGGAGGCATTTCTTTCACAGCCCATGTGTGTAAGTCTGCATTCTTTTATTTGTTTGCATACTTTAATGTATTTATACTTTTTTCCCAAGTTGGTTAATCAACAAATACAAATTTCAATGAATCAGACATTAGAGTATATGCTGATTAATGGGATTAGTCAGGGCTGATCATAATTGGTAAGTAGATAAGTAAACAAATGCTGTCTCATGTGTTTAATATTTGTGCCCAGTTTAATATATTTTTTAAATATTCTTTTTTAACGCATTCTTTGCTCTACTCAGGTGAAATCAAGCAGTCACAGTAAGCACCCGATTTACAGTATTTGAGCTTGAGCCCAGCAGGAGAGAAGAAGTCAAGACTGACCAAAAGGCTGCTGCACTTTTTGCTCATACATAGCTAAAAACCTACAAAAGTAATTTGGTGTGGTCACAGTGAAAGAAGCACGTCTTTTCTCTGTGTGAACTGGGGAGGGAACCCCCCCCAAAAGTTCAATTAAAAAGTGCGAAAGTGCTGTGAAGTTGTTGCCCAAACTGCTGGAACGGTTCTCAAGTAGTCCGAACGATTAGAAGAGATTCCTAACCTCATTGGTGTTCCACCGGTGTCTCTCCTTGGGCAGGGAGGAGCATTTGGGCAGACATTCGAGCAGCTTCTTGGGCAGGTAGATTTTCAAATGTCCATGTTCATCTGGAGACAAAAAAGAGAGAGAGACAGCACATTAAAAGTTAGCTCAGAATCACAGAGTCGCAGTGATTTCCCTGGATTACATCAGTAGGAGTCTAGGAGATATAACCCTATTTGTTCTTACAAATCAAAACTCATTTGTCAACCTGTTTGATGGAAAATTACTGAGTAATTACAGAGGAACCTCTCAGAGGGAAGCTGTTTTAAGCTTCACAGAGCTTTATGAGAGTCGCTTTTAGAAAATATCTTAAAAATGAGTAAACATGACTTCACAAAATGGAAGCATTAGGAACAAGAGAAGTTTATGGGAAGAACTATATATCTGAAATGGAAAAGAACATATTTAGGACACAAGATGTGAAGAACCTTTCACCTGGAGCTTTTATTCTGTTGTATGCCAATAATATATACCTCCCCCCTTACTCTTTTATCATGCAAGAGTGCATGCTCAAATACATAACAAGCAAATTGGGCGACAGAGCAAAAGCATTTCAAGGTTATTGATAACCGTTTGAATCAAGGGCTCAGGCTTCTTAAGGAACTCGATGTTTAGCCCTGAGGGAGAAGGTAGTTCCACATTGCGTGCTGAGCCTGCTTATGAATAAAAAAGTGAGTGAGTGAGAGAGTAAGAAAGGGAGCGAGAGAGAGAGAGAGAGAGAGAGAGAGAGAGAGAGAGAGAGAGAGACAGACACACAGAAATGGACTGGGGAGAGTGTCCTCTAGTAAAAGCATGAAGACATTGGACGCAGAGAGAAAGTGGGGCTACAGATGAAGATAGCGTGTCCATGGGGACTCTGCCTGGCAAGCACTCAAACTTGAGGTATAAGAACAAACAGATAGCCAGCGGGAGAGAAACACATGGTGAAGGTTAGATGACTTTACTGTTGAGAGTTCTACACTGTGCTCTGTTTGTGCTTTACCTGTGCGTGAACCGCCGACCATGTAAATAATTCAGATTCCTATAGCAACCATCAGAGCCTATCAACAGTAGCAGATGAGCCGGGCGGACGACCATTCTCTAATGCTTTCAACTCCATGCCAGACAATATTATCAGCCCTAATCGTGACTGCAACAGAAAAGGCAACACTTGACCCGAACTAACCTAACCTATTGTCTACGATACATTCAGAGAATTTTGCCTTGTCCCCTTTATAGTCATTAAAATCTGCCGCCAGAGTAGATGGGCTCAGTACTGAAGTGGTTGCTGGTTTGATCCCCAGGATCACCAAACAGTGGGGGAAGCAGAGGAACAGGAACAGTGCCTTCTCCTCTCTCAACATTCACGTCTGAGGTACCCTTGAGCAGACCTATCCCCCAATTTTTCCCCAGGGGCTGAGGTGGGTGTCACCACCCCTATTCAATAGTGTGAGTCTGTACTGCCATGGATGGGTTAAATGTGGACATTAAAATCTGTTGTACTGCTGTGCAATAGCTGAGATTTTTCTATATAAGCACATTTCTATATAAACTATGGGGCCAGATCAAAGATCGGCTTCATTAAACACATACATTGGTCTGATATATAGGTCGATATATAGTTAGTATCGTGGTATGTTTTGCATGTTCTGTATCAATTCTTCAAAACACAGTATGGAGTTTTAATTAATAGTTTACATACTAAGAATTGTGGCAGACAGTGGTTCATTTTGTGCTCTGGTTCACTTTTCCGACTAAATAAAAAGTAAACTTGCCTTTTCTCTAAAAGAATTTGCAATATATCGCCTTGTTAACAATATCACAATGTATCAGAATATTTTGAATCATACCTCTTGTATTCTGAAACGTATTGTATCGCCAGGTTCTTGCCGATGCACAGCCCTAGGCTGGTCAATCTATATTTTCACAAAGGGCATTTTGAGGAATGTCCGTGTTCCTCATCGCGGCAAAAGCTTTTGAGGTGCACAAATGCTAATGCAATGGGCATGATAAAAGGACAAGACAGCAAGCAACTTATTTACAGGGTAATTAAGGCCAGTCTATATATCTGGCAGCCTTCCTTCCCTTCCCCCCCACCCTACTTCCTTTCAGCAGGTTTGGCAGTGCGATAGACCGATTCCAAGGCCTGTCATTTACTCCCATTGTTCTGCATTAAAGCGAGGGGCTTTTAAATTATGCTGGCAGTCAAGACTGTGGCTTTAGGGACGAATTTTAATCACAGTGCCACCGCCGTCTGCCAAGCGCCGACCATCGTGTGTCTTTCGCTAGCTGGCTACACCCCATGCTGTGGCCGACGAAACATGCAGAACTGGGGACAAAACAGAGTGACAGTGTCCCTACTGTGCACACACGCAGACACACACACACACACACACACACACACACAAACACAACAAAGCCAGTGATCTGAGTGAATCTCTGTGGCAGTGAAGATAAGAAACTTTTAGACTTAGAGGTCCAAAGTTATTGCAGCTGTTTGGCTACACTGTATAACTGCAATTTCATAATTACATAATAACATAATGAGTTACATTCACATTTACTGCACTTCTGACTTTCTTCCATTTGCTTTGTTTCTGTCAAATGGCAGAAATGTGGCTAAAATTTAAAGAATAATTTTTTTTTTTTTCATTCCTGCCAAACAAAACTGCATCAAACTGAAATCACAACACTATAGTTCCTCTCCAACAGCTGCCAGATAAAGTAAGTGAACTCTTTGGAATTATCTGGAGTTTTGCATTAATTACTACTACAATTTGGCCTGCTCGTTACCTGATAAGTCAAAAATTACAAACAAATCCTCAACCAAATGTTTGCTGTAGCTGCTAATAAGAAATTGTGTTATCGGTGAAAAGGTTTCCTAAAGGTTAAAGTGTACCCCAAAAGTGTGTTGTAAGAGGGACAGAGTGAAGTATATATGTCAGCACTTGTCCTTGTTCGCATTTTTTAGGCGTATATATAGGCACATGTCCTGACCGTACCCAATCATGCATTTATTAACAAGAATCTTGCAAATATGGAATTTCGAATGCTTCAAATGTTGCTGGCATAGATGAAAAACAAATTTCTTATTTAGCGAGTGCTCTGGAGGCAAGGGCATGTGGTCTCTACATGAATACCAATCAGCGTCGATCGCTAACGCCGGTGCAGCGTCTGCATCCAGGCCGTGTCGAACCGATGTCCGACGCTTGATCAGAGGGGATTTTCATTACTTCCATGCCTTTGAAAAACAGAACGAAAATTAGCATCAAACCTGCCCTTCAAAGTCCCAAAGTAGATCAGAGAGTCCTGGCTTAGATTTCTGCTTTATGGAGATACCTCAGCTCACATCAGTCTAGCTTGCAGGGCTCTTTCACAACTTCGAAGAATCTAGTGCTGAACTTTTGAGTTTGTAGAACTCAAGCATAAAGGTCAACAAAGTGAATGAGCAACTGAGTCTCATCAGAAGAGAGAAGGTTGAAGATGGAAGGTTCTACCCAGAGATGGAAAAAGTCCATGTTTTTAAGATTTGTAAAGAGTATACTCTTAATATACCTTAATTTTAAACTTAATCTAAGCATACCTTAAAGGTATAAATGAAAATGTAAGGAATGAAAAGTAGTTATTGTAATTAAATTGTGATTAAAAGCTCTTCTAAGTGCTTTTATCAAGTGTTATTATGTTTAAGATCCAGACTGTCCTGTTATCTCACTGCTGTGGACTGTGAATCATGCCTGTTAATGGCACCTAGAAGGCGCCAGAGGGAGCTCTGCTAGAACAGTAAACACTAAGGACTGGACTGGAACTGGATCAGCCTTAAAACAGTTGAATGGATCTGATCAGGACAGCTTCAAAACTTAAATACAGCAACAGAACACAATTGCTGATGTGTTTCTGTTTAAGATAAATGGGCTCTGTTCTGATTGGCTAACCTGTATTTGTGCCTCATTAATAAACACTCCTGAGGACCGCAATGAATGGATGGGGCTAAACTGTGCTAGGCTGAATAGACAGAGATATGTAAATGAGCAGGTTACTCGTGGTGACCGAAGAACAGTGATTTTTTTGGCACCAAAGTTTCTATATACAGACTGAAACAAGTTCAGGGTTGTCCAATCTTACCAGCAAAGGGCTGCAGGTGTGGCTGCAGGCCTTTATTCTAAAGAAGCTGGCGCACCCCTGATTCCATTTGTTTAATCAGTTGGTCTCAGTTGTCTTCAAACAACTGTTCATCTGTGCTTCGCTTGGTCGAAATTAAACTCATCTACCCCACTGGCACTGGAAAAGACTGGAAAACCCTGTCCTAGGCTGACCAAAGTAAGATGCATTTTGTTTTTGCATGAAATGCACATATCAAAGGATAATCAAAGGATCCCGCTGGTAGCTCACACGTCAGCCACGCTGCTAAGACAATCACACCGAATGTCTAAAACAGTGAGACAACACCTTTCACACACATATATCATACTGAACATTCTCCTTGCACAATGAATAAGCTGCTGGCAGCAGCTGAGCCTGTGCCCTTTTTCAATGACGCAAAAGAATGAAGTCCGATCAGCACATTCAGCACAAGCTGAATCCAAAAAGGCAAATCGATAAAAATCCCCTCTGAAAAAAAAGCCTTTACCATGAGCGTTGCTGGGAAAAGTGTGAGCAAGTGTTTTTTAAGCCTCATATTTCTCATTATAAATTTTTTTTACATGATCACTTTGTCTTTGGGTGGAACTTCACTGGAATCAGAATGCCACAACATACCTCGACAGGCTGTCCAAAAAACATATATATCTAATCTGCTGAGCAAAGTGTCTGTCCTGTCCAGCCAAACATAACACAGCTCTGTCCCTACCGAGGATTAGCGCAAATCTGCTGCCTGTACTGACTTTGCACGCGTGCAGTGTTTGCACGCATGAGGGGTGGCCTAAAACCCGCTTGCTGCCACGAGAACTGTATTAAAAAAAAAAAAGGAATGGACACTAAGACCTCCATAACTCATCAGCAGTGTGTCACTTTTTAATGAAAGCCGCTGTTTTTCCATTAAATTGTCAACGCTGACGGACATTTTCTGTTAGCATCTGTTTATTTGTAAATGGTGTTTTCTGTTGCGCGGTGCTTCACCTGTCGCAAGCGCTTTGTTTCAACCTTTTGTCAGGGGTATAAAGTGCTATCTGCTGACTTCGGACGCACTTCTACGCTGCTCTTTGAGTCAAGCACAATACATTGACTGAGAGCAGAGTAAGAAAACGCTTCAAAAGGCAAATTTGGGGAAGCAAGACTAAAAAGAATAAGGAGACGGTGACATTTACAGATTTGATTCCCCCCCCCCCCCCATACCTTCCCTCATCATATAGTAGACTCCTAGTCTAAGCAGGGGTCGGTGTAGCTGTGGGACTTTTTGATCCCATTTTGGAGAATGTGAGCTTTGGAGGAAATGCATTAAACTGTACCGACTCAGAAAAGGCATCAACACCTTTTTCCTCTGACCTCCTCAAATGGAGGTCAACTAAATCTAGGGCCTTTCCGTGTGACAGATAAGAGCAATGTAGTGTAAGGACAACATGCAGTAGACTTTACAAAATGTCATCCCGTAGGTCGCACATAAAGTAAATGTTACGGGTGTGCGGATGTGCGGCTACGTCACTTTTGTGAATGGCTATTTCGCACGATCGATTTCCCCCCATCTGTCACATTATGGAGATGTTTCACTAAGGACTGCAATCTGTCTCGTGAGAAATGTTCCAGAAAATCAAATCTTGTAGTCGTTCGCGTCTCAAATGAAACTAGGATTTCAAAGGAACCGCAGAATCGCACTGCAGATTCACGGCGTCAAGCGATTAATATTTTCCCGTACCTGTAAAACTGTCGCACTCGCATTAAAAGCAAGAAGAAGTGAAATCCTCGAGTGAGATAGCTGTCAGTTAATTATAAAACTTTCCATAATAAAGACAGCAAGAAAACGCTGCGAAAAGCAGCACTTAATGCTCCCAGTACAGATATTAAGGGGCGTCTGGGGAAATTTAGATTTTTTTTCCGCTGTTTTTTTCCAAATAAAATTAATGTGACAGAAATAAAGGCTCATTGCACAGCGGTTCCAGGCGGCCAGGGGGAGGGATGGGCCTGCATGCTAATTCATCACACTGCTGATAAACTTCTTCAAGTATCTTACCTCGACTAGCATATTAGCCACATCAGCTCTGAGATGCTCATTAAAGTGAGGCGAGTGCAAAGCGGGGTCTTCTTTTTATTTTTTCCCGCTCTAAACTTTCAGCGGAAGCGGTCCCGGGCTTTGAGATGAGCGAGGCCGTGAGAGCGGAGCATCCTCCAGTTGTTGCAGGACTCTACGGGGGCCCATGACTTGGGCCTACACCAAAACCTCCATGTAGACATCTCCTACGCATCCTCCCCCGAGACATGCACATTGCATAAAAATCAGTGGTGTAGTTGTCTATATGGTAATTTCCTAAGGACAAAAGGTGAATATACAGACATTGGTGAGTCACACCCACAATGTGTTATCTATGGGTGAGGCAAATGGAGACAGGCAGACAATAATGCAAGTACACACGGGCACGCGTGCATACGCACGCACACTCACTACTGTAGATCCTGTAATTTTTCATTCCACTGAACACCTATCACGTATATTACCATAATTCAGTGACAAGGAAACAATGCAGTAGTAGTGGTAGTGGGGATGAAGAAGAGAAAGGAGGTTTCAAGCTGAATTAAGGCAGAACATCCTGCCAATTACTGTCTGCTATTGATAAGTTGCCGGCAACTCTGCAAGATGCCAGAGGGGACATTTTACCAACACACAAATGACTAGGGCAAGAAAACACATGCTGAGGGCTTGACCCTGAAAAAAGGTCTTGCACGCTGACCTTCTGTATAAAAACACTCACAGTTTACGTTGAAAGGTTAAAAAAAAAGTAAAGTTAAAGATCACTTAAAATTATTTACTTCTTATTGACTTAAACTGTATTTCATGAGATTTTTTTTTATTAAGAATAATTTAATAAGACCTGTTTACAAAGTATTAAAAGTGTCTTTATATATATATATATATTTTTATATATACTTTATTTAAGCTAGTTTGTTGGTCAGTTGCATTTGCTCTACCTTACTATTATCAAAATGTATAATTGAATTAACATCTGTTTAATAAATTCTTCTTAAAATCTTTCTCCTCAGTACAAAACTTTAAATTCTTTAAATAAGTAATTGAAACTACTGAAATGAGTACTGCAATGTTTGCAATGAAAAGGTACTGACGATTCAATAATTTGTGCAGTTAAATATTTTAGTTTGATTGCTATTGAGCATTGTGATATTGCACTTTTTATCAGTATCAACATTCTGGTATCCTGACAACCCTACACTGTAAAAAGAATCTGTATAATGTACGGTAAAACACTGTGGTTGCCAGAATTTCACTGTATACTATATGTTAGCAATGTAACACATTACAGTCTAATTTTTGGCAACCTTAAATGTTATAATCAATACATTTTATTTTATTCAATACAATTATTTACAATACATTACTGTGAAAAAAGACACTTTCCTTTACTGACTAACATTAATTATCTGCCAAAAACACTGCTGTACACAGCCAGCACACAGTCACACTCATCAGTTACCACAAAATATTAAATGGCTCTGACAGCCTTTGACATCGAGGCCAGGCAGTCAATCAGTTACAAAAACTTTTCAAACTTTACAGTCTTTTACTGTCATAATTTAACAGTTTTCCACCATAACATTTAAGAGCACTTTTTACAGTGTATTAGAAATAATAGCTAATCTTTTTCCATACATAACGTATGTGTTCAGTGGTCACGTTCCTGGATATTTTTGGCAAATATCGATTACTTTCAACCCAGCAGCAAAACTGAGGTGTGTAAAAACCTCTGTAACCCTGCTGTGCCTGAAACACTCACACCAGTGCTACACACACTACCACTGCTGTGTTGAGAATGGTAAACCACCCGAATAATATTTGGTCAGCAGTGGTCCTGTGATGGTCTTCTTTCCTAGAAAGACAGGGTAGAGGTTGGACTGATAAATTGAGCAGGAACAGAAGTGCCAGAGTCAGTAATTATTAGCCTACAAAGTAAACCTGCATGCTGGGTAAACCTGATAATATATCCAGTGAGTGTAGGAATAAGATGGGACCTAATAAACTGGTGCTTTAGTGAATATTCTCAACTGCAACGAAACCACTTCTTTTGGTAGCTGTGAACAATTAAATTTCCATTGAATTAGTAACGACTCACAGACTTGGACTATGTCAGTCAAATTGATTTAGCAGTGAATTCCTTCAAGGTCATGCAGCCTGGATTGAGTCCCTGGCTGGAAATAGTCTTGGAACTGTCTGAGAATCCAAAGAGATGGACACTGATGATGATTCTGTCCCCACATCTTATGGTGTAGGAACGAGTCAGCAGAGACAGATATGGTGACCTCCAGTCTGGTCACTATCAAGGCCTTTAGAGGTTAGAAAAGCATCTGGATCTGGGTGCTAATCTGAGGTTTATCGGCCGGTCTTTAAAAGGTTGGCCTGTGTGAGGCTGTTTTACTGTATCTGTCATGGCGGCTTGAGCAGGCGTCACTCCAGAGAGCAGAACAAAGCTTGTTTTAGAGAGGGATAAAGAGGGCTGACAAAAACACATCTCAAATCGATAGTGTCCTCCTGCCTTTGTGCCTTGGTGATGGGATACTCTTTCTCCTTTCACTTTTCCATAGATTGCTTGTGGTGATATGCATTTTGAGCAAGGCTACTGAATATGGCCTGACATTGGCGGCTTTATTGGGGGCTAGGCCGTATGCAAAAGCCATCACGCTGGGCCACGCTTGAACGAGAGCCATAGTTGTCAGATAATAATCCACGTCATCATGGTTACGGTGGCAGCTTGACCGTAAAGAGATGTAGTTAAAAGAATGAAAGGGAAAATGATAGATATCTTTATCCACCCCACCCCCACCACCACCGGGAATTGCAGTGACATTCATTCACATTTCGAGTTAACTGAGAATGATGTGTTATTTTAAAGTGGGTTGCACAGTTAAAGGCCTGTGTCCTTACAGGCAGGACCATGACATCATTTCGAATGCTATTTTACCGCTTTTCTGATTCAAATGTGCCTCGGGTCATGCTGGTCAGTTTCAATCTCGGTTCGCCCTCTCACTCCAAGATCAATACCAATCAAAGCAGTGATTGCTCTATTGTTCTCCGTAATAATACAGCTCCTTTATTGACTCCCTCCTCCATTACCATCAGCAGCCACATCTGCGTCTTTCAATAGATCACTTGCCAGATAGCTATCTGGCATTTGGGCAATGAATATCTTGTTTACAGCCACTGAGCTTAAATGCTAAGTTTCGCAGAGCTTTCTTTTTTAGCACATTAAAGCCAAATGAATGTCACTGTCATCCAAGTGCAGGAATCCGAAGTTTTTACCTTTAGCGAACTTCTTTTCTTTAAGACTCTATACTACAAACTTCCTGTCACCGCAGGAGACGTCTTAATTAGATGCTTTTCCTCTGGTGCCGTCATCAAAATGCAGCGCACGGCTTGGAATAACTGGTCCAATGTTTGTTTCAAATCTCAAATCAGCCTCTGGTCTGGGCGATATTGAATCGAAGGCATTAACTGTGCAAGCACTGGGGATGTAACAGACCAGGTTTGTATTAATTGAATATCCGGGTGATAAAAATGAAATTAATTGCATCAGCCTATGAAACGAAACCTTTGCAGAAGGTACACACGGGCCTACACATGGGAACACACACACACACAAGCATGAGATTAATACAAAGGAAAATTAATGCATGTCTTAATAACACCGTAGCACTTTTTTGTAGGACTGATTTGGAGAACTTAACTGGCGCTGGAATGGGGTTCACTTGGGCAGACAAGGGCAAGGAGGGGTCTAACCCATTTCTTCCACTTGGACACATAAGACAAACAAGTAAATTCAAGCAGCATTCGCTAACAGATGCATTCAGAGACATAAACAAGGCAGGGGATATGAGAATGCTCAAATACACATGGACTCAATCATGCAAATGAGTGTATGAATACAAATGGATAAAGAGCTAAGCTATGCATACAAAATGCACTTTAGACTGCCGGTGAACAATCTGTCCCTTGCTCTATCTCTCCCTCCATCTCTCTTTCTACTGAAGCATTTCATGACAGTTCTTGGCTTCGTACCACGGGCCTGCTGATGCTCTTCTATTGTCTTCCACAGAGGCGGCTTGTTTTCTTTACAGATGTAAGAACGCCCATGAATTAGAGGTAGGTGTACTGGCATAAAAGTGAATAACAGTGCGATGTTGTCCCATGACATAGACCTTACACTGTGAGCCAAGAGGGTTCAATACATTGTTTCTGCTTCTATATGAAACCACTGCATTTACTAAAGAACCCTTCTTGAACCATAGTCAAACCATGATTATTATTATTATTACATATACTATACAGACAAAAGTATTGGGACACACCTCTTAACCACTGAATTCAACTGTTTCATTCAGTCCTACAGGTGCATTGAATTGAGCACTATGCCGTGCAGTCTGCCTTTACACGCATTAGGGAAAGAATGGGTGGTTCTAAAAAGCTCACTGAATTCCAGCATGGTTCTGTAATAGGATACCACCGCTGCAACAAGTCAGCTGGTGCAATTTCTTCCCTCCTAGATATCCACAGCCACAACCACAGCAACTCAGCCACAAAGTGTCAGACCACTTAAAGTTACAGAGCGGGTTGCATAAATGTCTCCAACGCTCTGTTGACTCAATAACTGCAGAGTACCACACCGGCTTTTAGAGCTGCAAAGGGGAGATCAACTCCATATTAATGCCTATGGATTTACAAAGGGATGTCATATAAGTTTCTGTAGGTGTAATATGTAGGTGTCCCAATATTTCTGTCCATATTGTGTATTTTGTACAATGTGAAATCCTTACTTGTCATGATAGTGGAGGATAATGTGATATGACTGCATGTGATATGAAGTTCATATAGCCCTACCATACATATGCTTGACGGCGCTGAACTAGTACTACTTTGGTATTTCTGTTTTGGGTCGTGACGTGATGTAGGGTTAAGTGAATGAGAAAAGTTGTTTGAGACAAAACAGAGAGGACACATGACTGTTAGGTAGGGTAAAATACATCTCAGCATTAAAGTGTGTCTACTCTCACCTAACACTCAACTCCAAAGCACAGACTGTTTTGATAGCAAGAGATGGAAATGGCAATGAGAAAGCACAGAAGCTTCACAAGGTTTGAATCAGTCTATTACAAAAGGTTGCAGCTGATAACCTCAACCTTGATTGGAAACGTAACGTTGCCAAGCCATTCACCCACTTCTTAGCTTCAGCTTTGGGTAGAACGGTCTGGCCTATCATTTGTTTCTCTCCGCCGTGAATAAATCCTTTGATTATTCTCCGCATCTCAATTAATGCTATCTTTCTCCTCAATTTTTACGATCTTTGAGGCAAAGAGTTTGCTCTTAATTGCTATTGCATTTCTGAAAATAAAGCCATGGCTGATAAAACATTGGAGAAATGGGATATTAGGTTTGATACAAGAAAGAGCAAATTAATGTGCTGTCATCCTCGCACTGAAGTAAGAAAAGCGCTGACTCTCCCCATGGTCTCCGGGGGCTCCATCTTGCCTTGTGACTCTTGTCCCAGAAAATATGGGAATAATGGAAAAAAGCACCGAAAAGAGTAGACCAGTCTACTGTATATAATGGCATAATGCTGGTCTAAGAAAAGATTTGGCGATAGCTAAAAGAACAGATACAGATTTTTTTTCACACCGCAAAGAGATCGCTGCCTTAATAACTGGGTGTAGTTTGTCTGGGGATTTCCACTGGTTGAGTAAAAAGAGCAAAGACAGGGAGAAGGAGGGGGACAGAAGGCCAGGATTCTTCCCAATTAGCCCGCTCTGACGCACTGGTTCTATCCCAGTTGGCCCCCGAAGCTTTCCTTGGCTCAACAAAGTAAAAGAACCAGCTTGAAATAGGGTCCATGCGTAGGATTGCTGGAGCTCAAGTCTTTTTCATCCACATATTCCAACTAATGTCCAGGGATTAGCAGTTCATCAGCGGCTCCTGGTCTAAAAGAAATACTCAAAAGACCAGCCTATCAGCCTACAGGCTGAAACAACGAGAGTGGTCATCAACACGCAATCAACGGATTATATCAGGAAAGTACACAGAGAAATGACTCTACCACTGGTGTCCTGATACTACGACATCTCTGTCTTGGTTTTAAACCCACAACCTGCTGGTTTGGGAGCCCAGCAGCTAAGCCTCAGCGGCTTAACCCCCAACCGACAAAGATGGGCAGAAATGGAGCAGACATGTATCTGTCCAGACGCTAATTACACTGTCGAGCCTGTAACAACCGGGCAGCAGAACTCCTGCTACTTAGCCACTGTTTCTGAGCGCGTTCATTAAACAAGGCCCTCCTGGAAATAGTCTTGATCACTCAGTGTGAAAACACTGAGGACAACTAGAAAGAAAAGAAGAAAAGAAGGGAGACAGAGACAGCAAGCGTGAGAGAGAGAGAAAGAAAGAGAGAGAGAGAGGTTTCCTGGTGTCAAGGCTCCAATACAATAATAAGCTCCTGCAGAGTTCTCAGACGATAGTGAGAAAAAAATCACGCAGACATGAGCTACTTTTTTCTATGACCAACATCTTTATGATGCACTCAAATTAACTGAGCGGATTCACTTAACAAGAAAATAACACACACACAGAAAAAAAGTGTGTTGGAAGAGTCAAGACTCTGGCACAGTAATAAACACCTGTAGAGTTTCCGAATGATGATGACTTGAGTAATTACATGACAATTAATTAAAGACATCTAATTGGTTTTATGTTAGCTCCCAGTTATTCAGTGCAACAGGGAGAAACTGCCATTTTTTACACTGATGTAGGGCCAGCTCTTAGCATCCAAATCCAATCTTTATGTTAACCATCTAAAAAAACACCAACCACTAATCCCCAGCCAGTTTAACTTCAGCATTGAAACAACAGAATCAACAGTTTCTGAGTGCGTTCATTAAACAAGTGTCTTTTGGACAGAGCCTGGGAAACACGGAAAGAGAACAACTGATGAAAGAAAGAAGTGGAGAAGGTAAAATTGAGAGAGTAAGAGAGATAAAGTGTAAGAGAATAAGAAACAGAAATGAATAACCTTTTAAATTAGTTTTATATAGGATTCAAATGCAAGGATTGCTTCCTGTAGAGGGTAATAGAGTCTCTATATAGCATAAGAAATTCCACAATAGTCAAAGAAGTAATTTTCAATATTATATATATAACCTTTCTTTCTTAAAGTGCACAGTGAACACTCTTAAAATAGGTTGTACTTCAAGGCTTATATACTAAAGACAATGGCTCCACATTGTAGTTACATGCTCTTCCATATACTAGAAAATATCTTGTAGAAGGATCTTTATATAACCTTTAAAAAAGTCTCCATTTAGCATAGGAAATTGTTCCACCATTGTTGCAAGTCAAAGAATGCCTTTTCAGTACTACGCAAAACCTATTTATATTAGAGTGCACTGTGTACACTCTTAAAAAGGGTATTCCTCTAGGTTTCTTAGGTACAGACAGTGGCTCCATGTCTGTTCGTCAAATACAATGAGAATCGTGTGTAAAAGTTTTTTATTGAGCCTACAAAAAGTTCCTACAAAGCATAAGAAAGGGTATACCATACGTCACAAGACTCTTCAGTACTATATAGAATCATGCCAACTTAAACTTAACTTTTGCCTGGTAATTTTTTCTTTTCCACTTTCTTAACCTCACTGTCACACAAAGATCTTAAACCTTGTATGTCAAAAACGGCCACTTTACTTTTTTCAAAATGTGAAAAACAACAAAAGTGGAGACACAGGGTTTCTGTACGACAGTGACGTTGCACAGTGCATCTAATCAAAGTTGCCTTTTTTAGCACTGATGTATGACCACAAACCCAAAGCCTTAAACAAACAATCAACTAGAAATCAACTAGACAATAGATCACAGGCCAGCTTAGTTTCACCATAGAAACAACAGAATCACCAGTCTCTGAATATGCTTATTTTTGGAAAAGGCCTTGATCACACACTAAAACAAGGAAGGGAGAGCGAGCACATGAATAGATAGAAATAAAGAGGGGAGGGGGGGTAGAGGGACATAACACCGCGGCCTCCCGGTGTCCCTGCGTTCCAGGAGAACACACTCGCTCTCACACCCACACAGGCCGACGCCTAGGCTCAGCTCAAAGTGCGCTGTGCGTTGATTAGGCATGACAATGAGCTGCTGCTTCCAAAAATATGCCGTGCGTTCCGAAGCAGCGTGGCCATGCATGAATAAACATGATCTGTAATGGAGCTGAATGAGAATGAGGCGCTTGCTTTTTTTTTTATAAAGCTGATCCACCAAGAACAGTCTCAAACACCCCCCCCCCACCCCAAATAAAACCCAATACCACCCACCCAGCCTCCCTCCACAAAGAAGTCACCCAGCCACAGAGCGCAAGTTATTTTCAACACGGCTCCTGCATAATGGGGGGACTCTGTTTCACTGCTTCGAGGCTGTTGGCTAAACACTAGACCTCAGTGAAATGAATCAGACCTACATCTGTGCCACCCTGTTGCAGCTAAAAACACCTTTTTTCCTTTTTTTCTCCTAGACGATTAGTGTAGCGGTCAGTTCAGTTATACCATTATATAGTCTTTTGCAACACTGGCTAAGCGACACACCTGCACTTCTGCTAACTTCTGCTAAGAACTCTCAATGTTTCTCCATGTGCAGGAGCATCTTCTCTGTGGCAGTACATCTGAGTGTAGGAATGAGAGGACCAGCAAATGGGTAAATGAGTGAATGAATGCGGAGCAGGCCAATGTTTTAAAGCAACAGTTCGGCGGAAAATCAGATTGACAAAATATTCCCAGTGGTCCAAATGTGGTCCATCAGTCATGACATGTTTGGTGTCCAAAGTTTGGTTCTGCTTATTCGGTTTTGCACTGCTCTGCTGAACAATCCAGATCAAGAGACCTCCAGCTGATTTCAGATGTTCTATAATGGTCAATGTGGTTGAAACGTTAATCATCCAGGTGAATACATACCCTATGCTGTTTCAGCCCCAACACGCTTGTTCATCAGTATGTGCAGATTGGCCAAGCTGATGGCCAGCTCAAATTTGATGGATTGGTTGGTCTAACAGCATGACCAACCTGAGCATGCTAGTTGTCAAGCTGGACACACTGGTTGAATTATTTAGTCAAGCTTATTAAACAGGTTGTTCAACCTGCTCATACTGATGGACGAGCATGTCCAGGTTGGTAATGCAGGCTGACCAGTTAAATCATTAAACTTAAACAAAAACATATCCTATGCTGGTCAACTAGGCTGTTGCCAAATTAAGAAAGGCTGCTTATCTGGTTTCTGACACTGTATGACATACTGTTATCTATAAACATGGACACACAATTACACAAAATTGCACAAAGTTTAGTCTTCAAGATGTTTGTTAATACTGTTGTTTGTCAAAATGGATCAAATCAATTAGCTTCCATTACTTGTGAGCTAAATTAGCTTTGAAGCTTCAGTGCAGAACAAAAAGCTAACTTTAGACACCAAACAGTGTTTTGACTGATCAGGCAACATCTGGTGTAAGGGGAAACATTTTGTAGATGTGATTTTTGGCTGAACTATTGCTTTAAGGGATGCGATACAGAAGTGAGCCAGCTCTCTTACTGTTGGTGTCTGTGTCATCGCTGACACCCTTAGGAGGAGCGTGGCCGGCGTAGCCGACGGCAGTTCTGTACATTCGATCTGGATTACGTATTCTCTTCAGTCCTACAGGGGGCACAGCGGGGAAGGAAGAGTGAGGGGAGGGTTGCTACGTACATACACACACAGACTGCTGTACTTTCTGTTCGCTTATAGTGCTTCTGCACTGTAAGTACGATAATGTCTGTTTTATGCCTACAATTGAGACTTTGGTGGGAAAAATATAGTGTCACTTGTTAACATACATAAACACATGCAGACATGTCCTTGAAGAACACCATCACCATCTTAAAGAACGAAGAGGATCTACAGGAACTGAGAGCACCTAAAAGAACCAAAGGAATTTGGTCCCAAAAGTGTCAACCCTCCTTGGTAATTACTTGAGAATTATGTAAGACAAGTAGTCGGTTTTCTGTTAGCTTAGTTGTTCAGTGCATCTGTCAGAACATGCCATTTTTACACTAATGTAGGAGCAGCTCCTACTGTTTACCATCAAACAATAAGAGATGTCTAACCAGCCTAACGCCAGAATAGAAGCAACAGGATCAGTATGGCACCCTTTGCAGCAAAAGTGTTCAAACGTTCAATTTAACATCAATCAAAACACCCATCTGAATACTAATAGCTTGATATCCTTCCATATGAACAGACTTGCACATTGTTTTGGAATGGACGTTTGGTTATTGGCCCTTAAAAATGGCTGGGGAGAGACTCTGCTTCACTAAACTTCGCTCCAAAGTGTTTTAACATATTTAATGCATGCCACACAAGTGAAACATGATGTTATGTGCCAGAATAGCACAAGGTCGCTCAGTAGTGGCCTTCCGCAGGACTCTACATTAAGTCACAATAAGCAGAAATGAAGGGTTTTAGTTGAAAAATGCATTAGAAGGCATTTTCATCTATTTCAATTTTATCACATTTTTGAGTGTAATAAGGAGTTTGGAGCAGACTTAACTCAGTAATGTATAATGATTCAGTTGGCAGTTACTAGAGTAAGAGAAGTAACAATGTGTAATAACCAATATCCTAAACTGTTGCAAAGCTACACAGGGCTTTAAAAAAAGAACTCTTCAAGACTATATTTGATTCCTCTGAGTGGATAACAAAGCTCCATAAGTGCCATAAATGTACATTTTGCATAAATGTAAAGCCAGAAGGTTAGAAGGTCATTTAGAGCATCTTGATGATTATGCTCCTTGATGTTAATGCCGCTATTTGAATTGTGCCACATCGCTCAGTCAAAAGGATTTCACTCCATCATCAACCTATTACATATGCATGGGGATTAATGATCAGTTGGCAAACAGCTATACATCACACCTCTACCTAGACTAACTATTCCTAATGGAGCAGCTTAAGAAGAACTTTCAAAAACATGCCAGCAATACTTTTCAGGACCAAGGTGGAATATAGCAAAAAGTATAAATAATAATACCAAGACAAGTTTTTTTGTGGCAATGCCCTTAAGGAACCAACCATGACCCGCTTAAGGCCCTTTCAATGGATTCTTTTTTAACTATTTTTGTAAGTAAGATAAATTTACCAATGTGAAGAACATTTTGAAAGTTTTTATGAAGCTTCTACACCAATTAAAGCTCTAGGTTCAAGCCAGGAACCATCATGCCCCTTTATTTTTTACAGTGTAGGTGCACATTGTTAAGGTACATGAAAGTCTTCAAAGACTCCTGACCAATCTAGTTTGGAAAATCATCGCCCAACAAAACTTTTATAGGCAATTTAAGACACAGACAGATTGTAGCCCGTGGCTATTTTGTACAATTCTCTTTCCTGGCACTCCATTCTGCCTCTTTTGTTTGCCTATCTGGTCACCGCTGAACACACTATTCAATTTCTTACAAGCTGGCCCTCTAACAGCGACGGCCAGAGCGTCTGCCGGATCCGCTCTACTGCGCCCTCTCCCTCTGGTTGGCTGAATCAATCCATGAAATCAGTTCTTTAACACAGGGCTCTCAGAGGCAGGTGAAAAGAGAGAGAAAAGAGAGGGCGAGAGAGAGAGAGAGAGAGAGAGAGAGAGAGAGAGAGAGAGAAAGAGGCAGAGAGAAGCCATCTTTTAATCCATAGCAGCCTCACTAAATTCAATTAGCTGAACAAAATTGCATAGCTGATTCACCCAGCACAATCTGAGGGGCAGCTCCAGTTATATCAGAGAGATGAGAAGCTGATAAGTTTTGCTATCAACAACGGCCGCTGTTTATCAAGCCAACGCTGATCAAATTCCCTGCGGGAGTTCATTTTTACACCACAGCAACTGCCTTAAGATTTCACCCCTCTGATATTCGGAGGGATGTGACTTTGATGTGCAGGAGATATATGGGTTAACCGGCATTATTTCCAGCACAGGGGAAGCTAGCTGTGTGTGTATGTGTGCGTATGTGTATGTTTGTAGTGCAGGGCTGAACAATTTGGATAAAGAGCCACACTGTAGTATTTTAGGTTTCTAAAAACAACTAACTAATCCTATCCACTGAGCTAATCATCACTATGGATATGAAAAGGTGTGTTTATGTCTTCAGAGGGAGTATTAGGACAGTAATATTCTGGCTAGGGCCACATGATACACTTTTAGCACAAAGACTTCTATATAGTAAGGTTTAGGGTTGCATGATATTAAAAAATTGACATTACGATATTTCATTGTTCTGCAATATTTTCACCAGATTTCTCCCAAAGTCAATGATCCAACAGGTCATGAGATTGATAATGTCCCTGGTGTATTGAAGTTTGGGATAAAATAAATGATATTGGGCAGATATAATCAGATATAATGCCTCTGAAACATCATCCATGCACATCCTGCAATGTGACTATGCACATGCACAGATTACAAGGACAATGCTCTTACGACATGTTGTGCAGCCCCAGCAAGATTATTTGACTTTTAACAATACGGGGGCCAGGTTAGAATCCTAAAATCCTAAATCCTAGTCCTTTGAGTTCTCATGGTCCTATTTAGTAAGCTGGCTTTACTAAATAACCTATTTTCAAGAGTGTAGATTGCAGTTATATTGCTAGCTTGAGGTATGCCTTCTAATATACTGAAAACATTAGTGAACCCTTAATGTGGGTAAGGCACTGTGTTGTGTAAATGCCTGACTCATCCAAACACCCAAAGTACATCTGTGATTGGTCTGGAAGTTGTTCTAAGCACATAGTAAAAACTGAAGGTGGTACAATACCATTTGTTCTTTTTCTAATACTGATTAACAGTATTAAAGTCTTCGATTGGTATCAGGCAGTATTGATTCCAATCTACTATGCTAAAGAGCTGTTTCTACTACTAAGATGAGCATCTAAAAGTGCTGAAATGACTCATATCCTCAACCTCCCAACAGAGAGAAATACACAGCTAACAGCAAGACAGCACACAGGGTACGTCTGTGCTGTTTCAGGCTAAATTTGATGGGATTTCCTTTATCTGCCTAATACCGGACACCTATCAATAATGGTAAGCCTCCCACAGGACTGTTAGTAATTGGTAACAGGCTAACTTACATTTGGCACTTCATTACTGGAAGGGTGATTGTCACAATATGACATAGGAATGATATATTGTGCAGCCTTACTGCAGCACATTGAGCAGGACATGTGCTGGAAAGTAACAGTGCAGAACTGACGGCCTGGATGGAGAGCAAAAGGCATGGTAAGTCATAGGAAATGATGTACAGTCTTTTTGTCCATGATACATCCCAGTACACAGCTCTAAAAACATCTAAGGGATGAAGGGGAATGCTGTACAAGCACATCCTTGCATGTAACCTGCCACTGCTGGAGAGAACCACTGGAGAATACACTTCCTGTGTGAGAAAAAGAGCTGGACTACGAGATCCAGGAAACTCAACGAGAGCAAAAGACTGACGGATATAAATGCGTGACACAGTTTCCGACTGCAAGGGTCAAAAGAGGTCTCTGCCGCTATATGGCAGCTTTCCGAAAGTAAAAATAGCACGGTATCCTACTGTTCCTCGACGTTCCTTAAGCTACATTACCATGACACATTTTCCCACAGGCACGTAGAGCAGCGACACGAAAGGCACCATTATCCAGGTTGAGCACCAGATAAATGTATACGTGTCACCAGAGTCATTGGTCATTCATCTAAAGTTATTTTTCTCCCTCCTCTAACTGTTTCTGGCCGACTCAGCCTTCAGCACTTGGGCAGCCTTTTCAACACACTCAAGCCTCAAGCCTTGACAATGAGCCTCGCCATGTAGTAAACAGCCTAGGGCTACGAGAACTAAACAAATGTGCCTCTTTCTGTCTGTCTCGGCAGTATGCCACTAAACGCAAAGCACACGCAATATATGAAGAAGACAAACCTCCAGCCTGCACAACACAACCCAAAATCGTCACTTTGACAGAATTAGAATACAAGCTGAGTTATCCTTCTGTATACCAGATGGAAGATTCCTTTCAGCAGCTCAATACCGCCTCCTGGTGGTGATTCCAACCACAGGCTGTCTGTGGCACTTTCAGAAACAGCTGAATGAAGCACTAAACGCTGGCAGAATGTAACTTGTAGTGAGCATTGGTCCCTTGCTTTCCTGCATAAATACAATAAACACACTTCACGTCATTCTCACTTCCAGTGCTGACTCCAGCACGTCAGATCAACCCACTTTTTATCAAGCAGACACCATTATTCTGGCCGGCCCATGTTTATCATGTCAACTTAAAATATATTTATAGTTATATTGTAATGAGTGAACCTATAAACTGCCTCCTATTTTGCACATAATGCAAATGTGTCTCCATCTCGTGGTCGTTTCAATCAAATACCATTAACGTCTCTTCATTCTCTTCAGTCCAACACATGTATGACATTAATGCTCACAAACAAGCTAGAACAGCTAACCTACGTTCCGTCCAGAACAAAATAAAAAGCTAGCACTAGTGTTTTTATAGACTGTAAACCAATGTATCATGAATACACACACATTTTCTAGTCGAATTGACTACAAAGTAGTATGAGCTCAAACACATAAGGAAAATGACTTACAAACAATAAGTAAGAGCTTTTTTTTTATGTGTTTTTAATGCTAATATCACCGTGCATTAACGTGCATCCACTTGTCTGAGGGTTTGTTTACATGTAACTACAAGATTTAACCCTAAGTCTAAATCCCAATTTAAACTATCTTTAAAATCCTTTCTCAGACCTTAAGCAGATTAAAACGCGACGGTGCTCATTTCTAATGTCGTATTTATGTGTTTTTATGATCCCTGCATCTGTTTTAGGCGTATTTATATGTTTAGAAATTTGCATTACCTTTCATTTTGCTGCCTTGGTGGAATTCCAGGGGAGGAGAAAAAGCGCGCGCGTGCACACCGTTCTCTCGCTGTAGCCTAAGCAACGGCTCTGCTCGCCAAACTGCTGATAGTTTCACAACGGCGAAAAAATATTTATTAAAAAAAATTAATTTAATAAAAACGACACCAAACAGAAGCTCCTCGACGTGCTGGCTCGAACAGTCGCGGGAGGACAAAAATAGTAAAAAAAAAAAATTAAAAAAAAAAAAAACATTCACGTTTTTAGAGCATCGCTGTTCGGAGCGTAGCTAACGCAACGTTTACGTTATTCTCGCGTTTGACTTTATAAACAGCGACGCGCTGGAGGAACGAAACACACACACACACACACACACACACACACACACACAGTTTCTCGCCTTTTTCACTTTGACGATTGGCTCAGTTTGAAGATTAAAAGAAAGCAAGAGAAACGGGAAGGGTTATCGGTGTGGAGGAATCCCACTTCACATCATTAGGAAGGTTAATTTTCGCACACACACACACACACACTCACACACAGGAAGAGAGAGAGAGAGGGAGAGGGAGCGAGAGGGAGCGAGGAGGAGAGAGGAGCCCTATTTGGGCTGCTTATGAGCTCAGGCTCAGTTAGGAAAACATTGCCGTCCCTCTAACGAAGCGAATAATGTCAGTGAGGAAAAGCTAGACGGAGGTAGCTAATAACGGAGAAGCTAGATAACCCCCCTCCAGATGAGCCTGGTCGGTCCGTTCTGCCTCTTTGAACACCCTAGCTGTCTCAGAGACGGGCTAGCTAGCTGGGTTTGTAATCTCATCAGCTATTTCGTGATAAACATGAGATGGAGAGAGAAGGAGGGGGGTAAAAATGTCTCTGGTTCCGGTGTCACTCGCGCTCGCACTCCGTCCCTGCTTGCATCCGGATCGTTGCGGCTCACGAAACGGGATACAGTCAAAAAGAACTCTCCAAAAACACGGATAATAACAGTAATAATCCTGTTATTTCTCTCTTACCTTCCGGCTTGTTTTCGGCAGCCATTTCCCCTCCGCGCGCCACATCCTCCTCCTCCTCCTCCTCCTCGCGACCGGGGGGGGGAGGGTGGTGGTGGTGGGGGGGGGGGTGTAGGGGGGGAGACACGCGCGTGCACGGTGAGGGCAGTTCGAGGAAGGAGGGGGGGAGGAAGGGTAGGTGAGAACGGGAGGTTGGTGAGGGGTAGAAGATGAGATTACGATTTGCTTATTAGACAGAAATACACAAGTGCAATAAATGGCAGTGTGTCTGTATTTGAGAGGAGCGTTGTGATTTAAAGATATCTATAACACCCTATAACAGACCACTTCTCTTTTTTCTAGGCACAGCAAATAGCCAATAAGCGATTTTTGCTTCTTTCTTTGTTTATTTGCTTTTGTTTTTATTTTTATTATTATTATTATTATTATTTTGAATGGGGGTCTCAGTTTGAAAGGAGCCGTACAGGGCGTTGAGGCTTAAGCTGAAAGCTTTCCTTTCCATCTCTTCTTTATTCCCCAGAATACAGAAATGTGAAGGTTTTGCACATGTAAGAAGATCTAACATGTACCACAGTGGTGCAGCCAGTTGTGATGACTGGCTTTTTCAGACACTCATAAGCAGTGTTTGTTATAAAGCAGCCCAGGTCCGCCTCATAGTCTGTAAAGTGTCAGTTGATGTACTGCAGAGTCTTTCAAATGTAGATCTGCCACTGAATGTCCTTGACTGTGGTCAGCAGCACTACAAAAAGAAGGAAATGATGTGGATCTGGAGATGTGTGGAGGCTGGGCTGCTGAGCGCTGTTCAGTGCTGAAGCAGAGAGTGGTGCTGAAAGGACAGCTCCACTTCTCCACTGTGACCCATTCACACTGAGCCAGACCTGCTTCTCTCATTCTGACTCTTTCCCCCCCTCCCCACTAATGTTGCCTACTAAATTATGTGTACCTCCTACTCATAAAAATGTCATTTGCATGAAGACGAAAAAATACATGAAACCAAATTATTTAAAATATGTTAATAAATGAAACAAAGAACAGAGCGGTGTAACAAAGTGATGGCCCTATCAACCTAAAGATTTCAGGTTTGATCCCTAGTTATTTCTCAGCCACCCATAGCTGGGAGCCGCTCTCTCTGGGTGGGTAAGATGGCCCTGCCTCTCCCCTCGTCATTTGCAGGCATCTGTTAGCTGATGTGACAGAAGTGGCAATTAGTGTTCTTCTCCAAGTGCGTTCAGCTGTCCAATGACCTACCATTAGCACCAGTTCAATGGTGTGACGCTTCATGTGCGTCGGAAGAAAAACTTGCTAGCTTTCATCCTCCCAACCCTGGAGGTATCATGTGATACAGGAAGTCCTGGCTAGTGCTGGGAACTGGTAATGAAAATTGTGAGAAATCTAGTAAATACATAAATTAATAAGGATGCCCCCCAATATGGGAGTTGTGGGCTGATGCTGATATTGTATAATGTATACTCATTAAAAATGTGTGTATATATTAATGGAGATATCTGCATTGTTGATATTTTATGAGGTGTTAGAAATGCAGTAAAATTAATCACATCCTAATTACATTAATTACATTATCTTCTAATACTGATATACAGAATAAAGGCACTTCCCCTGGCATCCTGGTCCAGATGACCTAAGCTGTTGTCCTGTGTGACCATATGTCCAATACTTTACAGCTTTTCTTCTCTTTCTCTCTCTCTCTCTCTAATCCTGTTAAAGGGTGTGAGATGCCTGGTGGGAGCTGGAAAAAGAACAAGTCTGCCTACTTCTTCCCATGTGTTAGCACAGCTTAATTCAAACAGCAGCCCATAACCAGAGCTGCTAATATGTTGTGACATTTGTAATGTGCATTTCTGGTGGGGGGAAACGGGAGTATTCCTGAAATCACAGCGAATTCAGTTGGCTCGGGGAAATAATGCTGAGGTGTTCTCAGGAGTTTTCTTCAACTCGAAATGATAATGTATGACAATATGATGTATGGGAAGGGGCCTCGAAATTCCGAACCTTGTAATGTTGACTCAGCTTCTGTCTCTACAGGGAAAATGTTGAAACAAGGTGCTGTTATTACAGAGGAACCTTCTGGAGTATTTCACACAATCCCAATAGAAAATATACCAGACGGCACAGACTATAAGACTTCTCTTGCTATGTACACTATACACCCAAAAGTATCTGGACACCCCTTTCTAAATAGTGACATCTCATCTACTTTAAGGTGCCCCCATTGCTGACACAGGCATTCAGCTGCACACACTAAGCTTGTATAATAAGAAAGTGTCATCTAGATATAGCTAGGTGTAAACTCGCCAGCTTTGGACTGTGGAGAAGTGAAAATGCGTTCTGTGCGTTCTGTGGAATGATGGAGCTCCATCCAGTACCTCTGGGATGAGTTCGAGTGAAAGAACTAATCATCCAACATCAGCACCTTATCCCACTCATGTTCTCCACTCGACTGAATCAGTCGAATCCTCACAGCAATGTTTTAACTTCTGGTGTAAAGCCTTCTCTAAGGAGTAGAGGCTGTTACTGAAGCCTGAGAGGTGTGTGTATGTGTTGGGGGGGGGGGATGTACACTATTAATACCCTTGATTTTAGAGGAAACTTCCTTGGTTTAATTGCCACATTGTTTTCCATTCAGGTGAACTAGCTTTTTTGCCATGTGGATTTCATTTGCGTTCGTTGTGATTACAGCTTAACAGTCCAGAACAGTGTGGTTGATGATAATGTATTAAATCACAGTATATTTAATTACAGAAGTATTATTATTACAATGTAATAAGCATGGTTGGTGTAATAAGCATCATGGCTGATTGGAGTTTGATTCCCAGACCAGGCCAGTGCACCACACTTCTACACAGTTTAATGTAAGTCCCTCTGTTTAAGCGCATGAGTCAAGATGCTGTAGAGGGAAATGTAACAAAGGTTTTAGATTTTATTATATTATTTTATTTACATGTCATTTTATTTTCAAGGCTGCATTTCAGTATGCATATCAATAACAAAATAAAGTGTCATGTTAAAATACATTATTACAAAGTTGAAAACCTTAGTTTTGAATCGGTTTTTGTGTTTGTGGCCCTCCAAAACATTGCACTTTGGCTAGCCATGACCAAATGTTTATACACACATATTGACCATTTGTGACACAGGTGGAATTTGGCTTCTGCTCTTATCCCATCCGTGCAGTAAACACACATACACACCAGTGAAACACACACAGTGGTCAGTGAGCACATGTGCCCGGAGCGGTGGGCAGCCATTGCTGCGGTGCCCGGGGAGCAGAGAGGGTGAAAGGCCTTGGTCAAGGGCCCAACAGAGGCAGCTTTCTGAGCCCGGGTATCGAACCCACAACCCTGTCTTCAATAGCCCAGAGCTCTAAACGCTGAGCCACCACTGCCCCCTTATTTAGTGCTGTCTTGAGTTACAGATGTTTAAGCCGTTTCCTGTGAGCAGAAACAGGCCTGAACTACAATTAAGGTTTCTTTAACTTTTTGCAGAACCAGTTTCTGTAGTGCAGCTTGGTTCGAGTCCTGTGTAAAAATAAATGCATGTTAAAACTAGCAACCGGCCTCTGCTCGTCCCCTCCGGAACGCACGGTGGCGGTAGCCGCTCTCAGAGCGCTTTCTCCAGGCAGGGTGAGTGGGGGAGCGGCGAAAACATGGCAGCTGCCTTGGAAAATGAATTAGAAATAGAGAACGAAGATTATTATGCCCTCCTGAATGTGCGGAGAGAGGTAAGCAGGGCTTGTTTTCGTGTGTTTTTCCCGCGGACTGTCACACGCCTGCGGCTGCTGTCAGAGTGCATGAGGAAAGCTTCCTCAAGCACAGATGAGCTGAGATGTCTGCACCCTTCAGGTCAGATCGGCTACTATAAGCTGGGAGCTGCAGTGGATGTCTGACTTTTACTGCTTGACGCCTGACATTCGTTCTCACACAGTCTGCTAATGGTTTAAAGCCCTTTTGCAAGAGTCTGTTTAAAGATGTTTGTAGAATTATATCTACTTCTATACCTTTCATATACTAAACAAGCTCTTCTGGACATTTGACATGGTCACACTGTCCAGAATGCCCTTGTTGATGGTTATGAAAATTTGATAGTGTCATTTAATAGTATTGTAATAGTATTTGATATCTACAGAGGTGATGCTTAGACTGATGCTTAAATGATCCATACAAATGTCACCAGCCAAAAGATTATTTATCATATTTGTCTAAATTTGATATGATGTTTAATTCTGTCAGGATAGAATATCGCTCTAATGACATATTATACAGATGGTTGATTTGGAAAAGTACAAATCCTATGTGAACAGTGTGACTGAGTTGTATAATCAATGCAGGAATACATAGGATGCCCCCATATTCCTAGTTTCCATCGTTTCCATGACCTCGTTTCTAATGACCGAGCCTCAGAAGAGAATAAGGGGCATGTTGTTTACACAAAATATTAATGTTGAACCAATGTCGATACCGATACGCAACAGTAATATTTTGTATTAACTAAAGGCTGTTTACTAAATCCCCTATCCCTGGTCAATAAAGGTGTAACAGAATCGATATGGTGTTGAAAAAATATCAACAATATGCCCCTTAGTCTCTTCTGAGGCTCTATTAAGTATATTATGATGAAAGCAGTGTAACAGAATAGATGGTTTGGTCATTTTTATCAACAATGTTTAAATAGTTCTGATCAGAGGAGGACGGGTCGGGTCCCCCTTGTGAGTCTTGGTTCCTCCCAAGGTTTCTTCCTCCAGCTCTGAGGGAGGTTCTCCTTGCCACTGTCGCTGTTGGCTGCTCACTGGGGGTCTTTGATCCTTCATGTCTTACATTATTTCTCTTTTTTGTCTCTGTCTTTTATTAATTACTAATTATGTAAAGCTGCTTTGTGACGACAACAGTTGTAAAAAGCTATACAAATAAATTTGACTTGACTTGACTTGACTTGACCTGGCTATCAACTGTCGATACTGGCACTTCCACAGAGTATCGGTATCAGCAATAGAGAGCACCGATACCAAGAAGCTTACTGACTTTTTAAATTAATTAATTAATTTATTTATTTATTTTACATAAAACATTTTTACTTTATGAAACGAAATGTTTAAACAACTAGTAAAAAGCAGGCATAAATAGTTATTACAATTAAACAGACATTTAATGGAACTTTTACATTAGTACCTTTTTACAGAGAAATGTGTTCTTGAATGTGAAATCGCTGCACTTTTTGTTTCTAAACCGTGACATTTTGTCACTGCTCTGAAATGTGGATTTTAAACACCAATTAAAAAACTGTTTGGTGAAGCTTAGCAAGATTATGCTTCCCTACTTGCACGTGTTACTGTAATTTAAATTTTTTCATAGCTCTGAAGCTTTTCAAGTGTGCAGTTTCTCAACCAGTAAAACGTATATTTTATTTTGGATACGATATAAAAAAGCACAACCTATGAAAAGTGGAACACTATAAATATCAGGATTTATAGCCGGAATGTGTGCTCTGTATTTACAGATACTTGAAAATCTGATGTATGTATCAGAGGTATCGGTGCATCTCTACAAAACATGTAACCGCAGTGTGATTTTTGCCTCCCAAAACCCCTGCTGATTTTTGATTACATCACTGTGCACTAGCTATCATGGAAATAGAGTATAAAATTATGAATGATAATAATATGAAATAAAAAGAGTCATGTATTGATATGACCTCGTCTGTTTTGTGTGGCTATGTAAGTTGGTCCTTTAAAGCAGCTGTGATGTTGGTCCTCAGGCGACCCAAGAGGAGCTGAAGGCCTCATACCGTCGGCTTTGCATGCTCTACCACCCAGACAAGCACAGAGATCCTGAGCTCAAGAGACAGGCCGAGGAGCTCTTCAACCTCGTTCACCAAGCTTATGAAGGTAACCCTTACCTGCACCTAGGCAGTAGACTTGAACCCTCATGTGCCGGCAGTGAATGATCTTGTCTTTCAGATCAACACTCAGTAGTATCCGTCTGCCCTCTGCTTAGTCCTCAGTGACCCACAGTCTCGAGCCATATATGACATTTTTGGGAAGAAAGGGCTGGAGGTGGAAGGATGGGAGGTAAGACAGATATCTCTGATATTCAGATGCACACCATGATTTGAACTTCTAAGGTTTGGAATCACTAGCAGTAAAAACGTTGTACCAGCTGACTTCAGAAGTTGTGAGTCTTTCTGTAGTTGCTGTCATTACCATATTAGGAACTCTGGATCGTAGCTGGATCGTAGCTCTATGAGAGAAATGAATGGGATTTTGGAAGATCACTGCTATTGTTCCCTGTAGTAAAAGGAAATATTCCAAAGCTGATATGTTGTGTCTTGTTGACTTTTTCCCTGGAACGTTCCAGGATCCTTTGAAATTTTAAGGTCTGAAATGCTGTGTACATTGTAGATACAGTTTTAAGAAGAAGCTTTTGAGTACTTTGGAAACAAGAACTCAGAAAGCATTCTAAAAATTCCCTATCATAACTATCATACAGCTCTTGTGATCAGTCTGAACGCATCAGGAACAATACAGCTTCCCAAAAATCTTCTTCTTTGGTATCAGTTTGGAATATTTTTCTTTTTATCTTCAGTCAGTCTTTAAACCATCTATTCCAAACCGATGAGCATTGAGGACCAACTTCTAAACAATATTATAAATGGCAGTGATGGCAGATTTTTGAAGCTCTTGTTGTTGTTTTTTTTTCTAGATGGTGGAGAGAAAACGGACCCCTGCAGAGATCAGGGAGGAGTATGAGCGCCTACAGAGGGATAGGGACGAAAGGAGGCTACAGCAGAGGACCAATCCCAAGGTAGCGCATGCTGCTACACTTTGATTAAAGCACTTCACAGTCAGGCCTGTGGCATAACGGAGTTCACTCGGATCCGAAAAGATCAATTGATGATCAAGCCAGTGACTATGGGGGGGTGCTAAGATGGTCTTATAAAAGTGTCCCTGGTTCCATGTTTCAGTGTCAACAGCAGTGATTGCTCTTATGATGTCCTAATTATCTTGCAGAGACAGCTGTGGAAAAAGCTCCTTTGATAGTTGTGCTCAGGATAATTATCAGGATTATCAGGAAAATAATAATCAATAATAATTTTGCCTTAATTGAGTATTTTAACATTGAAGATCCGTTGGAGGTCCAAAAGCATGATTATTGTGTTATCATGTGTGTTTCCCTTCAAGCATCTTCAGCTGTCCAATGACTTTACGTTAGGAGCAACTTTGGCATCATTGGCCAATTATCCCAAGCATATATCAAAGTCCACCAAGGCTTGGTTTCTCCAGATCTCCAGAACTCCAGATTTTTACTGACTGAACATTCTTTTTATAATCTGTCCTAGCTGGGTTTAGAGTGTGTTTATGTGAGTAGTTAATTAGGTGGTGATAATGTTTGACAATGGGAATAGTTAAATTCCAGTAAATAAAGCAATAAAAGCCTGCGGACTTTGGAGCCAACTCTAATTGCCCCCACCTAATCCAACCAGTTACTGCTTTCAGAAGTCCTTGATTGGATGAATGGGGTGTTTAGCATAGTGATTAGTGATTAGATTTGGCTTGGAGTTGAAATCTGCAGGAATGTAGCTGTCCAGGAGGCAGGTTGGAAACCCAGTGCAGGGAAGGCTTTCTACTAAATTTGGCAGTGACAAGTATGTATGTATGTATGTGTGTGTATGTGTCCAGTGTGTCTCTATAATAATGCACTTTACACGAGAAGGCAAAACATGTTCTTATCTTTGAATAGATGTTCATATAAAATAAGTTTATTCCAAATAATTTAGAGTATTTCTATTGGTCTATATATATGTATGTATATGTGTATGTACAGTGGGGAGAACAAGTATTTGATACACTGCTGATTTTTCAGGTTTTCCCACTTGCAAAGCATGTAGAAGACTGTAATTTTTATCATAGGTACTCTTCAACTGTGAGTGATGGAATCTAAAACAAAAATCCAGAAAAATACATTGTATGATTTTTAAATAATTAATTTCCATTTTATTGTGGGAAATAAGTATTTGATACACCAGAAAAAGAAACTTCATATTTGGTACAGAAACCTTTGTTTGCAATTACAGAGATGAGACGTTTCCTGTAGTTCTTGACAAGGTTTGCACACACTGCAGCAGGGATTTTGGCCCACTCCTCCATACAGATCTCCTCCAGAGCCTTCAGGTTTCGTGGCTGTCGCTGGGCCACACAGACTTTAAGCTCCCTCCAAAGATTTTCTATTGGATTCAGGTCTGGAGACTGGCTAGGCCACTCCAGGACCTTAAGATGTTTCCTACGGAGCCACTCTTTAGTTGCCCTGGCTGTGTGTTTTGGGTCGTTATCATGCTGGAAGACCCAGCCACGACCCATCTTCAGTGCTCTTACTGAGGGAAGGAGGTTGTTGGCCAAAATCTCACGATACATGGCCCCATCCATCCTTCCCACAATACGGTGCAGTCGTCCTGTCCCCTTTGCAGAAAAGCATCCCCAAAGAATGATGTTTCCACCGCCATGCTTCACGGTTGGGATGGTGTTCTTGGGGTTGTACTCATCATTCTTCTTCCTCCAAACATGACGAGTGGAGTTTAAACCAAAAAGTTCTATTTTTGTCTCATCAGACCACATGACCTTCTCCCATTCCTCCTCTGGATCATTCAGATGGTCATTTGCAAACTTCAGACGGGCTTTGACATGCGTTGGCTTGAGGAAGGGCACCTTGCGTGCACTGCAGGATTTTAATCCTTGACGGCGTAGAGTGTTACTGATTGTTTTCTTTGAGACTGTGGTCCCAGCTCTATTCAGGTCATTGACCAGGTCTTGCTGTGTAATTCTGGGCTCATTCCTCACCTTCCTCAAGATCATTGATGCTCCACGAGGTGAGATCTTGCATGGCGCCCCAGACCGAGGGAGATTATCCGTTATTTTGCATTTCTTCCATTTTCTAATAATTGCACCAACAGTTGTTGCCTTCTCACCAAGCTGCTTGCCTATTGTCCTGTAGCCCATCCCAGCCTTGTGCAGGTCTACAATTTTATCCCTGATGTCCTTACAAAGCTCTCTGGTCTTGGGCATTGTGGAGATGCTGGAGTCTGACTGATTGAGTGTGTGGACAGGTGTCTTTTATACAGGTAACGAGTTCAAACAGGTGCAGTTAATACAGGTAATGAGTGGAGAACAGGAGGGCTTCTTAAAGAAGAAGTAACATGTCTGTGAGAGCCAAAATTCTTACTGGTTGATAGATGATCAAATACTTATTTCCCCCAATAAAATGGAAATTAATTATTTAAAAATCATACAATGTATTTTTCTGGATTTTTGTTTTAGATTCCATCACTCACAGTTGAAGAGTACCTATGATAAAAATTACAGTCTTCTACATGCTTTGCAAGTGGGAAAACCTGAAAAATCAGCAGTGTATCAAATACTTGTTCTCCCCACTGTATATATATATGTCTTACTGCTGCATACATAGTGTACAATGGGGTAAAGTAGCCTTAAGAATATGTGAAGAATCATGTCCTAATATAATAGAACTCCGAGCACTAGCTGAGACACTGCTGCTAGCACAGATCTTCAGTTTGCTCTCTGACCATAACCACGGTGTGAAATACATATGGTTTATTATGTAACTACTCTGCATTACTGTCTGTTTATGCAGGGGACCATAAGTGTGGGCATAGATGCCACAGATCTGTTCGACCGCTATGAGGAGGATTTTGAGGAAATGCCAGGAGGAGGATTCCCGCACATTGAGATCAACAGGATGCACATATCTCAGTCTATCGAGGTAAACAAATGTAAGGTCACCATGTGAGCCCTGTGTGGACGTCCAGTACAGGCTGGATGTGTGTTAAACCATGCTGTTATTATAGAGAACAAACTGAGAAACTGACCTTGTTATTATTACAGAGTGCGTACAAGGCTGTGTTTATATATTCCAGGCTCCCTTAACTACCACAGACACGGCCGTCCTCTCAGGCTCTTTGACCACACACAACGGCAATGGCGGAGGTAATATCAACCTGTGTTTGCGACGGGTCACCTCCACAAGGGGTTGGGGAGAGGTAGGACTCGCACTCATGTTTCATTTACAGATAAAGACCGTTATCTGGTGTGGCCTGGCTTATCTCTTTTGTTCTGTCTCCCGTGACTGTGTGTTCAGCTGGAGTTTGGAGCAGGAGATATTCGAGGACCTCTTTTTGGAATGAAAGTCTTCCGAAATGTGACGGCACGCTGGTAAGTGGAGTTTTTGGTTGCCTAGAAAGAATCAAAGGAACATTTGTGAAAAAGGCCTGAAGGGGATAGCTCTGCTTGGTCATTTGCACACATAGGGCATTTTTACACTTGTCCCGAATGCACAAGTCTAACACCCAGGGCCAAATCTGGGCTTTTTAGGGGGAGGTGCTCATTAACACTGGTTTGCTTTCATGCAGAATTCCATATAAACCATGGATCAATTGCGCAATAAATAACTGCAATTTTACACTGATGAGCAGCAGCTAACGCCTGATGTGCTCCATACAAGAGCAGTGAGTGAGAGCCCCACAAGTGTTGAGGAATGGAGCGGAGGAACAGCGGATCACTAAGAAAGCTGTAGCTTTAGTTACTGATGGCACGTTTAACATGGTTGTTGCTGCTGAACGGGATAATTTTCTATATGTGATGCCCACATACTAAACCTGGCCGCTTTGGGAGTGCTCAAGTTGCTCACTATGTCAAGGCTGCTGGGGAGGGTTATTAATATACATCTTTTTTTTCTTCACTTTCTCTTTGGTTTATGTGCCTGCTAGCTTTGTGACTGCCCAGTGCGGCATGCAGTTTTCATCTCGTGGTGTGCGTCCCAGTGCCAGCACCATGATGGCTCGACACCTGGACCAGAACACAATGGGTTACCTGCAGTGGCGCTGGGGGACTGAATCAGCCATGACCACCAGCGTGGTCCGAGACACCAAGACCAGCCATTTCACCCTGGCTCTACAGGTGAGTCCCTGACACAGGATAATGACTATGACTAGGAAAACCATCAGTTACATTTTTCAGCTGAAGATGCAATTAAATGACTTCTTGAAAGCAACTATTGGTGTTTAGATATGATTACATGCTAGCATCCTCTTTTTCTTGCACAGCTTGGCGTGCCACATTCTTACCTGATGATGAGCTATCAGTACAAATTTCAAGATGAAGACCAGACCAAGGTCAAGGGTTCTGTCAAGTAAGCCTATTGCTGTTTCTACTGTGAATCAGTGGTTCCTAACCACTGGAGTCCTTCTTTCTGCTGTAGTGTTTGTCTGCTTTAACACACGGAGGGAGGGCTTGTTGATTGGCTGATTGTTTGGATCAGGTTTGCAAAGATTACATCTAAAGGGTCAGTCCAGGACCAGGTTTGGGAACCACTGATATATCACCAACATACTAAAACGCAAATGTAAGAGCGCAGTATCTGGTCCACCTCTAATCATCTTGCTTTCCCGCTTTAGGACTGGCTTCTTTGGGACAGTGGTGGAGTACGGTGCAGAGAGGAAGATCAGCAGGCACAGTGTGCTCTCTGCTACAGTCAGCATTGGGGTACCCCAGGGAGTCTCCCTCAAAATAAGGTTGGGTGTAGGAATTGTACTTGAGTATTATTTAACTAAATAATTTTGGTTACTATTGTTTTTTCCTCCAGTTCCAAAGTAACATTTGTGTGGTTACAGATGAGATGATTGTTCAGCTGAGACAAGCTCTGAACTAGAATACCATCTTGCTCTACTAACTACTACTGGAGCCTCATAAATTGTTGCATTCTTATCCCTTCATTGGATGTTGGTTTGTTAAAGTTGGTATATGTTAATTATTCTCTGTTCTCCCCAGGTTGAACCGAGCCAGTCAGACCTACCTCTTCCCCATCCACCTGACAGACCAAGTCTTACCCAGCGCTGTGTTTTATGCCACTGTGGGTCCTCTGGTCTTCTATTTAGCAGTCCAGAAACTAATAATCACACCTTATGTACTCGCCCAGAAGGAACAGTAAGTTCATGTCCAAGTACTGTGCTGTAACCAAGATCATTTATAATTCTGATGGCATTACGCCAAGTTGTGGAATCATTTACATGTGTGAATGTGTGTAGGGACCTGGAGAAGCACAGAGTACACTCTGCTTCAGACATCGCCAAGAAGAAGCAGGAGGCCGAGTCGGCAGTGAGTGTTTGCCTAAATAAGGGTTGAGATTTTTAACCCCTGCGGAATTAATCAGCTGTGTTGTTGTGTGTAGTGTTTTTATTTATTTATTTATTTATTTATTTATTTATTTATTTATTTTTGTAGCTGGTACTAATGCAAGAGTCAGTCCGGCGAATAATTGAGGCAGAGGAATCCAAAATGGGTGAGTTAAAAGCAGGAAAGCTGGAATGTATTTACAGAAAGATTTGGATGACAATTGACTTCTAGTAAACTATATGTCCAAGTGTCCAAGTTCAGCTCCTTTAAGGTGCACCAATTCCTGAAACAGATGTGTAAATGCACATACACAGCTTGTCTAGTCCCTGTAGAAATACTATAGGGGTATAACCCCTGCAAAAATGCATATGTTTAACAGCAACAACAATATAATAATAATAATAATAATAATAATATTAATAATAATAATAAAAAAACAAGTTTTATTAGTATTGCGCCTCTACAAAGCATCAGGACTCAAGGACAGAAGAGGAGCAAACAACACAGAATAGAATCCAGTGCTGTAACCAGGAAACACACACAACTTTCCAATGTGCTGCATGCTCTTTTCTCAGGTCTTATCATCTTAAATGCCTGGTATGGCAAATTTGTGACTGACAACAGCCAGAAACAGGAGCGGGCAAAGGTTATAGATGTGACGGTGCCCCTGCAGTGCCTGGTGAAGGATTCCAAACTCATCCTCACTGAGGCTTCAAAGGTCAGGCCTGCGACAATCATCTCGCTCATTACAGCATTATAGCATTAATCATCTAGTTCATGCTAACACGATCAGCCTTGGAGCCTGTCTACTTTCTAATAGGACTTATGTCTTGCCTCTCAGGCGGGTTTGCCTGGATTCTATGACCCATGTGTCGGAGAGGAAAAGAGCCTGAAGTTGCTGTACCAGTTCCGAGGTGTCATGCATCAAGTGCTGTCCGGGGACACTGAAGCCCTCAGGATACCCAAGCAATGTGAGTGTGGCCAAGCTGGCAGACGTACTGATGTACTGTGTCAGAATTTCATGATGCTAATAGAAATGCTCCACAATGACTTGGAATCAAATATTTTTACATTTGCGTCCATTAAAAAGTTATGACGTTTTTCCCTTCTCCTGTAAAGCTAATGTTTTAAAGATATGAGTTTTTTTAGTGACCACAACAGTAATCGTCCATCAATATATCCAATTAAAAAAGACCAGTCATGGTCTTGTTTACAAGGCAGACCCTTAGACAGAGATGCCGCATGAGAGCCCTGTCTAATCTCTTTTTAATAAAACTCCCTTGGTCAGTTTTCTTAGTGTCCACCATTGGCTCAGAGAAGTTTATAGTGTGGTCACATCACCCACCCTGTACCAAGAACGGTCTCCATCCACCACTACTACTCAAGTTTTTTTGTCTCTTCCCCCCTCCCCCCTCCTCTGTCACAACACAGCACACAGAATATATGCAGAGACATAGGAGGAGACCTCCTCGCTCATTGACGGATTCAACAAACAGATACTAGAAAGGGACGGATGAAGGGACAGACGGATGTGGAAGTGAAGAGAAGTCAGAGGGCTGTCCACTTCATTGCGTCTCATGTTGTTTAGTATGTGTAATCCCAGCCCCCTTTTTCTTTACCCTGTGTTCTACAACATGTCCATGGTCAACAGATCACAGAACAGCAGTCAGCGTGCACGTGTTGGATAGTGTCAAGTTAGCTATCGTATGCTTCAGGGCGAAGCGAGGAGCGATTGGTCCTTTTTGTTTACTTCCAGCTTATAGTATTGTCTGTCAGATGGTCCAGTTTAGCTCATTTTCCCATTGGCTCATTTGCAGCCTCCTCAGTGGGAGTGATGTAACAAGAACTCTCATAAAGACTCGTGCATGACTATAGCGTGGCCTATAATAGGCCATCCAGACTGGGTTTATCCTGTACAAGTATTAAGCTATGCATAAAGAGAATCCTCAGATTTAGATATGTACTGCATAGCTTCTGATATGATCACAGTCCATAACTGACATTTATTTATTGTTGAAAATGTGTGTGTGTGTGTGTGTGTGTGTGTGTGTGTGTGTGTGTGTGTGTGTGTGTGTGTATAGGAAAAAAACCCTGTGTTAAGGGAAGGACAAACTATAGTTCACTGTGCCTCTCTGTACTGTAGCACCAAACTTAAAAACACGACGTATTTTGGCCGCTCACTAGAAGCCAGCCATGTTGAAGACTGTATTAGTATTAGGGCTTCACAATATGGAAATAAGGACACATGGTCACACATGGATGCACTGAAAGCTGCAGTATACTAATATATACTATACTATACACCCCATTATACTATACTGCATCTAAAAATACTAGTATAAAGATTATATTGCTGCTTTAAAAAAACCTATATATATATATATATATATATATATAAATATAAATATAAATATGGCTTTTGTTGGATTACACCCACAGTAACACTCCTCTGGAACAGTGATTGCTCAAGGGGGGCTTAAAATAGTTAAAAAAAACAAACAAACAAAAAAAAAAACCTCAAAAAACACTCAAACACTGTGACTGGTTAGGGGTTCTTTGGATATTCTAGCCTTTTGCCACCCTTATTTCATCTTTAGCACTTTTTGACAGATGGTGTGATGTTTGCTTCTAGAACTTTTTGGTATTTTATTAAATCCATTCTTGGCTGTAGAACTGTGCACCACCATTCCAGAGCCTGCTAAATCTTCCTGAAGGTCCCTTCTTTGCAGTCACACAGGGTTTCTGATTTGCCTTTCTAGCAATCCTACCAGCAGCTTTCTCTGAAGGTATTCAATGACTTTTGAGTCCTCAACTTGACCCTCACTGTTCCTGTTGACTGCCATTTCTTAATTACATCTGGAACTGAGGGAACAGCTACCCGAAAGTGCTTTGCTATCTTCTTATAGACAACTTCTGCTGTGTGTGCATCAGTTAATGTAATGTTCAGAGAGCTAAGCAGCTGCTTAGAGGAGCCCATGGCTGCTGATTATTGGGGCAAGGTTTAAGGAGTCGGCAAAAAACAAGCCTTATTCCTAACAGTCTCATTTCCATTGGGAAACGCTGTCTGAGAGCTGAAGTCTCTTTGCAGAGTGCTCGTTTCCTTTTTTTGCTCTAAAAGTGTACAACACAAAAAGAATACACCAATCATAAAGCTTAAAATGTTGGACTTTACACCTTTTGGAGATATTTAATTATTATTAGAAACACATTTTACACCAGGGGTGCCCAAACATTTGCATTCCACTGCATATTGTGCAGCCCTAAGTGTAATACAGAATTTTGAATCTTATGCTGCTTCTTATTAATTATCCATTTTCCCTGTTTGTCATTTCTTAGTTTTAGGCTGTTTGTTTGTTAGTTTGAACCAGTATGTTTCCCTTGACTGAATGGCGTCTTCTGCTGTTCCGAATTGTGCACCGCTTTGGGAGCAAGACTATCACAGTGTTGCACAAACTGAGCTAGAATGAAGAAACTGAATGCCCTCGGAATAGTCAGCTGGTTCGAATAGCATTTACCGACACAGTGAATGAACACGAAGCTGAGAACACCAGAGAGTAAAGTGACATTCAAACAGTTTCATTTAGTTTAGTAATGTTCATATTTTGAATCCAGATGTGACTGTTTGTATAGTGTTTCGTTAATGTGCCATTCCTTCGTTCGTCTGTTCTGTTTTTTTTCTCTCATGTCTAAAGTTCAGTGTATTTGTGAATACCATATTTATTTTTTATCATCCTGAATGGATACGTAGTTAGTGTCTGCTCATGTAACCTATTGTGATAACTGTGAAGCTAAGCTGGGCTGACTGCGGTTTAGGCTCTGCTTTCCTGGACAAGGGATCATTTCTGCTCCTCTGGCTAAGCACAAACAGGTCTCCTACAATTCTTCCTTTAAATGTTCCTTATTAGCACTACCCAGGGACAGTCTTAGTGCAATAAACATTGAAAAACTTGGCCACAGCACCCTTTTAGGCAGCAGAATTGCTCATCATCCCTTACACCCTAAAACTGGTAGGGATGGCTTTTCCAGACCAGTACTGGAATACAGTAAGAGTTCTGATGGACAGCCCCATCTCTTGAGAATGGTCCTGGAATTTGGAACTCAAACCTCAAAAAAGTGCAGTGGTATAATTCCTAAAGCAAGAGTAGCACTGAAGACCAAAGTCAAGTCATTCCTTTGGCACACTCGATTCTCCTTGCATGCATCCGTCCTTTAGGTTCTGTGTAGGTCATGTTCATGTCTAACCCAGAATTTTGTATTTTTTCCATTTTAACTCCATAATTTCTCTCCCATGTTAACATTCCTATCTCTAATAGAAACTGTATCCTGACAAATGTTTATGTACAAAGCTATGTTGTAGATTTGAATAGTAAGTTAAACATTAAAAAGTGAAAATACACCCTGTTTTATGTGCTTATTATAATTTTCCACTTTAAAGTTTTGCCACAATTCAAATACAATAGGTTCCTTTCCTCGATTAAAAGAAAAGAATCCATCCCATCCCAAATTACTTACATAGCTTTTTATTTACATCAGTTTCACAGAAACATTTGCTCTCTCTGGCCCCAGTGCTCCCTTCTCCAAGCTTAAAGCACAGCGAGTCCCCCTTAACTCTACCACTTCTTCCAAATTTCCCAAAGAACCCAAGGTGTGAACAGCCTTGAACTACCCAAGATATAATAAACAAACTGAACACATTATGATTGTACAAAAATGAGAATGTACAGCAACCAGTATACTTACTTAAAATCCTTGATATCAGAAAAAAAAAAATCCAATATTGGACAAATGGATAGCAAATGAAAGCTTAGTAATGCAAGAAATTATACTATACTAAAACATGAGTGAGGCTTCCCCTCCCTGTACCCCCAAAGCAACAAGCTACAGAAAGGTAGCCTGGGCCTACTAAACTTCTAAATAAATTAAGTGTCTCTGCAAAAGACTTTTTCCAAAAATACATGCTCTAACCATTGTGGAGTAACATACTTCCACTGACTCAGTATAAAGACACAATCATAAAAACACTGAACATCATGGTCATTTGTAAGGAGCACTGTCAGGGAAAATGCACATAGTATGTACACTGAAAATCACAGGTTTTGCAGGTGCTGATTAAACATTTGAAGGAATTACAAAACACAAGAGTGGTTACTTTTGCGTACTGTGGCCGCCTGTATACTACTGGACAATAGTTTACAACTTCCTTCTTGTGCATTTAAAGGCATGGTCCAGAATTAGGGAGCGGTGTCTATAAATATGAACTGTTTCTCTGACCATTTGCTCGAAAGGAATTCAAGTTCAAACAACACAAATCAGCAAGTTGGGACTCCAGGCAGTATGCTCCTCACATTCACATTCAACAGGAAACACCTCACAGCTGTAAATGAGAAGATTACTGTCCGTTTTTTTTTTGGGTGTCTTGAGGGAAAAACAAAATAACATCAAAAATCAGATCTGAGAATCAGGAGTTCTGAAGGTTAATCTTTCAATACTTTCATCAGTATATTTTTTTTAATATAATTGGATCAATAAGAAAGTCATTCAGAGTGGTTTGGTGGGATTTGTTCACAGTGGTGCTAAATGGAACCAGATGACTAAAGCATCTACTGTCTCTGAAGTGTCTTTATTTATAATGTCTCACACTGTCATTATAAGCAATGGTTATAAATATGGTGCCTGAAGCCATCATCTCAAGTGGTTCTGTAAAAAGGTTAGTCCACTATTTACCAGCATTTTACCATCAACATGACATCAACTCAGCAGACGGGTGTCCTGATCACTGGTGATTTTGACAAGTAAGAAAGGTAGCAATAATTGCACTGGAGACACTGTGACTTGTTCCCATCAGCAACACTGTAATGAGATGAGTGGGTAGGTTCTATACATCACAGCAAACCACTCTGATGGACACGGTTTTACATCCTCACCCTTGAATTATGCACAAATTGATTGGGGGGTTGGGGGTGTAGCAGAGCAGTGGAATTTTCATCCACATTTTTTTTTATGGCAGAACCTTTCATGGTCTTCATGGAGAGAGGGAGAGGAAAAATCCCAAACAAATCTAAAGCAATAAAAAACCCTTAAGACAAACATGGGTAAGGTCTCCAGCAATTCAGACCACTGTGAACAAACTTTAAAGTGTGTCTTAGTCCTGGAGATCAGACTGGAGACCATGGTGCTCAAGTTGGATATGAAACATCACAGTTCGAACAATCCCGCTAGAACTGTGCTACCCTTCTGAGATCTCATATGGCTATGATCAGCAAATACTTGAGGAATGTAAGTGGACGTCAGTAAGCTGAATGAGATTTGAGAGCATATGCCGACAAAATGTTCTTCCCTTTACAGCAAGGACAAGTCTTATTCCCTTCAAACCCAACAGCTGGGCCACATCTAGTAGAGAAAAATGACAGAAATAAGGATAGAGCAATGTAGCTTTATATGCTCCTGTGTGAGAGCTTCTATAAAACATAGCTTTACCTGACTGGCGCAAAAAAAGGAAAGTTACTGAGCCTCTTCCTGGGTACCTTATCAAAGTTGGCAACATGTTGTACACTATTAAAAGTATAAGTTCTACATTTGGAGGAACTGCTTAATGCAGTTTGAGGAACCATCAAAAAAGGTTTATAGAAGAAAATAAATCCTTGAAATTTTTACAAAGCGCCTTAAAAGGTTTCTCCACCGTTTCGAATTAAAGAACCCCTAAAAGTTCCTCAAGGAACGAATCATTTTAACAGTGTTATGAAGATGCAAAAAGTCAGGTACCATCTTCAACGAGAGTACACCACCAAACATTTCTTGCTTATCACTGAAAAGGCAGTTAAGTCTAGATAAAACATGCAAACATAGATAAAAGATGCTTCGATGAAGAAATTGCATGGCAGTCAATGCTGAAACGTCGTGTGATCTTAAGGTTACATGTTAAAGTGACATGTTCTAAAAGGAATTTCGGCTTGAAAGAGTGACAGAGAATAAAGGGCTTTAAAGTTAGGAGAAGTCCAGTTAGCTGTTTGCAACACTGCGTTTGCAATAGACCTGTGAAGGACAGCACTGTTGGGGGGAGGGGTGGGTGTTTTTGGGGATTCATTCCAACTCCAAAAGGTCCACAAATCGCTCAAGGACAGATTCTGTACCTCATATTAGCATATTTTCACTACAGCTCTATAATGCTCTATTCCTCAGACATTCGGGGACTCAGGAAAGCACCTTCCACAAGGAAATATAAAGTTTAACAACTCTAACTTAACACTGACAAACAGACATACTTTTGAAAGCTGTGGGTATAAAAGGGTCACTCAGACTCTACCTTTTCTTTAAAAAAAGAAAAAAAAAAGAAAAAGAAAAAGTGCAATCCACCAGTCTCTCCCAGTCCCAATATGACTCCTATTTTGTAATGTCCTCAGACATGTACCTTTGAGACTCCAATGTCCGTATCTGTACAGTAAAATCTCTTTTCTTTAACGCACCACCCCGGGTTTGATTGCCTTACGCAACATTTAGGAAGGTGAATTTATATATATATATATATATATATATATATATATATATATATATATATATATATATATAAATAAACATAAACTGGCAGTCCAAAAGATCACTCACAACAACTGTTACACACTGATGTTTAGAAACCGTTTGAGATGTGTTTATCCGTTTGTCCTGTGTGTGTCTTCACAGAAGGACACCATGGACAGATGGCCGATAATTCCAACAATACAACAAGAGGCCACACTGTTCTTTCTTCAAGCCCGTTTTAGAAACCACTGCGAACGTATGGGGATAGTTTAGGAAATGTGTGGACAAGAAAAATCTAACCAGTGTGGGCGAATGGTCTGGGGACAGCTGCGAGGAACATGTAGGAAGCAGTTCCTTCAAATGTTTGTAAAGTGTGACAAAGCACTGTGGGGTTGCCTTCAAGACTACAGGACAGGAAGGTCGAGCTGAGAGACAGTGCTTTCAGCATAGTTTGGAGACCTCCCTGCTTTGAACATGTCAGCTGAATTAGATATGCTTAAGCAGGAATCACTCCAGGACTTGAGGTTCTCAACCCAGGTATAGGAGCTACAAAATGCTGATAAACACTGATGCATATCCTCCTTTGCATTCATTCTTTGGTGTCAGTGGTCACTAGTACAAAACAACTTTTAACTTTTAATATCGGAGTGTGGAATTTCTTGGCATTTTGCAGCCTTGTGAAGTCCTGAAGACAACCTCACAACACCTTCTCATGCTATGCTTCCGAAACTAGGAAGATAAGAACTTAACAAGCCTCCTCCAATTCATGTTAAGCCAGCCATCGCCTCTTTTCGAACTGCTACCTACACGGCACTGCTGGGCATACAACACGCTCAGAGAAAAGCGACGGGTCCCCAGCTCCGCTGCACCAGCCAAGAGACACCTGTGCCTGCCAATGTAACTTAAGACTGATTGGAGGGGGGGGAGGGCCATAGTGGTAGCTAGAAGTGCTTGGGTTTTTCTTCATAGCCCAAAACATTTAAATAAATTTAAAAAAGCATGCCTAAATTTCACTTAATGAACTGCGTCCCATTTTAATTCACATCACATAGAGTTGATAGACATCAGTATATGATATGTGCATTTTGACTGCAAGCATATGTTTCCCATTATATATATATATATATATATATATATATATATATATATATATATATATATATATATATATATATATATATATTAGTTATATAAACTCAAAGTGTAATATCAGAACCACTGAGCCCTTCCTCTGCCCATCTCGTCTTTATTTGAGTCCATACTTTGGAAGGGGTGTGGGGTGGGGTCAGTCCAGGAGATGTTTCCGAGACCCCATTCGTGAGCGGTTGGAGCGTCGAATGTCAAACTTTGAGTCTTTGCACTGCTGGCAGGTGTATGTCTCGGGAACGTTGGACTTGCGTATTTTGGCACAGGACAGGTGGATCCAGGTGTTGCACTGGTTACACTCAATCATTGCCCTCCCTGCAAAGGGCTTCATACAGAAACATGTCACCAGATCCCAGGAGTCATCATCTGCAATCAAAAAATAACATCAGATTGAAAATATGCACTTATAGGATACCACACATACACTTAGCCAAAACGTGCTTGTGCAAAGTCAGAAAAACTAAAGTGTGTGATGAAACCAAAACAGAAGATATAACTGTGCAAATCAGAAACTACACATATGGAACTCAGTAAATGTGCAAAAGCAAAAGCCTTGTACTTCCAAAATGGCAACTTTATAGTAAAAGGGGAAAAATCTTAACTTTCAGTGGAAAGTAAATGTAAAGATTTTATCCCATGTCATTTTGGAGAGTTTTTAATTGGTCCATTCATCATGAATTCAAATTATGTTAAAAGGTGAAAATACATCACAAATGGATATACAAGGTGTGTGTACGCAACAGTGAGGAAATGCTAATGCAATTAATTAAACAACAAATGTCAGCCTCTAAAATAGTAACAATGCCCTCCTCATCATCATCATCCCTGTATCTTTAGAACTTGCCTGAATCGACCATGATATCCTCATCGTCTGCAGAGCCGTCTTCGTCACGAAACACAACCTGCTTTCCTTGCCGAATCACTGTCCTTGTGCCAGGCAAACCCTCCAACTTCATCACCACTGCCTCGCCCTCGGGCAGCGGCAACCTCTCCTTGCTTTCTGCACTGGACTCTGGACCAGAGCTGGCAGGGGAGTGCCAGCAGGGGTGCTCCATCTCCGGCTCCTCTTTGCAGGCTACGGTGCCCTGCGAGCTTGAACCCGGCAGAGGGTTTACAGCGGGGTGAGCTGTGTGCTTCATGTCCGTGTATGAAGATGGCGTGGGGATGCTTAGGTAATCCTCTGGCTCTTCTTTGATGGTCCGGCCAACGGTGGAGATTTCAGCCACAGGACTGGATGGAAATGACGCGAAAGAGGAGTCGGATGTGTCACCCTTGCTCTTCTCCGGCTTCTTTTTCTTCTTCTTGACCTTGTCGGTTTTCTTGCGGCTTTCGAGGAGAAGGCCTGCTGATTTGGGTCGTTTCTGAAGTTCAGGGTCCTCAGCTGCTGGCCTCTTGAACCCAGCGAAGCTCTTTCTGCTTTTGGGCGGAGGCTCGTCTGGTGAGGGAAGGCCGCAGCCCAGGCGCGAGCTGTCCCATCCATCACTGTCCGCAGTGCTGCCCGTGCTGTTGGGGGGGCTGGAGCTGCTCCTCAGGGGTGTCTCCTGCAGACAAGGAGTGGATCATGGTTTAATGACTACTCTCATTTAGACAAATCCAGATCAACTCACCTGTGTATCGCTTCTCTAACAAATAGGAGTGTAAAAAAAATGGTCGATGCATAAGTCTGAATGTGATGGTTCAACAGGAACATTTTGTGGAATACTGTTCAAACCTATTTTCAAACCCAATGTTGTGCATATGTGCATATATATTTATTTTGTTTGTTTATTTATTTATAATTCCGAATCATGGGGTAAGCAAAATTCAGAATTTACTACGTTGCATGATACAACCATCACAATATTAGAATACAAAAGCATTAGAAGTGAATGGGATTGGAATGCCTCAGTTTAAATATTCTTCACCAATAAGGGTAAGTACATTACTGCACAATTTGTGCTGACTGAAGATGGCGTGGATGAACAGAAAAAAAAAGGAAAAGAAAGCAGTTTTAACCCCATCAAACCTGCTGGGCATGGCACAATATTTAGCACAACAAATTCAGACCACACTTCAGCATGATGAGAATGTCTAACATCAAATGAAGGAGGTTCCTTTGTAGCCTTATAAAGACAAACTAGGTAACATGGATGTGTGGGTCTAAGACGTTATCACCCAAGGGTGATTCTGGAAGAAACCCTGCAAAACTTAAAAAGAGCAACAAAAGCCCAGGTACCTGAGCTTAATTGGTAGAAATCACAGCAAACAATCGCTGGAAGTGAGGATAAACAAAGGAAAATCTGCCAAAACATGATCCACTTTAAGTGCTATTTTTCACAATCCCTGTTTCTCAGAAGAATTACAATGTCTGTGGGAAGCAAAAATGTTTGTAAATGATTGTTTGGACCTTTTCTCAGGGTGCAGGAGGATCTTCTGTGGCTTTGGAAAGGAAATGTATTCACCATACAAAAATATCTGCCCAAAAATCCTTCATTTTAGGCTACTTCTCTTTTGTTCTAACTGATGTTTAAGTATTATCCACAAAAATTAACACTCAAATATAGGGCTGCATGGTTCAGAAACGATTTGATGATGGATCCTGAAGATTATTACCCGATTTCAATTGTACCTCATGGTGCAACCCACACAAACATCTGCAGTAACCCAGAATGCTCACAGAATGCTCAAAGGTCTCATTAAAAGCTGGTTAGTATGCTGACAGCACACTCCACTAAAATTTCCCAATTCATTACAAGACTCGCTCCTTGATTAGCCCGGTTTTTGAAATTAGAAATGACTGAATGTGTTGCAGCAGCCATATTATTATCAGCCTTTCATGATTAGCAGAAGTGCAGAGGTCAAAACTGTGATTAATAAAATTGGTGTCATTGTGTGTAATTGTGCAGCTCCACTTACAATACGCACAGACACTCCTGAATAACCGGGCATCAAGGGGTGAGGCTGAACTATCAACCCCACTCCCACCACCACACACAAATCCCCCCCCAAAATCTCCCTGCCCCACCAGCTGTAAGAATGATGCTGGCCATGGTCTTGATATGCTCTGAGGTTCCACCGAATGGAGAACCTGAAACAAAAGCATTTGGATGTGCACTGCTGCAGTGATGCAATGAGTTAAAAGACAGGGTCTGAGATGAGCATGGAGGAGACTGGAGTGGCCCTCTTACCCTGGAAGGGAGGGCTGAGGTTTTTTGGGGAGGGGGTCCCTCAGTGGCAGGGCAGCATGGGGGGAAATGCGAAAGAACAGCTGCCCACAGAGCCACCACCAATTCTGTGGATCAAACAGAGCATCAGCAAGCACAGTAGCTCACAGGGCGAGAAAGGAATGAGACCCAAACACAACAACACCCAGTGCTGGGCAAGCGCTGTCTCTGGAGGTGTGAGTTTGTGCGAGTGTGTGTGTGTGTGTGATGTCCCTTATGGTCCTGAGGACAGGCAGTGCAGGTACGTGAGTCAGCCTGAGTGCACAGATGAGTTAGAATATCTGGTAGCATCCCAAAGTTTCCCCAAAACACACACCTCTCTGACCAAACACACTGAATGGGTAGTGAAGACAGGTTACTACAGCAGTGGCAAGAGTGGGGTTGGAGTTGTTCAACTGTACAAACAAACATTAAACAGAAGAGATCACTCACCTCCTGTGGATATGGTATATAACCTGCATATGCCAGAACAAATGTGCAAAACTTGTTGAAATCTTCTATCGTCCTCTTCCTTTTGTACGTTGGACTATAACCCTGCCAAACACACAAGGTATGCATTGATGACTTGTGGGGGAAAAAACATCTGGGAAAAACAACCATACCTAAGAAAAACATTTAAAAAGTGAGCATAATTTAAACTAGGGTCAGGCAACACAGCATAAATGACGACATCACACACCAAGAGTTTTTACACAATATATATGTATAAATATTTTGTTGGAAAGTGAAAATCCATCCACTGCCACATTTTAAACAACACTTTGACTATGAATACAATAAGGTTTGTTCAATGTTTTACACGCTGCACTAAATCCAATTAAAACATATGATAATATAACAAGGCATGCATTTATTTGGAGTTCCTCAACTACTCACAACTTCCTAAGTGTGCTCAGAAAAGTGTACTGTGGCAATTTATTAGAAGCTCCTGTTAGATGTCCTAATGTCCTGGATGAACCCAATCCATTCAGAAGTACATTAGACAGCGAGGGGCAAAATTACTATGTTATTGTATCGTAATACACAATAATGCACTCTTGTGAGCATACCATGGATATCAGCAGGGCTTAAAGAACACTGACCAACTGCATGCATTAAAGATTGTAAGTCATGTTAATTTGCCTGGAGTGCAGCACATTTTAAATAAACACAGAAAAACACTAATAAATACTGGATAGTATCTGGAAAGCAGTTTTTAAAATCTGCTGCTGCTGGTCATGTTGTCGTCACATATTAACATATTACAATAATTATAAGCATCTTGATATAATATTATTATTACATGTTTAAAACCTCCATCCTTTGTTTCTCCTGAAATAAATGGTATAATTATTAAATGCATTAAAGCTCATGTGCAGCAGCTCCAGGCTGCTTCTATTTGGCATTTTACAAACCGTGTGTGTGAACCCTTACTGTGCCTACACTTTCTATATGTCCAAATGTTTGTGGACATCCCTTCTACTACTTCAAGGTGCACCCATTTCTGACACAGACGACATATGCCCACACATACGCACAGCTAGCCTCACTAACGCTCTTGCTGCTGAATGCAAATCCTCACAGCCAAAATCTCCATAATCTAAGCCTTTCCTTGGAGAGCAGAGACGGTTACTCCACCAAAAATTCTTATTTTAATACCCTTCCAAAAAAGCAACGAATAAGCAGGTGTCCCGATACTTTTGTCCATATAGCACACGTCAGCAATGACTGCACCTTAAAGAAGCTTTTAGAAGAATTTACATATTAGAAGAGGTGTGTGGCTACTTTTCGGACACAGTGCATGTACTATGTAGCTGCAATGAAGTCACTTTACCTTCAAGTCCCACTGAATGCACAATTGGCAGAAGGAGCTGTATTAACTATTAGTTATTAGTTAGATATTGGCTTATAGCTGACTCTGCTGCATAAGTAAAACAGCAGGCAGAGTATTTCGACAGGCTAAAAGCACCATGTCAGACAATGCTCCCAATGGAAGTATAGGCAGTATATTAAAAGAGCCTAATATATATATAATATATATAATATATTATATATATAATATATAATATATATATTTAAAAATAGCCTTTATTGATAGCCTAAATCAATAAAGAAATAAGGCAATTGAGGCGTTAAAAAAGTTTATACTCAAAAATATAAAAACAATAAGCTAAGATTATATGTTGCAACACAGAAAAAAAGATAACAATTAAAAAATATGTAGATTTTTAAAAACGTGGTCCGCGCATGCGTACAGCCACCAAGTAGCATTTATCGATGAGCAGCACAACTCGACAGAACACCGGACAACACCGGCAAACACGTCAGCTTTATGCTTTTACTAACGTAGCTAGCTTAGTCTATTTAAGGAGTAAAACTCTGCAGGAGTCAAGCCTGCACTTCTAATGCTTATAATATTCTAATATTTATAGCTAATAGTCGCAAATAAACGTCGTTTCTGAAAGAGTAGCTGATACTACACGAGAACTTCCAGAGTAGCGCTAAATCTGTCAAAGGTGGCAGATTGTCGACAAACAAGCAGAGCACGACCTCAAAAACACATGGAGACCCTTTTTAGAACTGGCTCCTAACTTTAATTCATGCACAGCTTCATATTTGTCTACTTTTTAATCTTTTAAATCAGGTATGTTGACTTTAAACGTGCAACTAAAAAGCTTATGGTGGTTTGCATGCTAATATGGGGACCGAAACGGGGAACGTTCCAGAGGAGGCTAGCTAGCTATAGCACTGCTAACTGAGTTAGAGATAGCTACCCCAGCGCAACAAACTCCACAGCAGGGACGAATTAAACATGTCCAACACTAACCTCCAAGCAAAAGTGTACATTTTCGCACTAAAAGCCATCGCCTAAGAGTAATGACAACTAATAACGTCACTCTTTTCGCAGGCGTTAAGCACTCCAGGCCGAATGAAGCGAGCTCCCGTTAGCCGACGCTAGCTAGCTGCGTTAGCTAGCTAGACATTTTGTGGTCGTATTGAGGTTGTGCAAAACTGTCCTTATTTTACACCTTAAAGTTCGATACCCAACTAGGCAGCACGTTTGCAGACAGTCGAACTACACACGACAGCAGACACGGCCATTCTGTCTACATTCAGCCCAGCAGCAGCTAGCTAGCTAGCTGGCTAGTCGAGTTAGCTAGCTAGTTAGCGTCAACAGTCGTAAATCCAGGTCCAGAAAGTAAAACTCCAGCCCATTTTGCTCCAATGCCTTCTGTCCAGCTGCAAAAGCCCTGCCTATGCAGTTAGAACTAAGTTCTGGGCTGGATTTAGCTAGCTATAGCTACATTATCTGGGCCTGGATTTGCCCCCTCTCTTACGAGTAGCGGAGCCGCTGTCACACAGCAAAGTGCTGGGCTAGGATGCCTTTACCAGTCTTTAACATACTGACAGCAGCTGTTTCTCTCTTCCTAGGAATGTAGAAAAAGCCATTACCTGCGAGTCAAACGCAGACGTTGTTGTAACGTTGCCGTTGTCCATTTCTGTGAAGCATAAAGGACAAAAACAGTTGAGGGTCCTGCAGTCCGAAAGGGGGTTCATTCAGATCACCGCAATGATTAAAAAAAACAAAACAACAAGCACACACTCCTCTATTCTACTCATCTGCACAACTTGTGCTGTTGTTAGCTAGTCAAGTCGATCAGGTATGAACGACACGAAGAAACAGCTCTTTAATCGCTTACCTGTCCGAACAAACACCACTAAGGCACTTCATTGCGAGCTAGCTAGCTAACATGCTGTTCGCGTCGGGTCACTTAGCTAGCTATCTACATTAGATTTAGCTACAGCCGTGCTGGAGGACATGTGAGTTACTACATAGCTCAAATCCATCAGATCGCTTATTATTTTAGAGGTTAGAGAGCTCGCTAACGTTAATGAACCAGTCAAACGCCCATCGTCAATAGCTAGCCAGCGCTGTATCTCAGCTAGGGCTAACGCTAATGCTAACTGACAGGGTTTTTCTGTCATGCGATGCAACTTGTGTCAAAGACAGGCTAACTTTCTTTTAACCAGTCCAGTCAATCTAAATCGGGCACTGCAAAAACACTATCTTGTATAAGACTACAATTTAAAGTTAAACGTGGAGCCACATAGCGAGCGAGCGAGCTACTAGCTGACTGAAGACTGGGGCAGACTGGGGCTTAGCGTCAGCGTTAGCTAGCTAACTTAGCTGTGTTTACTTAGGGCAAACACCGACAACAAAGCAGTGCTCTTTAAACACACTGACAGTGCGTCCACCTAATAAAAGACAGCCACAGGACTGCATTTTCACACTTATCGTCAGCTAGGCTGTTAGATAATTATGTGTCGGAAACCCAAACCAGTGTGTGCTGTTAACACCAGCTAGCGACGCTGCTATTCAACCCCATCGCTACAGCTAGCTAGCTAAGTAGTTAGCAAAATGCAAGCACATTTTAAAAGTTGCATTTCCAAAAGATAACTCCTGTATTCTTACCTTGGGATGATGACCAGGAGATGACAGCTACTCCTGTGGATACTAAGCAGTGAAGTCCAATTTCTACAACTTAGCTAGCTATAACTAACGTTACAGCACACGCTATGACGGTCAGGATGCACTAACAAGTGCCAACCGAACACGTTACTAAGCTAAGAGCAAAAGCTGAACATCAGACACGATCTGGACCGAACGACGAGCCGTTTATCATACACGTTATTAACAGAGAGAGAAATTATAAGTCGAGTTTGTTTCTAAACCGTGCGGCTCCCCAGCTGAAAAAATGCCGAGACGGCGAAGACAAGACCAGCGTCAGGGGTTCTACGTCTCTGCGTCACAATCGACGCCGTCCAGGAAAAAATGCCGGGGCGCGTCACCATCGCCGATCTTCAAGTCATACGGGTGTGCTTGCGCCGCAGAGGAGATGGGTTGTAAATTTGATAATCGAGCAATCATTTTTGGTGGCTTAAATAATTACAAACAGTTACCGAAAATGCACCATATTATGGACATGGTGTGAAGATCACAGGGTTAGAAGATAAACCCACTTTTATTTTCACCAGCTTTTATTTTCTTTGCCATAGTAAAAGTTTCTTTAGCACAAATACCATGATCTTTAACAAAGTGCATGATCTTCGGAGAAACGTTTGTTTTTCAGTTTTTTAAATCTCAATAAAGATGCATTTTGGTATAATTTAGTATCAAAAGAGAAGCAATAAACATCACTGAGTGAACAAATTAAACGCGAGTAGTGGTGTAATTTTTTACAAAGCTGATAAGAGACTGAAAAGGATGAAAAAAGGTTGAACCGACAGAAACCTGCTTTTGGGGGGATTCATTCATATATGGTAAAAATGCCAGCTTGCATTTTTACAGTTTTTTTAGCTGATCTAAAACACAGACATATTGGTCTTACTATTTCCACTTGGACTCTCTCCATCTGGATCTTTCTTGACACTTGTTTAGTATAAAAAGATCCCCTGAAGACAACGTCTGTGTCCCAATTGCATACATACTCACAATACTAAAAGGTATATACTATGTACTATATACTATGTACTAATCTTAATAGTGTGAGTTTGGCAGGTTAGTACACAGATTTTGACATACTCAAAGGTGTCAAACGTATGTACATTCATTCCTCAGGTAAAAGTGGAGATACTAGGGTTTAAAAAGACTTCTATAGAAGTTGAAGTATCAACCTAAGCTTTTTACTAAAGTAAAAGTGTAAAAGTACTGGTTACAAAACTACTTAAAGTAGAAAAGTAAAAGTAATGTAAGGAAAATGCCAAAAGCTTAGGCCATGCCACAGGGGTCTATAGGTCTATACTTCCCCACCTCCCCCATTTTTGTTTTATAAAAGCCATAATGACTATGATGTTATATTAAAATGTTAATGTTGAAAAATGTCGGGCTGCACTAGGCTGCCTGTTTTAGCTGCAGATCTGCCCATTGAAAATGAATGCATTTTTTTTTTAAAACAATGACAAGCTGGAATGAAAGCAAACGCAAAAGAAATAGGAGTAATGAGGATATTTTTTTTAAATGTAAGGAGTAGAAAGTACAGATAATTGCGTGAAAATAAAGTAATAAGGTAAGTAAGTAAGGACTTGAAGTAAAGTAAAGTCGGCTGAAAAATAATGACTCCAGTAAAGTATAGATAACCAAAATTTCTACTAAGGTAACAAATTATTTGTACTTTGACACCTCTGGACATACTAACCTGTTTTTTTTTTTATTAACAGGAACTAAGGAAGCATTGCTATGCCAATTTACATCCCTGCAAGTACTCCAGCCACCGTCGCCACTGCACTTGCATCGTTATCCTTCATTTTTTTCTAATAACTGTTCCAGACTTGAGTAGTTCCTCCCTTTCCTTTTCGCTTTGCACTGTGAGATAATATTGTCCAACATAACCACGCTCAAAAACTGAGTATGGTTCTGGTTTTAAGTTCTAAGTATGTATCTAGAGTATTTGAGTATACTCAACTTTGACATTTTATCTACACAACATACTTCATATTTAAAAAAACTAGTTAGTATTAGTAATTAGTAATTAGCAATTGTGTTAACTTTAATTAACTTAGTGTCTTCTGACAGGCTGCATACATCTTACAATAAATTAGGCCCTACTTTATATAAAGTGTGTCTAATAACTGTGTCATAACACATTCATTTATTCATACGGCAGCAATGTAAATACTGGTGATGTGTTCACTGTTACAGATGTTACAGTCACAGTACAATGTGTGCAATTACACATATATCAACTTCAGTTTTTAATCAAGTAATTTTACAAGTGTATCTCAATAGCAGTAACAGCATACTCACACCTATGTGGTTTTACATGTGTTTGTAAAGTGAGGATAATTGCTTAGTACGAACTGCTGGTTTCCCTGTTGTTTAGAGCTACTGACATCCTCTTATGTAAATGCATTGCTCTTGAGTCGAATCTCAAGTTGATGCACATGTGTAATTACACAAGCTGTACAACTTAGGTCTACTGTAACGCATCTTTAACAGCGAGTAGCTCACTAGTAGTTACAGTGTTATTGCATGGATTCTTTCATGTGTACCTACATTACACAGTTATTGGAGGCATTACTTGACCTTACTATTGCCATTGTGGCTTACAGACACAATAGTGCAGGAGCTGTTACTTCCCAGAGAGGGGACAAACTGTTAATTCCTTGTAAAAGAAATCATTGTTTTCAGAAGAAATGTTGGATGAGCAGGCTGTCTACATAGTTGTGGACACACAGTGTATCAAACAGATTTTCCTTAAGTTTATGTTCAGTGTAGAGCCGCTGCCTGACTTCACCTCTCTCTCTTTCTGTGTCAGTCTCTTTTTCCCTAGCATCATCTGTTTCTTCATCCCCCTCTACGTGTCAGCCTCCTGACCTGCTGTATAATGAATGACATTGCTGCTGAAGGTTACTGTATTATTACTGTAGTCCACAGAACACAGCCCAGCAGGAATAGAGAGAGAGAGAGAGAGAGGGAGAGCTTACAGTGCATTTTGCCTGCTACACTATAAAGCTGCTGTGAGATCATGTGTCGGTGAGATCACTCACACACACACACACACACACTCACACACACAAACACACACAAACACACACACAGATACAAGGGCTAGAAGAGGAACTCAGCTGTGCTGCCGGTCTCTCCGTGAGTAACTTCCTATATTCTGTCAGCTGTTTCTATCTTGCATGTGTTTTGTGATGAGTTAAATTCACCCAAGGTCCAGTCATGTCCATGTTCTGTATTACAGTGAAGAACATGACTCAGCTATTTGAGCTGAAGCAGTGATAGCAGGGCAGCTAGCAAGCCGAAACTGTGTGTATGGAAATGAGCTCAAAGCACAGACACAGGTCCATTTACTTAGTAGAAAACCGTTCTTATGGCTTAATCTAGACATAGAATGTGATTACAATGCATCTACAGTTACATGTTCTTTAGGATGTGGAGAGGTGAAGGACTGTGTTTGCTGCATGGATGCTTAGATATCAATAGACAAGCAATTTTGTACAGCAGCTGGCTCAATCCAGTTCATCAGAGTGTGTGTTTCCGCCTTCTGTGTTTACAGCCCACAGTTCTTGCGTGTTGCTGCGTATTTCAGTATTAACAGTAACAACGAAGGTGCTTAAAGGGGTTTATGTAGACTACGCTTGGTAGGCTAACCAGTGCTGAGATCTGATTGTAAACACACTCGTTAACAATGGGGGCCTTTAATGTATGCATGCTTTTGAGAGGGGTTGTTAGGTGATGAATGGCACCCATTTCTAGGACCACATGGGGCTGACGTGAACTAAAAACCCTCCCCCCTTTCAGCAGGAGGAGAGCTCAATGGCACCAGAAGTCTAGCAAATAGACATATACCTCTGCCTTGATCCATCAAACTTTATCTTACCTCTGCATTGTTCTGCATGGTGTTCCCGGGTTGTTTAAATGTATGTAACTATACAGGACAAGCCCAAATTTCTGGGCTTTCAAATATGGCAAAATTGGGCTTCTAAGGGCTAGTTAGCTAAAATTTTTCCTTTCCTTGACTACAGGTTAACCTGATTATTTTGTAAAATGGCCAGAAATCTGCTGAAAAACCCAAATGGAGAGGGTAAGAACTACATCTCTCTCTCTCTCTCTCTCTCTGTGTATATATCTATATATCTATATATCTATATATATCTATATATATATATCTATATATATATATATATATATATATATATATATATATTCAAAAACAGGTAGAAATGCTACCTAGAATAGGCCTGTATAGAGGCCTTGCAGTTTAAGGAATCAACCAAACCTCCTAAAAGCTGGTTTCTACCTCAGAGGATATGGAATATTGGGAGTTGACGGAGAATGGAGGCAGCCAGTGGCGGGTGGAGGAGATGCCTGGGGACTGTGGACATGCCTTCTGTGATGAGGCCACAACCAAATACTTCAGTACCTCTTTTGAGTGAGACATTGTGCTATTGAAAAGTGTGTGTGTGTGTGTGTGTGTGTGTGTGTACAATTACTCTCTGCTAAGGCATGTGCACTGTGTACTGTAAGTTTGCTCCTTTAGCTTCTAGTTCTGAGGCTAATGTAGCATAAAAGTAATAGTAGCTTGTACCCATCAATTAACATTGTGCAAACTGCATACCTTTTTCGGCGTAGTTCTTGTTACTGTATGATCAAGTTATCTATAAAAAAACAGAAGCTCTAACATCAAGGTGGCTGCTATGAGTTGTTTTTAGGTGCGCTAGGTACTTTTGTCCACTTGTGCCCATTTCATAAGCTTCTAATGCATTTTAGTACAAATGTAGTACAAAGTGGCTTTGTAGGCCTCTGAGTGGTGCAGCTGCCTAAGAGCAAGAGATCGCAGGTCCAAGCCCTGGGTATGCCACAGCCATCCACATGCAGGACTAGCAGAGAGAATGACAGGCCTCACTCTCTCTCTGAGTAAGATGGCACTTGCAACGTAACAAAAACTGTTAATATGATTCCAAACTAACGTCTGTCATTGTCCACAACTCCACTGTTTCAGGCTGTGTCTCAAAAAACAGTTGGTTGACCTGCTGGCGGAAGGCTACGGCAGTGAGGAGCTGGACAGTGAGCCAACTGTTAATGTGGAGGACTGGTAAAGCTCTACTGCTTCCACATTTTTTTTTTTACATTTCTGTGACCCAAAAGCGAACTGTCCTTACCACCTGTTTCATCCATTTGTCCTTGATGTCTGGATGTGTGTTTTTAGGTACTGTGGTCGTACAGACTGCGGGTGTTCTTACCAGCTGACAGTGTGCCTGCTTGATGAGAATCAAGAGGTGATACAGGAGTTCACACCAGAGAGTGTGACCCTTGACCCAGACTCTGACGACTGTACATGGAGACAGGTGGGAAAAGCTTTAAGATTCACCATCACTATTCCATTGTGGTAGCAGCTGTACTCTACAGTGCTCAATAGCCTACTTTAACTTCCTTACTTTCCTGTATTATGAGGTATGATAGTAAGAAAATGCATTGTAATGATTTAAAATATATAGTTATATATAAATATATATTTATTTATATATTTAAAACCAGCCTGCTTTTCTTACTTTTATATATTTCGTCCCTCTGCTCTCCAAAGCCTTTGCACCTTGGCAAAACACTTGGTGTGGATGTAGGTTGAACTCGACATACAAACCATTCAGACTAGAAGCAGTTCAGCTACCCATTCATGTTGAAGTGATGGGGGTTGGCACTAGATTGCAATTGAAATACTAGTATTATTTACAATTAGGGATGTCCTGATCCATTGTTTTTGATCTTAGTACCAGCCAATACCTATTAAATCTTTGTGTTTGTATAAATAATATGTGCTGCTATCCAACTTTTTTAAATTGACCCATAAACATGTTTGGGTACATTTGGGCTGTCAGGTATACTAAAACAAACAGTCTTAGCACAAGGGTTCTTTGACTCTTAACAATAGTGGAACCCTTTTTTGGTGCTGTAAAAAGAGAACCATGCACAAGAGGTGTTTCATCATAAGAGGAACCGTTAAAGCAGGCTACTTGTGATGGCTCGTGATGGCTCTATACAGTGAAGCAAAAAAGTGTTTAGTCAGCCACTGATTGTGCAAGTTCTCCTACTTAGAAAGATGAGAGAAATCTGTAATTTTCATCATAGGTACACTTCAACTATGAGAGACAAAATGAGGAAAATCACATTGAAGGATTTTTAAAGAATTTATTTTTAAATAAAAATAAGTATTTAGTCAATAACAAAAGTTCAACTCAATACTTTGTAACATAACCTTTGTTGGCAATGACAGAGGTCAAACGTTTCCTATAAGTCTGTAAGTGTTTTGGGGCTATCACTGGGCAACACGAATTTTCAACTCCCTCCACAAATTTTTTATATGGGGTTGAGGTCTGGAAACTGGCTAGACCACTAAAGGACCTTGAAATGCTTTTTACAGAGCCACTCCTTTGTTGCCCGAGCGGTGTGTTTGGGATCATTGTCATGCTGGAAGACCCAGCCACGTTCCATCTTCAATGCTCTCACTGATGGAAGGAGGTTTTGACTTAAAATCTCACGATACATGGGCCTGTTCATTCTTCCCTTAACACGGATCAGTCGTCCTGTCCCCTTTGCAGAAAAACAGCCCCAAAGCATAATGTTTCCACCCCCATGCTTCACAGTTGGTATGGTGTTCTTGGGATGTAACTCGGCATTCTTCTTCCTCCAAACATGACGAGTTGAGTTTTTACCAAAAATTCTATTTTGGTTTCATTTGACCACATGATATTCTCCCAAACTTCTTCTGGATCATCCATATGCTCTCTGGCAAACTTCAGACTTCAGGCCTGGACATGTACTGGCTTAAGCAGGGGGACACGCCTGACACTGCAGGAGTCCCTCCCGGCATAGTGTGTTACCGATGGTAGCCTTTGTTACTTTGGTCCCAGCTCACTGCAGGTCATTCATCAGGTCGCTCCGTGTAGTAGAGATCTTGCGTGGGGCCCCAGATTGAGGGAGATTATCAATGATCTTGTATGTCCTTCCATTTTCTGATTATTGCTCCCACAGTTGATTTATTCACGCTAACCTGCTTGCCTATTGTACTGATTCACTCTTCCCAGCCTGGTGCAGGTTTACAATTTTCTTCCTGGTGTCCTTCGACAGCTCTTTGGTCTTGGCCATGGTTAAGTTTGGAGTGTGCGGTTTAAGGCTGTGGACAGGTGTCTTTTATACAGATAACAAGGTCAAACAGGTGCCATTAATACAGATAATGAGTAGAGGACAGAAGAGCTTCTTAAAGAGGTTACAGGTCTGTGAGAGCCAGAAATCTTGCTTGTTTGTGGGTGACCAAATACTTACTAAATACTTATTAATACTTAAAAATCTAATGTGATTTCCTGGATTTTTTCATAGTTGAAGTGTACCCTGAAACTTACAGACCTCTATCATCTTTCTAAGTAGGAGAACTTGCACAATCTGTGGCTGACGAAGTACTTTTTTGCCCCACTGTATAGAACCTTTGTCTAAAGAAAGCTCAAAGAACCCATTTTTAAGGTACCAAGAATAAGAACAATACAAAAACTAGGATTGGGAACCCCTACTGTAAATAATTCCTTTAATTGTGTTTAAAATGAACTCTTAACTGAAGCAAAATTAATGAATTGGTGAAATCTGAGATTTCATAATGCTTTGAATTTCAGTGAATCATAACCCTGTCTTTACAGATTACCCACACATTTTCAAATTACGGCCCAGGCCTGCGCTTCATCTCTTTCGAGCACGGCGGTCAGGACACCAAATTCTGGGATGGCTGGTTCGGAGTGAGAGTAACTGGCAGCTCCATTACTATAGAGCTCTAAGAGGAGCAGAGACAGACAGGGAGATTGACTGCTAGTTTTAAGTAGGCGCTAGATGAGTTATGCCCTTTGTGCTATGCTGTGGGACCAACTGAAGCTGCTTGTATTCATGCACTTAGCAGTCTTGACATGGAAAATGAATGGTATGCAGTAGTTTTCTAAGGTGGTTCTGTAATAAAGGTTTATTTGTCTGATGGTTTAATGGAAAGTGCAACAGAGAATATTTATGAATTAGAGGATACTGCTGAGAAACGAAAGGCAAGCTGCTGTTTGATTATTGCGCACCTCCTAACTGGAAGAAGTAACAACGCCCTAACTATGCATGCATGATCTACTAACAACTACCTCTGCTGATGTAGGTTTCCTGGCTTTTACCTATACATCCACACTTTCTTACCACCAAACTGATAAGTGATATGAAACTTGACTGTCAGTCAAAAGAAAGATAAATAAATCTGCACTAATAATAAAAAAAGTGTTGGCAGTGAATTTGTGTAATCCATTGCAAAAGGGTTTGGTGTACATCGTGTTTACAGCCCGGATTCAATTTATCATGGTTGTGATGGCACAGCTATGAACACAGCTGCATATAACCCACTCAGACTACAGCAGTTTAACCACCCATTTACACTGTTATGATGCAAAGTGTCACATTTATTGGAATAGAAGTACTAGTACATATGGCCCCATATACAGTATATGAGCCTATGGTTGTGGGTTCAATCCTCATTCTGTCTGTAATGAGTTTTGGTATGCTTGCCTTGTGTCTGCGTGGGGTTCTTCGCACCTTCAAAAAAAACACACTTGGTAGATGCACTGTCTATTGCCCCTAAGTGTTTATGGTACCCTTCAACTGATTGGCGGCCTGTCCAGGGGGTACTCCTGCCTTGTGCCCAATGATTCCAGGTAGGCTCTGGACCTACCACAACCCTGACTAGGAAGAAACAGATTAGAAGATGGATGGGTGAAAGGACAGATGTTATGAGTGGACCTGAGAAAAATATAAATACAAGAAAATATATAAACATAAAATATATATAACAGTTCGTTTTACATTTAATTAATTTAAGGTAACAATCGCCAAAACAGTCTTAAATATGCTTGTATAAATGTTTCAATTGCATCCTGACAGCAGAACAATAATGATAATCATCACTGAAAACCAGCTTTGTCTGCAGGAGGCCTCCATGCCCCTCCATGCCCCCTTGTGGTCAACCAACAATGCAATCACAATCTGTCAAAACACCAAGTCCAAATCCCTCTAATGCCTCCCAGCACACAAACAGGCTCAACAACGTGTGAGGAAAAGCCTTGATGGTAGGCTGGCATGTCATTGTTTCTTCCTGACAGCTGTATGTTGTTCATGGAACGGAACATGGAAAGTTGTCTTATTAAGACAAGAATCTTTCTGTCTGCTGACAACTGAATGCATAATGCAGGTGGAAACGGACAGGGACAGAGCGATACATGTCTTCCAGAAACCTAGCTACACCTCCCTACACTGTTTCTCACACATTTGTGAGAACAATGGAAAAAGGTTAGAGCTTAATGGTAGTAAAATGACAAATATCTAATTGTAATACATTGATTACCAAGCAGATATATCTTGTTCAAAATATGCATTTATTAAATACAACTTTAGTGTTACACAAAATATTAGTGGTTATAAGTGGTGGACAGACAATCATTAACGTGACTTCAAAAAAATTAAGGTCAAATACAAGTGAATAATAGAGCCTAGTGAACGACACATTACTTAAAACCATACAAAGATGTTATACAAAGTGTTTAAAATCAACAGGACATAATTTTGGAAACAAATATGACATTACAAAAATCAATCCATCAGCTTTTCAACAAATATGACAATAAAATGTAACTATAATTGTTTGAAAAGTATGGATTGATCAATAGCACCAATGTTTAACATTTAGGATTTGATAAAGTGTTTAGAGTCCTGCTTCTACAATCTTTTGGAAGGCGAAAGTGGTTTGTTGTGAAATAATTGGATAGTTTTGGTATAGTTTGGAAAACAAAATATCTGTAAATACTGAGATACCTGATGATTGATTGTCTATTACTTCTAATCTAAGCACGTTGCCCGGGAACCATGCAATATACAAACACTCTATACACTCTTCTTGTGAGGACTATGATGCGAGATGCACTACTGCGGTCAAACGGAAGGCAAACACAGGTTGACAACAAGTTCATATTCACACACTGAGTTTAAGGTAGGGACTGCTGTTTCTGTATTGGTTTTGCTTTTAACCACACAGTGGTAAAAGGTGTGTTATGCTTTGTAAATTCAGAATACCTGGGGTAAACTACAATGCTGGTCTTGACATGACTGTTTTTGCAGCAACTTTTGTTCACCTCGACTCCAAGCTCGCTAACCCACAGAATCATCTTCCTACTGGGTTCAGCTGGGTTCGTCTGCAGTGCCAGAATGAACAAGGCTCATCTTCATTCTGCTTGTGACTGCATCTGCTTGCAGAAGGCCTCAAACTGCTGCTGCTCAAGTTCTGTCATCACTTTGTTCAGGGCATAGATCTGTAACACAGTTAGGGAACACATTTAGCGCATGGTAGCACTTTCAGATGATCCAACACACATTTGAGAGTAGCAGTAATTTTCAAGAACATTCTCAGTGTGTATGCACACACTCAGTGTCCACTTTACTGGTAACACCTGCAGAGTATGTACACCCTTAAACTAGTTAGAGAGAGTAGGGCCAACTGAAACTGGTGAAGCACTTGTACTTCTTTGGACCGAAAACCTGCAGCCACATCGGCCAATGTCGATAAAACGGGGCCCATTTGTAGTAGGGCTTTCAAATACGTACACAATCGATGTTTGCTTAGCTTGTTACTGCACAAATTATGAAATACATTTCTTATTTTTCTCAAAACAGTAAAATGCAACTGCAATCTGCAGTGTACAAACTGTAAGCAAACCAATACACTGCCATAGGACATAGATTACATCATACATTCACCAATCATTTACATTTACGGCATTTAGCTGACGCTCTTATCCAGAGCGACTTACAAGGTTACTCATATTACAGAGTCCAGTGTAGTGTTAGGAGTCTTGCCCAAGGACTCTTATTGGTGTAGCACAGCATAGTCACCCACATGGTGTAGTAGCTCAGTGGCAGGTAGTGGTGTTATCTGTTGCGCCACACCAACCACGCATAAAAAAAAACATCAGGCATAAAAAAAAAAACATTTACATAATATATGTATACATGTTTTGAGAATATGTATAAATATGAACATAATTATGCTAATAAAAAGAACTTCAACTTAGAACATAAAAAGCTATGGTAGTATATTCATGTACTCTCATATGCATTGCAGCTCCATCATCATATGCTAGTGCTGCATGGCAACAGTTACAGCATCTAAACTGGTTTTATTTCTGAAAAGAAAATTCTGTTTACTTTATTTTTCTTCAAATAATGAATCATACAAACTTTGTAAAGCTAGGTATCACTATGTGGGGAGTGTTTCAATTACAGACAGCAGATCATATCACATAAACACCATGTTACATAAAAAGAAAATCCAAATGAACAGAAAATTGTCAGCAGAAATGAAAGGACAGTCATTTTCCATGCACTTTCCATGAGTACTGGTAAAGGCAGGATGGAAAGCAGCTTGAAATGCTTTACGTTACCTCTGCCCTCTGTCTCTGCTTGAGCTCCTGCTGGGCAGATTTCTGTTTAGCTCGGTCGCCTCGTGTCGGAGTCTCTTTCTGCTTTTGCTTGTCCTTTCGACAGGCAGGCTCCATTGTTTCTGGTCAGTGCTGTGGCTTATTGCTTTCTCCTGGAAGAAGCTGACCACCTTCAACATGCAGATAGAAAAGAAAAATATTTAGATCATCAGATTTCACTCAACTCTGATAATTTCATGGGTTGCCACTGCATAGTGAAATCTAGGTTTGGACAATATAGCTAAATCCTGAAAAACAACATCACGTCAGGCATTTCAGAGGCAATGCGGAAACAGTCAGCACCTCAAACACTACGTAAAGCTACATATTTCATTACAAAGAATAATTATTCTTGGCTAAAAGTAAAGCAGCACAGTGTGTACAATGTTCTTCATAGTGTTTTTAAAGTGCCTTATTAACTTATTAGAAAGTCAGAAAAAAGGCTTTGAATTAACCTTTTAGAAAATAGCAACACGTGCAGGGGATATACAGTTCAATTATGGTTTACTTAAAATAATAAAAATTTAATTCATTAAAAACGAAGAAAGATGGCTAAAAGACAGGCTAATGTATGTGTGTATATAGTGCTAGCTTCCAGTATATAAATCCCACAGAAAACAACACATTCAGCCTTAAAGGTCTCTATGTGCATTTTATTTGAATCTTTTTTAATTATCATCATCATCATCATCATCATCATCATCATCCTCATCATCCTCATCATCCTCATCATCTATCAAGGTCGCTTATCTAGCTAGGCTAGGTGAACAGCAGCCCTAAGCTAACGTCAAGCTAGCCTGTTCCGTTATCTTCCTTCATTTCCAACGTTTCAAACGTTTAGAAAACCCGCCTAATTCACTTACCTCTTTTTGCTTCGAGGAGATGATATGAATATTAAAACGTTATTATAATGTTACAATTTTTAAAAGACATAAAAGGCGTAAAAACAGTAAACAGTAACGTTAGCAGCCAGCCAGCCAGCCAGCCAGCCCGGAGCTACGGGTAAATAACCCCGGTTGGAAATGCTCACCGCGGGACCGTTCCCTTTACCGCTGCGAGCTTCAGTAGAAACGGTCTAACTAGTTTTATTAGCTGTGAACTATAAATGATCATTTAATCGAAATTGTGTATTAGAAACAGCTCACGACCTGCACATGTTCTGATGTTTTTTCATCCGTTATGTATAATTATTTTTCCCAAAGGCAACAGGACCACACGAGGTCGCCCCTGCAGTTCAGACGAGCTGAAGCGGTTAAAGAGGGTTAAATATCTGGGGCTCAATTACAACGTCTACATTAAATGTCCATAAGTTGCCCTGCTTCTCATATATTTTTGCAAAGCCTATCACGACATTAAAAAAAAACGGTTATAAGCTTCATTAGTATTAGGACTTATTTCCCAGACAGGGATTAATGCCTAGTCTTGAACTACACAGCAATTTGAATGGAGATTTTCTATGGAAAAAAGTGGTCCATAGCTAGGCTTAGTTCCTGTCCGGGAAGTTGGTCCTTAATGCTTAATTGTTCATTAGTGTGATATTATACAGTTATTGTGCAGTTATTATTTATTGAAAGGCCATTCATTTCATATTCAACTCATAAAGGATTTTTTACAATGTAGTTATCTCTGTGTATTACTCAAACACAGCTTTTCATTAATATTTTACATATAGTGCATAAAATACAAATAATGAATATTGGTTCACTAGTAGGACATCATTGGTCACAATATAAGGTTTTTCAGGACTCAGTCCTACAGAAAATAAACCAATAAGTCAAATAAGTGTTTCTCATAAGGCAAAGCACTGAATTACATACACTGTATGTACAAAAGTATTGGGACACACCTCCGTCCCAATACTCTGCTGTCAGCTCTGATGACTTTATATAATATAAAGAGTGGGACCGACTCCATATTAATGCCTATTAGAAAGGGATGTCATAAAAGCTCCTGAAGGTGTAATGTGTAGATGTCCCAATACTTTTGTCCATGTCTTGTAGTTGAGATTAGATTATTATAGATATTAAATTCTGAATTGTTTATTTAAGTTTTATAATTTAACTTTTTAGCTCAATGAGAAGGATTTTATCTTTTAAGATACTAAATAATGTACTTTGCTGGACAACATATTTTCAAGAGAATTGGATGTGTATTGAGGCTTGCATGTCAGTCAGAATACCCATTAAAATAACTGCTTTTTCTAGCATTATATGTTTTTTTTTTATTTTTGTATGTTATTCATTGTGTGTCCCTTGTTTGAAGGCACACTGTGGCTGTGGATGTTTCACAGCGAGATGAGAGCTGAGAGTAAGGTGATTCCTCTTCTGTTGTCCAACAGTGCGGTGCTCCAATTGAATTAGGTGCCTAATTTGGGGGATGAAATGTGTGTGAGTGGACAGTTTCTGGCCAAATCTGTCAGCACTCAAGTCCTGGCAGCTACTATTCCTTTGATATCAGATACCAAGAGTGCTCATGTATCATTAAAAAGGCAGCAATAGTCTAATTACAGGGATTAATTTGGTGTCAGGTTGTCTGACACATACGGACCACCAAGTAGAGCTCCCCAGATTTTCCCAGAGTGATTCCCATCAATGTAAAATATTGGCTAATATGATACCCAGTGGAGCTCAGAGAAGCAGAACGAAGTCAAATAGGCTCAATAGTATGTCGGGTTATCACCTACAAATGATAATGTGCGTGATAGTGTCTCTTCACAAACTTCTTTTGGAGCTCATACAGTCGTCCTCATCCCAGTGCCCCTTGGCACTGCTGTGCCATGTGAAATTCATCATGGCACATTCCAGTATGTTTTCTTGGATTCCATCTTCCAGCTCAGGAGAGCACTTGCTCTGTAATAATATCCAGAGAAGAACAACTGATCCTAAATACAACAGACCCCCTCCAATAGGTTTTTCCATGCAGGCAGAACGTCTTAAGACCACTATTAACTCCCAAAGAGAAAAGAAAAGCTGGCATTTGGCAGGGGAGTTCCCATGAGCCACCGCTACAGCCTTTTGGGAGAGGTCTCTGGAAACGCGGCCTAAACAAACTGAATGCGGTGGGTCTGTGAGGTGCCTGCCGTAAGCCCACGATGCAAGATTGTCGTCAGATGCAAAACAGCAGCACTGCCCACTCTCGCTGCTTTTAACTGTCTGTGCTTCCTTACCACTACACCCCATTGACTAGAACAGCCATTTGGCCTAATACGTCTGCAAGTGATATATTCTTACTCACGTTGCATTAAAAACGAAGACGTTTAATCTTGAGACATTTCTCAGCTACGCCTGTTCTAGCATGTTTGAAATATTAGAGATTGACTGTAAAGGCCTGTAGGTGGTAAATAATTCACAGGATTTTCATGGGGCAGAAAAAAAGATGAACAAAGAGGTTTACTGGATTCACACTATATGCGCAACACCATTTTTAATTAGCGAATTTCTCCTTTAAGGTGTATCCTTAGGTGACACACCGCTTGCATTATCTCCATAGAAAAGAAGCCCCACATGAGCCCAAGGTCACCAGGCCCAATGCGAAGCATGTGGCAGGAGAGTATAATGCCACCAGCACTGGGCTGTAGAGCAGTGGAACCCCATTCTCTGGACTTGGAGCTCCATCCAGTACTTTTTCCAACATCAGCACCTGACCTCACTCATGCTCTTGAGACCGAACATAATTGAATCCTTACAGCAGCAATAGATGTTCCAACATCTATTATGAAGCCTTTTCAGAAAAGTAGAGGCTGTCACCAGAGCAAAGAGGCAACAAACTCCCTATTAACACCCTTGAGAATTGAGAAGAAATGTTGAATGAGCTGGTGTCTACAAACTTTTGACACTTTTTGACTGAAATACATTGAAACGTATAGGCGTCCAGATGTCAATAACTTTATTCATCATTAATTTTGATTATTATACAGCTTCAAATGACACAGCAATATGACCAGAGAAGGTATAACTATAGGAAAGTAGGGAACTCTTGGCTTTTGCTTTGCATTAGAAAGCTCTTCTCCTTCATGAACAGAGGTAGGCCTAGGAGATAGGTCTGAGTAACAGGGGAGATGAGGTGTTGGATATAAAGTTTCAGGTAATCCAACACTATCGCAATAAGACATAGACTTAAATGTACTTTAAACATATTTTAAACGTTTTTCCGCAACTCTAGACTTCCACTTCTATTTGATTGTGATTTTGGCATAGTGCCCATACGCTTCTGTACTTTTCCACTCCTGCTCAATGACGATTAATTCATCAGGACAGAACGAAAAGCTGGTAAAAATCAAACCACCGACCAGCGGTCTCCACAAATGACCATTTACACCTTCATAACCAAGTCTTCATAATAGCTGTACATCAAGAACTTCACACAACTTCATGATTTATGACAGGACTGGCATTGCGGAGTTACTTATAGCCAGAGCCAACGTGCAAAAACACCCAACCTCATGAGCTTAATGAGCTTAAAAGCTGGACTCGAAGAAAGGAGCATGGTCTGATGAGTTGTCTTTTACTCTTTTCTACATCTGGACAGGGTTATGTTTGGAGAAAGGCAAAGGAAAGCCTTCAAACCCCATTACCTGTTCCCAGCTGTTAAACGTGGTGGCAGGTCTGCTCTTGGTGTAGAACGGCCCATTTCCGCACGACACGGAGACGAGAATATGAATCTATAGCAGTATATGAAGGTGGTTGAAAGGTGAAAAAAGTCATTCATAAAGTCATACACAATTTGTGGAATCAGGACAGGATTATAATGTTCTACCCGCTTATCGATAATGTTCTATTAATGTTTCCTGCTTGGTTCCATACTTGAGTTTCTTCAAATACAACCACTTTAAGGTTTGGACAGTGGATCTTTTCCACAGAAATGACATTTTATAAATGTTAAAGCTGTTTAGTTAAGTTACCATTTACTGGAGTGTTAATGAGAGTTAGGTCACATGCTTTGGTCAACAATAGGCCAAAGGTGTACAGGCTGTGGCTATGTGTATGTGTAAGGGGTAGAAATACCTCTCAAACCATGCAGCCACAGTATGTTAATGTACATGAATACGTACACATTCCCCTTATTTAGCAAGGCCAATAAATAACCTTAATAGCCTGTATGACCAAATCATCTCCTTTCAGTTTAGCTTACAACTTAGGCCTCCTTAAACTCTGATAGCCATGACATCCTAACTACACTGAACAACTAATGTGTATCCCCGGTGTCGTCTTTTTTTTTTTTATTTAACAAAAATATGGTCACCCCAGCATTTGGATCTAATGTTTTTAAGATGATGATAAAACCTTTGACCAGTACTGTGTGTCCCTACAGTGAACTGACCAATTGAACTAAGGCATAGCAATTTACCTTCTTTCAATTCAGACTCTAAGTTAATCCCTCAAAAAGCAGCAGGCTGAAAGTGTTATTATTAATGTCGATCACCAAAAAATAGCCTCATTAGTGTCTACAGAAGCCCCTGTAGAAAACATGGACCAAAGAGCACAAGGTATGATAAATTGATTGGAGATATACCAAGATTATCAAAAAAGTACATACCACCTTTTTTCATTTGTATTCCTTACAGTACAGCTTTCTGTATACACTACTGTAGTTCAGTTTTGACTTTTAAAGCTGTGGCCAGATTTTACGTTTTACCATTTAGTCAAATAATTCTGTCAAAGCTAAGGTAAAAGGCAGTTTGTCCTTTTTATTTAGAAACAGTGAAAGAGCTTGTTTACACCTCGCACTGATGTACGTTTCATGGCTGGGCTTCATTTCCACTTCCAACATGATGCGTCATCAGTGTGACCAGGTGAGATCCGATTTACTTTCCAGTCTAAAAAGCACATCAACACAACCAGCATTTACCCTTTTCTTCCAGTAACCTACCCCTCACCTGTTTCTACCAGGGTATCATATGCTCTTAAATATTGAGAAGAACTGTTTAAAACAGGCAACAACTTGTCGGCAGTGGCGGAGGAAGAGGCTGTCTTGCAGCAGCACCACATCAAATGTGGTCTGAGGGACCTGATCGCTGTCAGGATTATAATGACGTGCCCTACACCTAGGTGGCGAAGAACAGGATCACATGTTGGACACCCCAAAGTTTATATTAATGGTCCTTTATTGTTAATTATTCTAGTATGATACATTAAAATGTCTCTTTGCATATCTCAGCTTAGAAAGCCACCCAGTTAACATGGCCATATGAGGCCTGTATGGGTAGCCCAACTGGGAACCAGAACATTTTGTCCTCGGGTTTTACATTGGCCCCATATATGGATGCCCACCAGGGTCAGTGATGGGACCAGGAGAGGTTAAACATGGGCCCAATTTGGATTGTACACTGTATACTGGGTGAGATTAAAGCTGGCTGTAACAATGGGGCCCAGTTTATGTATGTTTATAAATGTTTATGTACAAACTCACTCATTCCCATTCCCACCTGGAACCCACCCATGTGAGCTCCACACGAGCATGTTGGCTGGGCAGGGTCAGAGCACAGGATCAACCATGCTATGGTTCCCCTAGAGCAGAGGGGTTAAGAGCCTTGCTCATGGGCACAACTGTTGTGGTTTAGTGGATCTGGGATTGAACCCAAAACAATGTGATGAAAAGGCCAGAGCTCTAACCACAGAGCCACCACTGCCCCACCAAAACTGCCTGTAGTTGTAGAAAGACCCACCAGCAGTCACCTTGCATCTTGATCTTTGTCAGTACTGACCATAAAGATTCAGAAACCTCATAAGAATTGGTATTTCTTGCTACTGGACTCCCCCTATAGCCAGGGAGTATGATATGCACGTAAAGCTCTACACATTTGTTGACAATCTGAGAGATACAGAACCATCATTGGAAGTGAAAGAAGCATGTGGGTTGACGCAGTAACATTAACATTACAGGATCTGACACTAACATGACTGGTTGTGCAGCGTTACGCAGTCCTGGCCAGCCTTATTTTTATCCCACCTTACCAATGTTACATAGTGCAGTTAGACGGACATGCTATTCTCACAATTACAGGTCAGTGAAGCATCACAATGACTTTGAAGCTCTCATTTCAAGGTAAAAATGCTACATACTGCTGTTTTAATACAATTTAACACAAGTAAGTGTGTGCTGATTTAGAACTGCAGTTTGCAGTATGCTAATTAGCTTCCTTAATTGAAGTCTATATTCACAACATAGCTCCAGAGCGCATCTAAAGCAGACATAGAACATTTCTTCGCTCTAAGCGAAGAGGAGAACTCCCACCATGCCGCAGATTGACGTGTAAACAGAGGAGGCCCTAGGGTTAAAAATAAGAAGCCAGAGGAATGGGTATTTCATATTGTTGTTGTTGAACACACAGGATCTCAGCCATGGCGGCGTCCAGTGCTGGCCTACAGGGCTCCTGTCACTGCCAAGCAAATGCAGCACAACATTGAACTCTTCATCCCTAAAAATAACCCAGCACGGCAGCCATGCCCAAAATAAATGGCAAGACTGAGGTGCTCTTTTTCACACCTGAAGTGAGTGTGCCCAGTGGATCTCTCCCTGCTCCAGCAAAAACGGCATGGCAGCGGGGGAGGAAACTGGCGAGGCGTGGAGTGGGAATGACCTCACTGGTTTGCGGGCTAACCGTAGGGTGGCAGCATGTTTTCGTCAATGTGCGCACTGGGTGCAATAATCACATGCAATAAACACCACAAGCCACATGAAGACTGCTTTTATACTGCCCTCAACCCATTTCTCAGAAGCTTCCTGGACCTTCAGTACAAGCGGTCAGTGCAATGCAGAAAGAGGCGGTTGGTTTGGGGTAGTTTATTTTATTACTATTTTATTAGTAATTACTTTTATTTAATAATGGACACTTAGCTCATTTGCTTGTCAACTCTATATGTCCGAAATGTGTAGACACCTGCTCATCAACATTCCTTCATTTACAGCATAAGTAGAGAATTTCTATACTATTTCCTGCAGCGCTACTCTTTTGTGAAGGCTATACAGTAGATGTTTAAACATTGCAGTGAAGATTTGACTGCATTCAGACACAAGAGCATTAGTATGGTCTAATGTTGGATGATTCTAATGTTGGATGATTAGTTCTGCATCATATACACCACTAGTACTTATCCCAAAGGTATTAGATGGAGCTCCATTACTCAAGAGAACACAGTTCCACTGCTCCACTGCCCAATACTGGGGGGCTTTAGAACCCCAGAGATTGCATTTTGCATTTGCGTATAGTGACCTTAGGCTCATGAAACTAACTAAGAATGATTAAAAAAAGTAAATGAAGGTTTATTCTTAATGGTCAATGGTCTATATCATGACATATAATCAGAATTAAAGCATATTTAAATTAAAGCCCCACCAAAATGGCCTGTAGTTGTAGGAAGACCCACCAGCAGTCACCTTGCATCTCTTGTCCGTACTGACAGTTTTTGTATAGTATAGAATGCCATAAAGTTTCAAGACCCACATCCGAATTGGTATTTCTAATTGGTATGCTCCTGGACTCCCCCAATAGCCAGGAAATATAATATACATGTAAAGCTCTACACATTTGTTGACAATCTGAGAGATACAGAACCATCATTGGAAGTGAAAGAAGCATGTGGGTTGACGCAGTAGATTAACATTACAGAATTTGATACAAATATGACTCTGGGTAAGCAGTATTACACAGTCCTGGCCAGCATTTTTTTATCCTTATTTTATTATTTATTATTTTTTATGTTACATAGTGCATTAGATTGAGAATGAAAGCATATTTACATTTATTTGTCAAAGCAGAAACAGACATGTAACTTAATATAACACTAAACTTTACAATGTGGGCCATTGTTTTGTTTTACCAGAATGCCAGACAAATGTCCAGTGAAAAAATCCATGTCCTAATCCTAATGGACCCTAATCCCAATGCTCCAATGACAACAGCAGCATTTTCCACACTTCGGTTTAATGGAATTTGCTTCAAAATGCAGGTGGTTTTCTTTTTTATCATGTTTTTTACAGCTTGACCATGGAGCTTTTGGCAGTTAAATGTAAAGCAGTTAAACGCTCACTGGAGAATATCCTGTAGAAGAAGCAAGAAGCATGTTTTGCCTCAGCTTTTGCTAAGAGATATGAAGTTTGACAGTTTCAGACAGATATGGAGACCGGGCCTTGAGGCCTAACACTAAGTAAGCAGGAGGCCGTAACTCGCAAAGTAAATTGGACCTTTTTTCCTCAACGGGGGTAAATGGAGTAGCTTTTTTTTTTTTTAGAGCTACAACAGATTGGATTTGAAAGCTGACACTTGACCCTAAATTGTCCGGGAGTCTTGCAAATCGTTCCACCTCAAATTGTGTAAGAGATTTAATGTTCGTAATTAGTTGTGTGCTGCTGATCTTTGTTTTATGCCAGTCATTTCGTTCACAACAGGAATCCGGATATGAGCAGCCAAAATGTTCAACTTTCTTACATGATCTACATAAAACTTGACGAATCCACACAGAAACGGCAGTTCAAATTCCCTATGTTTCTAAAACACACAGTAAGCCCTCACTGACTAGTTTATCTACATTAGACTTCCCTTCACTGTACATTTTATGAGCTTCTCTTCTTATATAGGTCAAGTATACTAGTTTGTAATTACAGACTCTAGCCCATCTGTTGCTGCACGATCAGTCAATCAGTCTTCTTCCACTCTGTTCATCGTTGGTCAGTTTCTGACCACAGGACGGCTGCTGACCAGATCTTACATGGTTACGTTACATATTACAAGGTAGACCTCAATTGTAACTGTTTAGTTAGGACTTCATTGAGCAATACAACACTCAATGACTCAGAAATAGTAACAAAGTAGAACTCTACTGGAGCTCTACTGGAGTATTTTTACTTCACTACATATTTTGGATGAGTTTAATACTTTTACTCCGTTACATTGTTTATGTGCTGCATCGTTCTTCATTACAATTATAAAAATGGTACAAATAATTTCAAACCCACATTATCACACCAGAGCCTTAGGTGACGCTGTCACTGGGCTTTATGAAGTCGCCTCAACACTGAGCAGAACAAGCGATTGAGCCGTGAGCGAGCATGCTGCCATTCTTTTTCTCACTCCGCTGTGGCAGTGAGAACACTAACGCTAGAGCTTTCTTAGTTTATCACTAGATGGAAGAAGAACTACCAGAAGAAACACCATCTTCACCACCTTCAACTACGTATATGTGGTCTAAAGGCCTGAGATCTTTTAGTTGTAGTTTTCTTTACAGAGAGTGAGGCTCAGGGTTTTAAGCTGTTCTCCTCACTTGTTTTTACATATGAAACTCTTGTATGTGGCAGGTTGAGTCAATTCTGTTCAGCCTTTCTTTTGGGCGAGAGTTATTTAGAGAGTTAATTGAAGACTCATGTACATGAACTCTGTCTTCTACAGTCCTGTCCTTCTACTACAGCCAAAGGAATTGTGACAGTTCTTAAGTCTAAGCATTTGAAATAAGATATTCAAACTTTTGACTGCTTTCTGTAATTACTATATAACACAAAACTTGTACTTTTACTTGTACTTGTACTTAAGTAGTACATTTTAGAATAAACTACTTGCGATACTTAAGTACAAAAAATTTTGAATTCTTTAGTACTTCCACTTAAGTATGGAGCTTAAAGAACTACTACTTCTGCTCAAGTCACTTTTTTGATTGAGCACCTGTACTTTTATTCAAGTCTGGTTCTCTAGTACCATGCTCCAGCACCAGAACCACCTACAGGGTTTAATGCTGGGGCCATACGGCGAGTCTCATATACAACGGCAAGTAACTGCAGAACGTCTGAATATACATATACATATACAAACAGGGTGCTGCATTCCGTTTGGCTGAGCTGAATGTCACTCGCCACAGCTGAATGTCACATGTGTAAAATAAACCTTCCACAAATTCCCAAAAGTGGAGAGAACTTGGATGATAAAAAAATACCTTATTACCTTATAATATAATATTTAGAAGCTGGCGGATTTTCCCTTAACAACCACTTGGAGACAATGGGGCACTATTGAGGCAACTCACCTGGAAGGAGTACTACACTGCACCTTAGTAACATTTTGAAGGTTGTCTTGAAGGAAGATAAATACCCAGTACAAATACTTTTATAGTATTTAGTTAAGAAGTCTATAAGAAACTGGCTCAAGATTGGTCTGCCTAAAGAAAGTCAGTGGGTTAATTATTATACTTGAAATAATATAGATGGACAAAATGACTCTTGCCTTAAAGCAGAACTTCAATGGTTTTATGAAGACAAGAAAGAGATTAAATACTATACTAGTGTATTGTACTGGAATTGTAACCCCATCAAGCACCTCCACCCCCACCTCCAGTTCAGTAAAGGGTTAAAGTGGCAAAAAATTGGACAACCCTACACCCTATAAAAAGTAGGCTATAACATGGCAGCTAACACTGCTTTTAGCTGTGTGATGTCTACTTTCCGAGGCTTTCCATTTCTTAGGCCCCTGGACCGGCCTTACAGTAGGTAGGTGAAGACAAACAATACCCCACAGTTCTCACTTCTCCAGGACTGTTTTCCCTTAGCCATTCAGTAGCGAAAGCCGCACAATCTGCGCCCGAGCCCACTCGCTGCCTTAGAAAACAGCGAGGTTTCGCAGGTATGCGTGTGGCAAAAGACGGATCTCATTTTATATGTATTATGCAAATAGCACCTTGGCCTGCGCTGCTCGGCTCCACTCTTTCAAGGTAAACAAACCCTCTGGCAATAAATCTTCACTTGTTATTTCCTGGCCTCCGCTGCCCCGAAAACCTGATGTACAAATACAAGATACTGCTTGTTGAACATGATGCCCCTCCCCTATTGCTCCCAGCATCTTCGCAGTGTCGCGTGAGGTGAGGGGACTGAGGAGGGGAGGAGGGCTCCAGGGGGGGAACAGTCGGCCTTTTAACCCGCCTTATGACAAGCCCCCTCAGTGTGCACACGGCTGGCTAGGCCCAAGGCTTTGGGCCCAGGCCTCTTAACCAGGCGCTGCTACTCATTACTTCTGTTTGTTTTGGCAGTGGCCAGATGGCACTTAAGGAGTGCGAGTGTCCAGGCCAACATGCGATATTTATGTTTGGTGAGCGTGGACACTGGTTTACCTTAGATAGAATCGATAATATCCTTTTTTTTTTTTTTTAAGACTGCTTAGAGGGAGATCAGGGACTGAGTACTTTGTCAGGACTGGAGAGAGGAGGGGAAAAAAACAGAAAAGCGCACTAGAGGAAACAAATCGAGCATTTTTCTTTTCTCTCTGAGTGTAATTTGGCCCTCTAACCCTCCTAATTTTCTGTCTGGGGCTGCTTGTGGTTTGTCGAGTCGCCTGCACGGTATCATGTATTAGGTTACGTTCGCCTGTTGGTCGACGTATACCAAGAATGTGATAAACAATTTGAACATTCTTGAATGCTGGCATGGACGCGCAAAGTTATGAAGCCAAAGGTACATACCTCAACACCATCGTCTTACATCAGCAATAATGTGATACACTCTGGCGCAGAGTATTGGCTCTCGGTCAGTGCTAATTCTGGCCTAGTGTGTGTCTAACCATATGCATTATGTATTTTGGAAGACCTGAGAAAACCAAAATTAGTCTAATGAATTACCATCTAGGTAGGCGGGTATAACGGAACGGCAAAATGACATTGAGGAGGTTTTAAGACTCAATCCATCAAATGTAAGGATAACAGACTGATGTAACAGTTTCTAAAAATGAGCTTTAAGAAGGAATGGTGGGCCAGTTCACAAAGCAAATCCCATTAGATTACTCGACTACCGGATCTGAGATATTGCTCGAGACTTTGCAGCGCTAAACACATGTTCTTCGGTTAGAAGCTACCCAGCACTTACATCCAACATGAATGAATTTACAAATAAAAACGTAAATAAAACTGCTAATAAACATTTTATTGAAAGTTATTATATGTGGATATAGTGTTGTCACTTAAAGGGCCCATATTTTTCTCTTACTTCAATTTTCCCCTGAGGTCCACTTCCATTTGTATGGGTCATAATTCATTTTTACATTACCATTTTCCAACCTCCATTTACTCCTCAGAATTAATCAGGCTGTAGAGACTGATATATGTAAATAAACACTGCTCTAATTGGCTGCCCATCTACCTGCCTTATTCCAAAAGCAGTCTGGACTGAAACAGTCCTCAAAATGTCAGTGTCAATAGACTGCAGGGAGGGGGAGGGGGGGGTGCTGGGGGTTAAGGTCATACATTTAAGAGTTTAAGGGGTTAGATCATTTAAAAAACACTGGCTGATGGGCTCAAATGCAAACTGAACAGTAACAAAACACGGCTACTGTTTTGCAGTGGATGGAGCTGTGTGTAGTGGAGCAAGGGGTCATGGGTTCACCGTTTAGGTGGGACAATTGAGAACAGTATTTAACCTGAAGTGCTCCAGCACGAGGCAGCTGTGCAAACAAAGCGCATGGCCTCATGGGCCGCTGGGGATACAGGTGTAATTCAAACGCATGAATAACTGCACTGTGGTGTGACTGGCATCTGCCTCGCTGACGTCCAGCCGGCACACAACAAAATCAATAAGTGGCACCACATGGACATGGACACGAGGGCACAGGCACGGCCGAGTTGAGCCGAGCTGAGCTGAGCTGAGCCGAGCCGTCCATAAGCTGTCTCCTGAGAGGAGTCAAGGCCACGGCATTTTGAATTACGAACAACATAGGCCACTGTATATATTGCGAGAGACCAGGCCACAATAAACAACTTGCCATGACTTGTATTGTATGTATGTTTTAAATTCTGACAATTCAGGGTCTATTCATTTGTACACTCCTTTGTACAAATGTCCAAATGTTTGTGGACGCCCCATCTAATGAATGCATTGAGCTGTGGAGCAATGAAAGTGATGGTGCTCCATCCAATACTTTTAAGAAGAGATGGGGAGTTGGGGGTGAGATAGGGTGGTGATCAACCACAAATCCTCACAGCAATGCTCCAAAATTTAGTAGAAAGCCTTTCTTGGACGGTAGAGACAGTTACTCCAACAAAAGCAGGATAAGCTTTTTTTTAATACCATTGATTTCAAAAGAAACATTGACTTTTGCCCATATAGAATATTTGTAAGTAGTATTTTTTCACCATGATTTACAAGCCAAGTTAATAATAACTAAGCTTAAACTTAAGCCTAACTGATAGGGGCTTCAAACCTAAAACCATGCCAAACCAAAAGCATGCCCAAAAACTGAAGGTCCAGAACTTTTGCTGGCTATCCAAGTCTGCAGATGGATGAGGGTTGCATTGCATATATATTCTGTATACAATTCATTGGGGCGTCCATTGGGGGTGCTCTCTGTCCTCCTCCTTTTCCTCAGCCCTGTTTCCAGCCTGCTGCCTGGGTTTGTTGATGTGATGAAAATATCTTGGGCTGGCTTCCCCAGGGAGAGGTGGGAGTTTGCAGACGCCAGGAGTGCTGCAGAGCCCGACCAAACAGCAATAACTGAAGGAGACGCTCACAGACACTCCACTGTGTTACCAGATACAGCCTGTGGCGGTGGGCACTGTTGGCATTGTGCCAAGTGGGAAGAGTAGAGCTGCACCCCAGGGTGTACAGGATCTCTCAAGGCTCTCAGGATTTCAGCGAGGGAAAAATAAATGCCGGGCAATGAAGGTTCACAGAGGCGGTGAAGACGTGGAGGTTAATGCCACACTCAGTAACCCAGAGAACTGTATACAGTCAAAAGCTCATGTTACTGATGAGCTTTTGAATCCGACTGAAGGTCATTTGCAGTAATCTATTGAGCTATATACAATCAAATGGTGATGTTACAACAAATGTTACATCTCATAACCCTTAGAGCTGTACAGAATCAAGTGCTAATGTTATTGCTAATGTTAATACAGCTCAGTGATCCACAGAGTGATGAAAATCTGTACACCCACTCATTCTTGCAATTATGTAATCAGCCAATCACATGGCAGCAGTGCAATGCAGGACCCAACCTGCCTCATCTCAACAGTCCAGGCCGGTGGACGTGGTGTAATGATGTGGAGAATGATTTCCTAGCACACTTTGGGCCTCTTATACCAATCAACCATCTCTTGAATGCCACAGCCTGTCTTGGTATCGTTGCTGACCATGTGCATCCCTTCAAGGGCACAATTCACATCTTCAAATGGCTGCTTTCCACATGATAATAGACCCTGGTTTCATGACGTTGACAATGAGTCCAGTAGTCCTTAGTGACCATCCCAGTCACCAGATCTGAATCCAATAGAACGCTTGGGGATGTGATTGAATGGGAGCTTCTCAGCATGAAGGTGCTGCTAAAAATATGGATGAATTCCAACATCTTGTAGGATCCATTCCATGGAGAATTAAGAGTTCTGAAAGCAAAGGAAGACAGTATTAACACAATGTTCCCAATAAAGTGCTCTGTGAATGTACAACCAGTAGCTAATGTTACTGCTAATTTACCAATCAGTGACCTGTAGAGCTGTTTACAGTCAAATGCTGACATTACTGCTGATGTTATACATAGTAAACAATAGCAGATGAGACTCTTCTAAGTTAAAATCTGCCAACAAATAACATTAAACTAACAGTACATTATCCTCTGGTATGCTAACTGCTGTGTAAAGCATCTCTCAGTTGTGTAATCTTGGTCATTCTTGTTTTGCACTGCATTCAGATTGCTTTAGAGATTAGTTTGCCTGCTTTCAGGGCAGTGGCCAACTATGTGCCTCAACATGAGGTGTCATGTCATGTCTGAAAGCAGGTGTTGGCCATCAGCTCAAGGCCGTTTCACACCAAGCTGCTCATAATGCTGGTGTCGTAAGTAAATGACTTGCACTCCGTCAAATGATTTATCTTTCACTTCTCTAAGGGGTGACGGCATTTGATGTTTACTTTGCTGGAGGAACATGTTCTGGTATGCTCTCTGCCATGCTGGTTGACAGGGGGCACACGGGTCAGAAAATGACTTGTGTAACAAAATTCGTTATCCTCAGAGGGCGAATCACCTTATCCAAATCAACCAACAGCATGCGGGTATGTTGCTTTTTTTAAAAGCGATAGTTTGCCTAAAAACTCATGAATATGATTTCAGTGTCAAACTGAACTTTCAAATAACAGAGTTTTAACACCTTAGACACTTTTATTATATTTATTTTGTACCAAATATTACCAGATATTTAAAATATACCAAAGAATGCCTTTATTTTTAGTATTTTAGTTGTTCTTTGACATATAAATAGTGAGTTGGGGTAAAGAACGCTCAGATATCATTTACTAAAGCCTATTTATCATCCTGTTATTTTGTTATTTAAAAACATTTTTATTTGAACAGCACAATGACACCTCGCAGAACTCGCAGATTTTATATCATAATGTTGCAACTACCTGTCCTCTCGTTGTGTGAAGTGCTGTTAGCAAGCAGAAAAGACAGTAGCTAAGTTAGCTTTTAGCCTTGCCCTTCTGATGTGAGTTTTGCTATAGTTTTGTTCAGCTGAGGTAGTCCAGTTCATTTTAAAGAGATCAAATGATGGAGAGACGAGATTGGCTAATGTGAACTTTTAGCTCAGGAAAAGCCGCAGTCACTAGCAGCCAACAAGCAGACACTAGCAACTAGAGTCTGGAGGTGAAGAGCTGCTCTCCAGTATCATCAACACCACATTCTCCTGAAGTTGCAATCACACTTTACTATTTCACCAATGTTAACTAGGGCTTTCTCTTGTGGGCTGGGTTCATGTAAGTTTTTCAGGGGCAATATCTAACGAGTTAAGACTGAATTTTGGGAATGGCCAGTTTTATAGATCTGTTTTCATTATGCTGGATTTTCTTTTGAAGGAGTATACAACAGTTTTTTAAGGCTCAGAATAAAGTTTTGCATTGTAAACATCTCTGCTACAGGAAAGCAGACTGACATATAGAAGCAAAATCAAGCTTTAAGATGACTGAAACAACCGTTTTTAGTTGTGTAATGCAAAACTACAGAAGCAAACTTCAGACGCCCATCTCGCCTTGGCCACGGAGGATATTTTTAATACCAAGCTAAAGACTGTGTTTTCATAATGGCTACTGTCAGCTCAGACTTGCTCGTGCTGTGTTAATTACTTGAGAAGGAACGTTAAAGGGAGCATCTGTGGGCCTGAATGTCTCATATTGACGTAGCGAGGGTCTTTACACATCCAGCCTTATTAAAAGCGCATTTCTTTGCTTGTGTTGTAATGGATCGTATACGGTAATATTTTTCAATACTGTTTGAATTACAGCCTTGGTTAGGAAAATAAAGCTTGTGGTACTGAGGTACCAAGCCAAAGTCTAACTCTGTGTGAGGAGCACAGCGCAGCGCTTGGGCTGCCTTCAAAGACACATATCTATTAAATGCCCCGTGAATCATAAAACGCACATCAACTCAACACTAGACAGAGACCCAGGCCAAAATACGGAGGTGGAATTTTTGCGATGAACTTTCTCCCCCCGGTGCACGCATATATCGCTGATCCAGGCACCCAGGGTCTGTAGTTTTGACAGGATAGGTGATAAACTACATGAATAAGTAAGGGATGTTATTTGGAAATGGTGCTAAATGGAGCTTGGGGTAAAAAAATGTCACTTGTGCTCAATTCTAGTGTTCTTACACTCTGTTAAATTTACTCAATTCAAGTGTGTACATCATTTTCACTTGAATAAATTATATACTACTGTAAGTTTTGCCTAAACTAAGTAAATTGAAAGGCAAAACTGTGTTGACATTTTATTTATTTATGGGCACATTTAAATAATAAAAAAGTGTCCTATTTTTAGTACTACTGTAAATATACTGTATAAGCTGTGATTGGATAACCAACATACTTTGTTTGGATTCCAGCTGCCTTTTAGGCCATATTGCGAGCTCCCTGCCTGCTTAGCGTTTCCACGAACAGAGGACTTTGATGGCGTTTTCTGTTAGTCATGGTCCTCCTCAAAAGGAATTGCTTGTTCATTTGGAACTGGTCTGCGAATGGCGGAGAACAGAGGGAGCCCAGCAATGAAAAATAGTTTGGCCGGAAATCAACGCTTTGGTCACGCATTCACAGATGCACACTATCCTATTTAAACGTAATGGAAACAGCCGTATGTGGGGATCCAGAGCAAGAGGTTTTAATATACAGGCCTGCACTGACCTAGCCCCCAGAAACATTAGCATTCTTTCTGAATGGCATCTACATGGTGTACAGCCACATCTACATGGTATACAAGTGCACAGCTGAGCACGCATCTGTGTGCTTTGATAGTGTGCGCTGAAGAGAAAGCGCAGGGCCAAAGACAGTTAATGCCATGAAATCCTGCAGATAAACTCCTACAGAGTGAACCCATTAGGTTAATGGCCCAGAGAACTTTGGCTTTAAGAGATGCCACCAGCACCCTCTCAGTATCACTGCAGTATGTACCGCAGATAACAAAAAAAAAAGCACTTCAGGCTTCTCTTTTCATCTTCTCCTTCATGGCTTATTGGATTCTGCAGACGTCAGCAGTGGTTTAGATAGCTGTCATCAGCAAAGAAAAAGAAGTAAGGGTTTTATTGGATATGATATAGATCTCAGACAGATAGACAGATAGTTAACCGTGCAGTATGTATGGATTTCTGAGGGAAATGTTGCATATTAAAGAATAACCCAAAATGTGTATTAGGGAGTCGAAGCATGTGGAGGCAGGCTTAGTGAAGAGTGGATGGGGTAAAACTGAGCCAATGAAAGACTTTTCTAAAACCTTTATAAAGTTGCAATCCAAATTATTTACCCTCTCTGCAAATTAGGCTCATTAGCAATATTTACAAACATGCAGCTGTCTGCAATAAACCAATCAAACCAGACCAATTTAAACAGCTCAACGCAACTAATAGAACCAGTGGTTCCCTACAGAACCCCTTAATGACAAGCGTCTTTAGTAATTAATAGAGCTCCCTTCTGCTGTTACGACCTGCTGCAAATGTGATGCATAGCCAGACATCAGCTTCTGGCAGCGCTCCTGAGGAATCTTAGCCCATTCCCCATGAGCAGTGGCCCCCAGTTCACTGATATTCTTGGGTTTGCTGCTGCAACCACCTTCTTCAAATCCCACCAAAGATTTTCTATGGGGTTCAGGTCAGACGACTGTGACGACCACTGCAGAATCTTACAGGACTTCTTCTGAAACCGAGCCTTATAGGATTTTAAGGTTTGCTTGGGATCATCATCCTGCTGGAAGGTCAAATGATGCCCGGGCCTCAGCTTCCTCACATGAGCCACCATCATGCTTCACTGGAGGCAGGGTGTTTTTTAGTGTATCCTACTTCAGACATTCCACTAATCTGTAGGATTGTTCCAGTTTTGTGTCATCTCTCCAAACAGAATCCCATAATGTCTGTGGCTTATTTATATGTTTTCTTGTGCTGTTGGGTCAGTAGAAGTGTACAGTCATGGAGACCTTCTGCTTTTAGTGAATTTTCAGTTTCCTGTTCAAACATTGTAGATTATAAAAAAAACACATTACCCCACCACATTACCCATCTAAATTGTACTATAGCCTCAAACCTTATAAATAAAGTCTAACAGTTCTAGCAAAAACATAACAATAGGGAACCAACTAACAACTAGCCAGCGTATCTAGCATGCTAACCCATTCGATTGCTGACTACTGCTGACTACTACACACTAAAATGGTCAAAACAGTTTTGGTTGCAAAAATAAAGAATACACATTACATATAACCCATCTTTACATATAGCACATTGCTAGTCAGTGTCAGTGTCTGTTAACTGTTGTAACAGAATGGCTAGTTAGCATTCGCCTCCAAAAAAAGTTTAAATGTTACGCTAGTGGCAGTTTTAACATTTTTGTTAATCTGGCTCACACCCTCAAGGTTCATGCAACCAGTAGATCAACCTAAAACAGAGAGGGTGATGAGTTTATTTTGAAACACAGCACAATATTGTCATGGGCTGCGTTCACAAGAAACGACTTTGTGCCGAAGCTCACTTGCCTACTACCCGAAACCAGGTAAATCACACTCAGGTGTGTTGGTCAGCACTGGTAGTTTACTATATAATTTCACACTTTCTTAAAGAAGCCCCTACAATTCTGACGTTGGTCTGAGCCTGTGAAAGGTTCTAACTTGCGGGTTGAGTACAGACCATTACTGAAATGGCACTGAAGCACAGGCCTCAAGGTAGTGGGCAAAGCCACGAGTGAGAGAGATGGACTAAATCAACCCTTTGCCCCTTAATTTAGCCTGCGCTTACACTGAAATCATTCAGGGGCCGTTTTTTTACCTCTTTTTTTATATTCACGTGATCCGCTGTGTTTGCTTTTAAACATGTGGTCCAAGCCTGGCGAACAGGCCCAACTCAGATTATAACTTTATATTAGGGTCCTAGAGAGAGTCAATTACAGCCAGTCCTGTTAAACAAATCAGAGTGGAAGAGCGGGGGAAAGGAGGAAATGGCACAGGGCCCTTTCTTAATTTAGATTTGTGAATCCTTGCTTGCTTTATTGCTGTTTGAATATGCCTGAGATTCATTTCTCCCTACACTGTCTGCTAAATCAATCAGTTTATTCTCACATATAGTATATAGCCCCTGGGGAGTAATGGCTGGTGCTTTAGTGTTGTTGAGAAGGCAGATAATGAAGGAGAATTGAGGTGGTTTGGGCAACGGCTGAATTTGGACAGAAATATTGACTTTTGGCAGGAAGGTAAGGGCTGTATTGCAGCAGTAGATCGGCCACACAAAACTTGCCTGTGGGGCTGCTTAGGCACTTGACTCAGGAAAAGCATAGGGGAGATAGACTGAGAAGGATAAAATGTAATAACATCATGATAATAATTAGAATCATAGATATTTCTGCAGTAATGACAAAAAACAAAGACCACCTTTAATTGATTTAATTCTTAGTAATGCACTTGCCTACATAAAAAGTATATATATATATATATATATATATATATATATATATATATATATATATATATATGTAATTAAGGTATTTCCAAAACTGGAGAAAGAGGAAAACTGTCCACTGTGAGAAGACCACTTAATGCTTTGGGTCTGACAGGATGTGAAGCCGATCAAGAAGCTCTTACGGGGAGCTTCTTAGAACAAATCAACTGATCAGCTCTGTTGAGGTCAGACCTTATCATTGAATATGCTTGGGATCTCAGAGACCCTCAGTAAGATCTAGCTAGCATTTTTTTTTGATAATTGGGCGGAGTGGTTAGAGGAGGATGTGAGACATGATATTACTGATTAGGTTATATTGGCCCTAATCCGATCTTAATGCAAAGTATCCATTTATAGTGAGTAAATGCGCTGCTATTTGGGTTTCTATAGCACTTGTTTCCGCTCGGTTCTGAATGTGCTCTTAAGTGCTGGTTTAAAAACAAAGGCAGGCGTGCGGTGTGTTTCAGTGATAGTTTTATAATCATATAATAGTTATTATATATATAATATGTTATGGTCTGGTTTCATGCCCTACTATAAAATAGCTACATACTGCAGACTCTAAACTCTTTTATTTACCTTCTGAGAACGTCTGGGAATATTGCTCGTTAATGTCGTCCTAAGGTCACCAGATGGCGCTCTGTACACAGTGGTTAAAACAAAGAATTGAAACTGGATTGGGATTAAAATAGCCGGTACCTGATTCATTAAAATATGCCTGGATCAACCCAGATCCCGCTCTAATAGATTGAACCGGGACTTCCCTAGTTACTATTATTTTGCCCTGCCCACTGATGCATGGTGATTTATGGTGTATTTAAAAACAAAAACAAGAATGTTGCAATTGAAAAGATAAATATGATCCGCTGTGCTTTATATGACTAACATGGTAAAACAAGGTTCAGGTTGACTTTAATTGTGGACTGAGCCTGACTTGAGGTCCACAGTTTAAAAGCATTTCATTAAGTATTTTCATTAAGTATTTTGCAGAGAGAGAGAGAGAGAGAGAGAGAGAGAGCATGCAGGACAGAGAGAGAGAGAGAGAGAGAGAGCATGCAGGACAGAGAGAGAGAGAGAGAGAGCGAGCACACGCGAGGGAAAGTGTATTCCACAATGTTATACTGCCACTCGTAAAAATAAGTGCTAGCGAGAAAACCGCTAATGAAAAAAGAAGTGTTTGTTCAGGACTGTAATGAGTAGCAGACTGACAGGGGACGGCCTTCCTGCAATTAAGGGCAAATTAGAGCAATAAATACCCACTGATTGCCACAGCACACTGCATGTAGCTTACTAACAGCCTACAGGGCCTAGCTTTTAGCTAGCTAAGAAGGGCTCCACGTTCATGTTCAGACTTGGTGACTGTACCTATTAGCTTGGTAGTTATTAGCAGCTACGACGAACATGCCAGGCTAAACACAGGAACCGCAAAGCAATTAGAAGAAGCTTGTTGAAGAAACTGATATCTTGCAAACATTCTGCTTGTGTAACCTACAGTAAACAGTGCGCTAATGGAAAAACACAGCCATGTTCATTGGCTCCATAACTAGCATCCGATTGCTCCCTGCCTGCCACCTGCCAGTCAAAATGATTGACGTGCCTGCATCCCAATGGGCCGCACTCTTTTTCAGTCTCCCCAGAGAGAATTAGGGAGTGGGCCACTTAATTGCCCCGGTGGCGTTTACTGCTCCGAGTAAACAAGCACTGGCATTTATGGTGCGGTATCTTCGACCTGCGCCACTGCCAAGAACACTTTTGCTACAGCTTGGAGCAGCGCACAGAGAGCTGGGAAGGGATTCTAATGCCAGCTGCAGCGAGGGTGAAACTCCGCTCAAAGCGAGAGCGTGTCAGCCCACGTTAAACCAGCAATATATTCATTTAATCATCCGTCCATCCAGCCATCAGTCATTCAGTAACACGCTTGTGGTTTGGATAGAACAGGAGAATGTTTCAGAGAGGCAGAAAGGCAGAGAGCCAGGGCCTGGTAGGACGGTTTCAACCTCACAGGATCCAAAACAGTAAATTGTTTGGGACTAGACTGCAGACTGCAGAAGAACAGCTGCTTTAAGTGACATTAAGTGCATTGGTTGAAACCACTTATATCATATTCAGGGTTTTGGTGGATTACCTAAGAAATGTATTCCAGTACTGATTACAATTGACATAACTAAGCATATAGGCAATAATGTTGATGTCTTCTGAAATCAATGCTATTAATGAGGAGTTTGCCCCCATTTGCTGCAGTAACAGCTTCTACTTTATTGCATACACATTTACAGTGAGGATTTGACTGCATTCAGCCGTGAAAGCTTTAGTGACGTCAGGTACTGATGTAGGACAATTAGCTCTGGATCACAAATTTCCCAAAGGTACTGGAATGGAGCTCCATCACACCAGAGAACACAAGCTTTTTCAGTCAATGTTCTGCAATTGTTATGCGCAATTCCGAAATTTCACCAGAAACAAATACGAAAATAGTTGTGTTTTCATCCAGTACAGTTATGCGAAGAATCTTTAGATGATGTAGGCCACTGGGATGAGGTGCAACATCGAAACAAGCAAAACAGAGAGATTTACCCCCTTAAAAAACCTATGGTTTGCCAGTGGGTCAAAAGTGTTATTACAAACTTCTGTTACCAAAGAATAGCCCCTCCTGTTTGTACAGACATCCCTGTAGTTACGGATTAATACACCTGCCTTTACGTCCTGCCTTTGCTTTTAGCAGAATCATCTTTACAGCCATTTGCAGTCTTTTTATGGCTGTGTTTTTGTTCGCAGTTCAGAGATGCCAGGCAGGACGAGCAGTGGCCCACCTAATGAGGGCTAACATCTCTGTGCCACCCTGATAAAGTCCACCAGACCGTTCTTCGAGAGCAGAGCCATTTTGGATTCAGCATTTCAGACCTTTAAAAGCTATGTGTCATGATTACCATAATTACCATATGTAGGGGCCAACTGATAAAAGAATCATGTGACCTATTGCGTAATACGTCATTGTTTATTTGAAATAACATTTTCTATCACACTCTTTGGCTACTGTTCCCACCTCATCCTAGCGTAAAATTATTATTATTTTTTTTTTTTTTCATTTTTGGACATTTTCTTTTTTTTTTTTTTTTCAAAATGTGCAAAAACTGGGGGGTGGGAGCATGATACCTTGCTAGCCAACATCTGGCACTGGGCATGGTGACCTTTAGCTCATGTTCCTAAGTAAAGGTTCTGTTTGTAGCAAGTACTTCTCTCAGTCAAGGAAAAGAGTTTACACAACATGAGCCAAGTGGAAGAATAGTTGCTCAATCCACAACTTATTATTGATACTGGTACTGTCATAGTGGGTGCCATGATCTGACAACCCTTCTTTTTAGCATAAATCTAGCACCCAGGTGCTACATGCACTTAACTCTTTGGAATGCAGGTTTATTATTTAATAATTACTCTTAAGATGTATCTTTAAAGAAGTACTGCTATAAATTATTCAGTAACTTTCATGAAAATAATGTGTATGTTATGCAGCTACATAGAATATGGTAAGGCTTTAATAGTCAGTAATCAATTATGAAATATTTAGGTAAATATTCAGTGTGTCTTGTACAGTTGCCATTTGTACCAGAGGGGGCGACAGATGCTTGGCCACAGATGACATTTTCCTAGTGATCTAAGAGTCTGCAAGGCGGAAACATGAATCAGTGCTGCTCAGTAGATAAAATACACAAGAATTACCATAGATGTTTTTTATAGATGGGCCTTCAGTTGGGGTTTGAAGACAGCGGAGGACTTTTCAAACATCCGGGAAAATTTATTTCCAACATTCAGGTGCCTGAAGAAAGAAGAATCTTAATGCAGGTCAAGTGGAGTTGCTGAAGAGGATTTTGGTGCTATATTGAGCTATTCTTTTAAAAATGCCAGTGTGCCAGTTGACTGGTATACTTGGGGACAGCCACACATGAGCCTAAGTTCACTATGTCTAATGCCAAGCATCAGCTAGATGACTATAAAGCCACCAGCGTTGGGCTGTGGAGCAGTGGACCTGTGGATCCAGGATCTCTGGGATGGATTGGAGTGGTATTTGTGATCCCAAACTAATCAACCAGCATCAGTAACTGGCTTCATTAATGCTCTTGTAGCTGAATGCAATCAAATCCTCACAGCATGGTCCAATACCTAGTGAAGAGTAGCGAGTGTTGCTGCTTCAAACTCCATATCTATACCCTGGATTTTAGAAGATATCTTATATGTTTCTACAACCTTTAGGCTTTCCTAAGTTCTGTGCGTCTTTGTGGACTTGGAAATTTCTTAGGAGCCAAAAGACACCTAAGAAATTAAGAAATTAAGAAAGCAAACAAGAAAACTCTTCATGAGGGTTAAAGCATCTGTATGTGGGAGGTTAAGCTGGGTTACCCAGGTTTTCCTACTTTAGCTGCTTGCCCCCGTGGGAGGCCCTGTGCACCCCCTCAGGGCTGTGAGAGTGCGGTTAGTGATGAGGGCTCCATTTCATTATCGTGAGTGGCAGGATTGGATTGGCCACTGGTGTGTTGATAGGGGTCTGTTCTGTAAGCGTGACGGTGAAGCAGTATGGCTCCACGCACCCTGTGACTCTCTTTCTCTCTCTCTTTCTCTCTCTCTCTCTCTCTCTCTCTCTCTCTCTCAGCAATGCCATCAGTATCTTCTGCTCAACCGTTAGCCCTCTGCAAGGCAAAGGCCAGAAGTGAACTGCATTAGGCCTCAGTTATGAGATTGTGAAGGCAACTTTAATGTTACAGATGAAACCATTATTTATAGGTAAATCCTTAGAAGGCTAGAATTGTGATTGTTTTAAGTGAAAAATAAGAATTTCATCATTTGAATCTATAGTTTTTACCTTTTTATTTTTGACACAGAAAAATAATTATGTATCAACATAAGTCATTATTTACTGTGCCTGAATTACCAGCAAAAATAGATGACAATGTGCCAGACAATATTTTGGTTTCCAACCAAATTAACATGAAAAAAAAAACATTGAATGTAAAAAATTATATACTAATTTTACTTAATCTTTCCCACTGAAATGAATGGATTTAAATTATTATAAATGATTAATTTTTGCCTCACTAATGTTTTTCATAGGATACTGCTTAACACAAAGTACAAACTAGCGACCCTTTTGCAGGGTTCTTACAGTTAGATTGCTGATAGGCCTGGTTCCCATCAAGGCTGCAGTCAATAAGTTTTTAGCCGCAGTCCTAATCCTAGGTCTGTCTGGCCTTGCTGCATCATTTCGGAGACATGTGGTGACACTTTCTCATCACATATGGTCCAAATAGGCCTCTCTCGCCCCAGGAATTGTGATCTGATCGGAGACAGATAAAACGTATTTGTTTCAGTTTCCCTTTGTTTTGCTTCTCATAAATCCTTCAGGAGACAGTTTCATTGGTTTCAATGAGGGACGAGCAGGTTGCTTGGATGGTAGACAGTAATGACACTCAGTGACTCAGATGTGGAAAAGAAGGCTGTGTAGCTGGGAATGTTACAAGGATTGTTACATTTACCTCAGTGCTTTAGCCTAGTCTAAAGTAGTTGGTCTGCTGTGACTTACTGTTAGCAACACTACTATGGCTGGCATATAGCAAGGTAAACTATATGGACAAAAGTATTGGGCCACTTGCTCATTCGTTGTTTCTTCTAAAATCAGTGGTATTTGTAAAAGAGTTTATCCTGCCTTTTGTTGGAGTAACTGTCTCTACTGTCTAGGGAAGGCTTTCTAATATATTTTTGAGAGCACAGTTGTGAGGATTTGATTGCATTCAGCGCCAAGAACCTTAGTGAGGTCAGGTTATTGGAGGATCACCTCCCCACATTATCCCCAACTCCCCAACACATCTTAAAAGTATTGGATGGAGCACCAACCATCATTCCAGAGAGCATTATTTTACAGTGAGTGTATGCAAATCCCAGTGGGTTCCTACTGAAGGTTTGGGATTGAAGTTGGTTGAGAAAGGACATCAATTATCCTTCTTCTCATTCTTCTCAATATGCTGAGTCGACTGGATTAAATCTGGACATTGAGCACATAAACGTCATCACCAGATGATGGGTGGACTTGCAAACCTGTCTTTATTGTGGAAGGTGTAAATTCTCATTCTTGATGGTTTTCATCTTAAGGTGTTTTATCAAACCAGAGATTTAAGAGGAATCCTTTTGGCACAACATATGAAGGCCTCAAGGTAAAGGCCTATGGGTGTGTTTCCTTCACACCATTTTACAGGGCAGACTGTTAGACATGCGCCCTTCGAAATAATCAGAGACTGTTAGTTAACCCTTTTAACCAAAAGGCCTGCACATGGGACAGAATTTCTCACAAACAATAAGCTAAAGAGAGGTCTACAGGTAACTGTTGGCATGTGTAATGTAGCTTTTCCCTTTTTTTCCCCTGATCTGTGGACCGGGTGCTTTGGCAAACGCTTGCTCTCACAGCTGGTCATCGTTACTGCCTCGGCATGCATGACCACCTGTTATCAATAAAGCACTTTCTCGCTCTTTCTCAGTCTGGCCTGTCTGCAGTACTCAACGCTGGCCTTGCTACAGCCCAGAGAGCTGAGAATACCCTGCTGCTATCCAAAGGACCACATTCCGCCCAGATACATGGGAATTAATCATGTGAAAAGGGGGTAAGCCAATACACATTACTTTAGGCTTGATGTGCACGCACTCGGATTAGCTGGCGCGGCCTTGCGACCTTATGTGGACGTGAAGTCTCACGGGAAATTGACTGTTCTGAAAGACAAACCCCGCCATGTAACATCTTTAAGATAAATGTGTGTTATGGGGGTTGAGCGGGAGGTTTAGGGGAGCATATACGTCTCCCTAATAGTCATCCCGATCATCCTAATAGCAAACACATAAATCAAGTGGTCAAGATGGGCGGAGAGGAGCTTGCAAAACACCTTCCAGAGTCAGAAGTGTAGCATAGAGTGATGCTGTTGTTTTATAGTAAAATTGCTACATTATGGTCATTTAACACTGTACTTATCGAGTCTATAGCCAGGTTCACGCTACAATTTTTTGGCCCGATTTACAATCGCTAACTGTTTTTGGAGATCGCAGACAAAAGCCTCAGGTCGGAGGCAAATCAGTGTTCGCTCGGCGCTGACTCGGTCGCTATGTGTGAACTGCTGGAAGACGTGGTCCTATAAATATAGTGCAGGTTTCATTTCTGGACCTTTTGGCAACTCTACATCCGGTAGTGTGGAAAGTGTTGTGACTGCAAGTTGGCGCAGCGACTAGCTAAAGGGGAGGAGAAAACCAAGGGTGGAGTTTTTCTCTTTTCTCAACCATATTCTTTTCATTTTCTTTTGTGTGATTTTGCTGCAAATCATCACACAGACAATGTGTTTTGTGCATGGCATCGCATGTCCTTGTGACAAGGCACAAAAGTTGTTTCTTGGAGAGCGGACAGCAGGTTCATTCACTGCAGGTTCATTCTGATTAAAGATCTTGTAATTTGTGACCTTGTGTTGCTGATCAGTCATGTGATGGCAAAAAATATGAGCATTTGAACATAGATGGCTGGTCTGCATCATGTAACTCCTGGATGGAAAACAAGCTGTGTACAGAGTTAATGAAGAACTAATGAAGGGCTACTGACTGACTACTGTAAGCTGTGTTTATTACAGTGCTTCCTGGTATATACATATTGTTTATAAATGTGTTACTTTAGCATGAGATATTTCTAATTTTAAACTGTTTCATAAAAAGTTTCATCTTTTGTTATTTCTGGTACTACACTGAATAAAAGACTGAATAATTTACTGGACTATCTCAGCATGTTTTACAATTCTTCTACAATGTTTTTCATGTTTACATGTCAACCCAAGTTAATAACAAGTGATTTATCAAAAATTAATTGATCATTAATTGATTGATATTTTTCATATAGTTATTATCTTTACATAACAGAAGCATGTATCTGAGAGAAAATAGCATTCAATATATGTATGGGTTTTTATAAAAATATGCTTAAAGATTGTTTAATATTTGTTATATTATATGTTAAGTACATAAATATACCTTGTGAAAATTGTCAAATATATAATTTTCTTAAGAATTTGTAAATGACAGGGTTGATGGTGTTTAAACAGGGTTGGCACAATAATAACAGGCTCAACATTGTTGGCTTATATGGCATTAAACTAAACAGTCAATTAGCTTTAATTTAGCTTTATTCTAATGTGATTTTGTAGTATTTTAAAATATTTTGAAAGGTATCTCACATTAAAAAGGTTTGACACAAACCTGACATTTGATCAATATAAACATTTGCTTTCATTGAAAACATTTGTGGTTTTCAACATTTTAGAGGGGACAATTTAGAAATGATAAAGAAGCAAAACTGCATAATAGTAAAAACTATACAGTGTAAAAATGCAGTTTAAAATTAACATAAAGAAAACAATTGTAACACATCATTAAAAGTTAAAATGTAACATCAAATAAAACATAATTTAAGCTTAACTTTTAACTTAACTTTTTTCACTTTTAAACTATGCTTTTTACAGGTGCCATGCCACTAACCAGGTTGATGATAATAGGGCTGACGATTAGTATGTTAAATCTGTAATTGCTAGGAATGTGATGAAGGACATGGTGAGGCAGTTCATGTATTCAACAAAAAAAATTATAGTTTGTCTCTGAGTGTTCCCAAGTTTGTCCCCAGGTGTACAAAAACATGCTTTAAAATGTGTCAGAAAAACTTGCCACATTTTGCATGCTATTCTTTTTTGTAATGAATTTAAGTCACTTGCTTGGGGTCTGTTTACTGTGGTCTTTTCCCATCATAACAGGTTTAAAATATTGCACTATTTATGCCTGGATGTTTTTTATGTTTTTATGAAAAAAATTAAAAATGATATTTTACATGAAAACAGTGTTTTAATTATTTAGTTATTAGTAGGGTACATATGCTAGTTGTTGATACTTGATTAGGTCCACAGACATACATTCTGAAAGAATGTTCAAATCTAAAATATTCAAATAATAAAATATTATATAATTTACAACGAGTAAGTAGAAATTGATTGTGCAGCTGGTTTTATGTATTTGTAGACCATGTATGTTTTATTCATTAAAAAGTCAAGGGACAGAGATTGTCCTCACATGCTGTAATTACCCATATGTGTGGTGTGCATGTTTTTAGCTTGACAATGTTCAATGTTCAGATCATATGGGCATATGATCTACACTGTTAAATGCATAAGATCCTTGAGGAACTTCAGTTTGAAACAGTGGAGGAACCTCTTAAGGTGCTTTAAGGAACCTTCAAGAAAAGATTTTTAGATTAAAAAGGTTCCTTGAAGGTTCCTCAAAGCACCTTAGGAGGTTCCTCCACTGTTTCAAACTGAAGAACCTCCAAAAGTATACTCTAACCATTCATTCTAACTGTATGAACTGGCAGGGCTGATAAAACAGGAACTACACTGGTGCATGCAGCTCAGAGAGGAAAGAGAAGTACCATGAGCTGCATTTAAACCAGCATGTGTTTCTGAGCAACACAGCGAGGCTCATCAAAGCCAAAAGAACAACATCTGCAGGTAATGGCGAAGCCGTTTTCAGAGCTCAGGCGTTTAAATCCCTATTTAATTACACAGTTTGCATACACTTAAATGTTTAGTTTATTTGGTAATAAATGTGAGGAGAAAAGTTCCATCATGATCCATTAATTAGCTCCTGTTTAGAGTGGGACATGTTTGGATGTGATGGAGTTTCTAGTTGATGGTTTTATGCTCGGGCAGTTTTATGCAGTACACACAGCCTCACGACATGCTCAGATGAAGAAAACTGCTGCCCTGAACTTTGAGTCGGAAAGATGGAACAAACTACAGGCAAACAAAGTTGGGCGAAGTTTCCTAAATGGGTATGGATGTACGGTTCTAGGAGAAACGTGTGTTTGGTGTTGAACCCTTGCATGCGAAGACTCTTTACACTTTTAAAAAGTTCCTCATGTCCAAATATACAATGTACAACAATCGATCATCTACTGGAAGGTTGGGTCCATTGGGTGGTCTGCTCTGGAATCACTGAGAAGAACCCTTTCTGTAGGAACAGGTAAGTTAATTAGTAATTTGTGGGGTTTGTTTATCCAACTGATGCCACTATTGGGACATCATTTCTAATGAAAAAAGACATACAATTCATGAAATTTGTTTATTTAATTAGTTATTTATCTATATTTTAAAAGCTCCACAGTTTTTCTGCCTCGACTCTCAATAATTAAAAGGCCACTTTTTCATACCCATGCCTGTGTTGTCATTTTCCACTTCTGGTTGCTTCTACATGTTGAATCAGAGATGCTAACACACTTTTAGTGTGTGTGTGTGTGTGATATATAGCTAGACTGTGTGCCGAACAGGAGCAGTAGCCTTAAGTGGGGGGTTCGATCCTTGCTCCAATATCTGCCTGTGAGGAGTTCGGTGTGTTCTCCTCATGTCTGTTTCAGTGATTTTTTGGTACTCCAGTTTCCTCCGGCCTCCCAAAAACACACAGGAGGTAGATGGCTATGCTAAATGACCCTCTAGTGTGTGTGGTACCCTGCAATGGACTGCCACCCCATTCATGGGGTATTCCTGCCTTGCACCTAGTGATTCCAGGCTAGGCTTTAGATCCGCCGTGACTCTGACCAGATAGAAGCGAGATTATTAAATATATTACAGCAACACATTTATTCCCAAAACTCCATAAACGCCATGTGGAAGTTTGGCACATGTTTGTATCAAGTACATTCAATGCATTGCGTTTTTCATTGTGCATTTTTAAAGATTAGGTAATATAGGCTGATGTCAGGTAGGTCTCAATTGCCTTTTTGGAACAAGTCCAAGAGTTAAGTAAAACATGATAAGGGGTAAGATAATGAGTCTTAAATGGATCGTGGAGGTCTGGATGCACTTCAGCATATTCTTGCGAATTGTGACTGGTATTTTAGGACGCTGTGAGATGTTACATAGCACTTAGCACAGTGTGTACACCATGTAAGGCATGTTTCTATGGTGCCCGGATTACCTGGTCAACAGCAGTTCTGTGGTCAGAAACGGGTTACACTGGAGTTCACAAGTTGTGAAGCAACAGATGGGCTACAGCCTGTAACTGTATACCTATATAGTGGACATGAGTGGGTATAAGATCTCTTGAGCAGAAATGCAGTATTCCAGAGTGGACTAAATGACTTCTATTTGACGCTCAACATATTGAACCCCAACAGACTTTTACCTGGCTTTTTTCCCCCGTTCGTTTATATCCATCTCCTCACGTTCAACCCAAATGTTCAATCCATCGCAGGGCGAGTCTATTCATCATCGTACCCTTACCTCCAATGACTTTAAGTGCTGGAGCATTTTGTGCCAGCAAGCCAGCTGGTGGCGAGATGTTTTATAAACTAATCCTCTTATCGTGATCCCTCTTCTCCACACATGGCTTCAGCTGTGAGGAGCGAGAGAGGGCTGCGGCAGGCCTCACCTGGGCACAGATTGTTTACACCTATCTGTTAGTTTGCCCCCAGCAGTCCAGCATGTGCCTTATCTCAGCAGGGATTTTTCTCTCGCTTTTCATGCTGCTAAGGCAAGCATGACATAGTGACAGTGCACGAGAAAAAAACAGAGAGAGAAAGAGTGGGAAAGGGAGGCTAGTTGGTTAAGGCTTTTTTGTGATAAATATACCAGCAGATTTAATCATATTCAAATATATGTGGTATATAAAATCCTTAGTAATGTATTCTTGCCTGTAAAAAAACTATAAAACTATATACCATTCCTTCATAAATAAAATATGTGCCAATATAATTGTTGTAGCACCATACTTACACAGTAAAACATACTTATACAGAGTAAAGGTACCTATTAAGTTCATTTTTAGAGCACAAGAAATTGATTCCAGCAGTATAAGTGACGTTAAGCCCCTAAAGAGCCTATGGACCACCGGTGGGCCAAAAGTGCTTTTACAAACTTCTATTACCAAAGAGTAGCCCCACCAGTTTGTACAGAAGTCCCTGTAGTTACTGGATAATATGCCTTGGAGTACTAATGGCTTAAGATTAAATATGATCATCTATCATACAACATTTTGTCATTTCAAATATACATTTTGCTAAAAGCAAAAAATCTGACTGGGCTTAATGGGGACATTCTGTATGGCGGTGAAAATAGTTTATTAGTCATTTTTTTTAATGTTTTTTTTTAAGTATCAACCATCAGTGAGTGTTTAAAGTCTGTTTGTAAACCATTTGCATACATGTTCAATGTATATTGTTTGAAAAAAAAGATATTATCATCTTCCTAAACACGATCAGACTGATCCTTATATTCTAAAACAAATTATATATATATATATATATATATATATATATATATATATATATATATATATATATATATATAATTTGTTTTAGAATATAAGGATCAGGCTGATCACGTTTAGGAAGACTGATCTAAAAAGTGCATCACCAGCCAACTTGCTAATGATAATATCTTCTCTCTGGGCAACATATGGAACCATTCAGAGGCGGGAGATGATCAATAGTTCACAGCTCTGAAATACCTTGGCTGATAGAATCCAGTTCTTTCTTACCATACCAAACTGATGACAAAACAGAACGCTGACATTCATTGATCCCACTGTGATGATCTCACACGTAATAAAATATTGTTTTATTGACCTTAAATGCCCAGGTGATGCAAACTGATTTGAGTATTAGTTTTACTGATTACAGTTATTTGTTTAAGAAATACACCCCACTGTCTACAGACTGCATGTAAAGCCTGAGATGTAAACTGGGCGCCTCGATCTGACAAGGCTTTGTTGAGACGACAGGCAGCTCAAATCTGAATGTTTTTGACGTCTGATTTGAATAGATAGAATTTACACCAAATTACAATCATTTTTTTACCATCAGGTTCAGTCTTTACAGGTATGAGTCTGTTTATACGCGGCATTAACATGCGTATAAGAAATTATTACTGCAGCTGTGGATCTTGGCCTCTCTCTCCCATGCTGTGTTTGTGAGTGCGCTTGTGCTCATGCTTATTTACCAGTAGATCCAAATACTATCCGGATACAAGTGCAAATGCATGAATTCTGGAGAATGACTACTGATTTCTGCACTCAACAGCAAAACACCCCCCTCCACCTTTCAGTGCTCTTTCAGAAGCTCTGCCCTCCCAAAAGGAATGCATATGTCTCTCCTCTGTTCAAATTCCTCACCAATGTTTACACATGTCTTCGCAATCTTTGCCTGATCTAACATTTTGTTCTTCTACTTCTTCTTTGATTTTTTTTTTTTTACAAATAATGCATTGAGACTTTTTACACCTGCCGTTAAAGGTGCTGTATGTGATTTAAACTCCACTAGCAAGTAGCATATTAAATTGAAATCATGTACAGCTCCTTTAATAGCAGGTGTAAACAGGCTTAAGAAATCGGATTTAAATTGAACCTCTGGACACAGCGTGACTTAATTTGAGCAATTAATTTATCCTAAATATCCTAAATTTGCCAGCCCCACCCTACTGAGTGCAAATCAACAACTAGACTTGGTCAATTACAATGTGGACACATTAAAAAAAAAAAAAAAGAATTAACTCTCTGTAAGCAAATTCAAGTATAAAAATGACCTTAATCAGGACTCCAGTTGGGGTAATATGACCACAGATGAGCTGACATCTTAATTGACTAGATGTATACCAAGGTCCAAAAGGATCAGAAGATAGTGGCCAGTCTTTAACTGGCACCTTGAAACTATTTGGTGATCTTGCTGCTGCCAAATCTGAGAAACGCAAGAGGGCACTGACGTAAGGCCATGTTTAAAGGGCTGCCAGGGTCTGGAAAAGGCCCATGTGCAGATGTTGCGATGGAAGTAGTTTATCACAACAAGGCATGAACTGCCTGAATTGGCAAAAAAGCATGAAAAGCATGATTTTCCTTTCATGGTTTTTTTACTTATGGTGACTAATTCTGTTTTGATACTACGACTGGAGAGAAGGTTGCAGATGCTTTCCGGAAAATAAGTGTTTTCTCGCATGGTCATGAGTAGTTCCTTCCCAGTGATGGCACAGTGATGACACTGTGTTATCTGAATGTTGCTGTAAGAGTGTTCTTGGATCTCCTTCTTATTGGTGTCCAAAGCTTTCCGTGACTGAATGTCACAGTCGTTAAACAACACAGTGAGCACACTGAGAACCCTGTCAGGATCTGCATGTTTATGATTGGGTCTGCCAAACCCAGGGCTCAGTTTCCTCACGGCAGTGTTTGTTCTGTAATACATGCTGTTGGAATAATTATGCTGATGGGGTGACTGAGAAACCCCAGCCATAATATAACACGCATTACTCATGAGAACCAAAGTAAAGGCATTAATGGTCATGGGACCCTCTCAGTGTTCCACAGGAACACACTTAGTGAACAGTAAGTGGTGATACTTAAACAAAATCAATCCATTTAATTTCCCCATACCCTAAATGTAGTCATTTAAGTTGCCTCTGCAGTTATGTACTGGGGCTACAAGGCTAATGTAGCAACTAATAGAAGCTTAAAGCACGTTTTACCTTAACATAGCAGATTAAAAATCCTACATTAGGGAGAACAGCGTCTCTGGGCAGGACGACTGCGTAACTCTTAGTCTTAGTAATAACTCTTGTAATATTACTCTACTGCTTTAGCCCATATGGTTCTTCATCTCTCAGCTTGTCCAGAAATGCACATGTTCAGCGTGGTTCAAAGCACAGCCTTCACATATCAACTGATAGGGGGAGCCCAGGAGCAAAAAAATGTCTATTCTAGCATAGCACTGCTTTAATAGGTTTCCATTAGTTGCTACCCCCATTACTGTGCCTTGTATAAGCTTAATGCCTAAATCATCACATACTGGCCATTACTGGCATGTCATCTCAAATAGACTTGCTTGTGTGGTTTCTGACAGTGTATGACACACTTTTATCTACACAGCTGCTGCTACATTGGAAAAAAAAAATGAAACTTGCATTTACATCATTCAAATATGGCAACTAATTGCCAAAAAACAACAATAAAAAATTAATAAATGTGTTCAATTAAAACAATTCTCGCCAAAACTAGCAAACTAAAAGAAAGCAAATGTGTTTGTTTTTAGCAACTTCTCATAAGCAAGTCTGTTTGAGACTACTATTAATTAGGCTGAGTAAAGAAAACTGGGCAATACTTCCTGTAAATCCTGCTTTCCTAATGCATTATGAATGCTTTTCAAAATTTTAAATGGTATACTTAATAACTTCAAATGTTTGGCATAGGCATTTACAATTGCTCATTATTATGTAAGTTAATTATTATAGTAATTATAGTTATACTCATCATGTCATGGTAATATTTGGCTTTTTTTATATCTTTTAATACATAGTATATAATATTATAATAGACCAAAATAAAATAAGAAACATGCATTATTATATTCATAACACATGAATCAGCAGTATGTCACCTAAATAATAATAATAAAATGTATTACTATATTATAATATATAAAAATGTTATATACCAATTTACAACATTACATAACAACAATTCCAGTCCTGGAGGGTTTTGTGCCGTTCCTGCTTGAGCAGACCTGATTCTACGTATCTGTTAATTGCCAGGCTTAGTCAGTCTGTTAGGACAGGGAAATTAGCCAACTGTGCTGAATTCCGGCCCCCACTCCACACCCCTGTTATGTAATAAATAATTGAATATTACAATAAATAGCAAAATAATTAAAAGTTATATTAAAAAATATTATTATTAAGTAAAACACTGACAAAAAGATCTGATGACCCCTGTGAAGAGCTTGCAATGCAATGGGTAGTTACAATATGGATGAAGAAGATGGGCTAGGCCCTATGTGTAATTATTAGGTGTGGTTCTGTTTTTGTACTCTTTAGTTATAATTGGTTTCTGAAGATCGGTGCAGGATTTTCTTTTTCATCTTTTCCTGAATTATGTCACTATAAAGTGTTATGCCTTATACACCTGTGCACGGGGTGGGGTGGGGTGGGGGGGGGTTGGAGGGTGCTCAAGGGCCCAACAGTGGCCCAACCCTGTCATCAATAGCCTGGAGCTCTAACCGCTGAGCCACTACCGCCCACTGCACCACTGGCCTTGTAGGTCCAATGCAAAACTAAAGAAGCAAACCTGGGGAAAGGGGAAAATTGTGTAAATTAGATTTTTGGCCAAACTTTAATTGGATCAGGATGTGACAGAGATCTGGCCCTGGCAGTCGCTCCTTGACAGATGTGACGGAGAGATCCATGGCTTGTTGTAATACTCACTTCAGTCTGGATCGAAATGGGAAACAGAAAACTGTTGCATCGTTTAAGTTTATCTCGCAGTACTGTGTGTGTGTGTGTGTATGTGTGTGTGTGTATGTGTGTGTGGATGAAATCTATTGGCTGAAGACGCTATGAAAGACAGTCCTGGAGTTGGTTTGGGGGTATTTTGGGGTATTTTGGAACACTGGGGGGAAGTCGGGTCCAATATTAACTGCGATTGCAATAAAAGCAGGAAAGAAATGCAGATTGGGTTCAAAAAGCATGGGACTGGTGTGTCACTCTTGGAAGACACCTTACTAGAAAAAAACAATACTGATTAACCACAAGATCTAGTATGTGAGATTTTGTTCAGATTGTGAAGGCTTGAAAAACACTGCTGTGATAATTCAAACAGGATTGCAGAACAAAGCTGTGTGTAAAAAAATGCCTGTTCCTATACACTGCTCTCATGATGTTGATGTTATAGATGAAGCAGAAACAGTCCTAGACACCTATATGTTGGCCCACTTAGAGTATACATCCAGTCTTATCCGGTATGGGGTTGGTGTGGATGCAGCTTCTCAGTCCAACCAAGCAGGAGAACACATGATCAATTGTTTGGTTTGAGTCCAGTTGATACAACAAGTGGAATCGGGTGTGCTTGGGCTGGTTTGGAATGAAAACCTGCAGCCACACCTGCAGCCGTTTTTGGATTACACTAGACACCCCTGGTGTACATATTGAAATGGGTCAAAGATGTTTTTAAACAGCAACCTCAAAAAAAAGTCGACATATTGAAGCAGGTACTGTTGTAAGCAGTGATGTAAAGCACTGAGAGGTTTGTTTGTTTGGGTTGTATGATTGTTAAGATCAAGTTTTTGTGTGTTGTAAAATGTTGGGCTGACAGTGTCCAGAGATCCAAACCATGAGGCTGGAATTATGCAGAACATGTTGGGTCTACAGGTGCTGGTATAATAGGCCTCAGAGTTACAATGCACTTTATTCCCAACATTCCTTGACCCCTAAGGGAAAAATTATAATCTCATAATACTTAGACAGTTTCACAATTTACTATATTAATAACAACATTTTAGTGCTATCCTGAAAACTAATGATTTTTGCAGTTTGTCAGTGTTGTTTGTAGTATTGATCATCAGAAAAGCATAACTTGACAAATTTTCATAACGATAAGGCAGAGAAAGGCACAGCCCAACACTCTTTTAATAAAAAATAACCCATAAATTAGTGCTAAACATTAGAATATATTTTTTTCCCCTCCATAACCAACCTTTTTTGAACTAGCAACATGTGAGCCAATGTTATAACCTTTCCTAATGAGCAGGCTTAAAAGTACAGTTCTATACTGTTTAAGCCAAATGCCTTTTCCAGCCTAAATACATACAAATGAGTGCTGTCAACATGAACACGTTAATGCACACGATTAATCTACCAATTTCAGCGTGTTAAACCTATTTTTATTGCAAATTAATCATCTTACCAAGTTTGACCCAACTTCCTACCGTAGGTCCCTCTCTTTACAGGGCCTAGGGATGTATTAGCAGTTTTAGCTAGCAATGGAAACACAGTGGTGCTACTGTTGAGGTCAGAGGGTAGATTACACTTTATTTATGCTGAATATGTATTAAATCTCTAACTCTCATTCTCTTACCCCTCCCTCAACTCTCTCTCTCTCTCTCTCTCTCTCTCACACACACACACACACACACTGACTTACACACAGCTTCTCCTCTCTTAGCTCCAGCTCAATGACTGGTCATCCATTTATCTCTTGAAACGTTGTTGAAGAATTATCTCTATTGAAGCTTCTGAGCTTTGCTGAAGTTCTTAAAACTACACTATAGTTTGTGATATTATCAGAACAAAAATTGATTCGTTTAGCCAGTTTTTTAGGTTATATATATTCTCCCGCCCAAATATTCAAGGATGTGCCGGCTAGCATTTTCATTTGTGATTAATCACATAATATAATATTGTTGTGATGATTAACACGATTTAACATTTTAATAGATTGACACCACTAATAAAAATATAACACAGAAAAAAAAATAACTGCAGAAATACTCTAGTCCCCTGCTGAGAAAACTGCCTGGCTGTAGGCTGTATAGCTAGCCAGACTGGTCAATCTGGGTATGTTTTCATTTGATGGTTTAGCCTAACCATGCTGGCCCACCAGAATGCCCAAGTTGATGCTGATACACAAGCTGGTCACCAAACCCAAACGAAAACATACTTAATCAGCTTAACCATAGGGTATGTTTTTGGCCTGGAGTATCAGCTTTTCAACTACATTGACCATTAAAGACCAACTTAGACAAGCTGGTTTTGAGATTTTGGATTTTTTTGGTTTTTGCTGTTCAGTTTTATCCAAAAAAACTGATGTGTTCTTTTTACGTCCATGTTATCTAAAATTCCATCACGACATGTGTGGATATGGCACAGTCAAATATCCCAAAATGCATTTCGCATCACGCTGCTGTTCCAATAGCGCAAAATTAGCGTACGGCGCCCTCCCATCCTTGGCCGTTTGTACTCACAAGTCGAACTTGCCATGTTTGTTATACCAAGTACACCAGTGTGAACTATATACTTTATATTCAGAATCCCCCCATGATCAATGGTCTGAGACCAGTTGGCAAAACAAGTGGAATCGGGTGTGCTTGGGCTTGTTTGGAATGAAAACTTGCAGCCATACCTGCAGCCGTTTTTGAATTAGACTGGACACTCCTGGTGAACATACTGAAATGGGTAAAGCATAAAAAAAATCTAAAACTGCAAGATGACATATTGAAGCAGGTACTGTTGGGACACCAAAAGTAAATGCAATTTGTGGAAGTGTAGAACTTTACTGCTGCATTTTAGAGCCAAATGATCAGAAAAGGCAGTCAAATTAGATACAATATATGAACTGTAATATCACAATAAAACAATCATTGTAAATGTAGAATAAAAACAAAATATATTAGTCCAGAATCTAACACTTTATATTTTTCTAAAACTGTGTTTTAAATGGCAGAACGTCTTTCCTAAATTATTTGATTGTATTCTCTATAAAAGCATATATTGAATCGGGGACAAATAGGCTACTGTGAAACTAGTATGTCTCATACGTTATTTTGGAGCGAGCACTCACTGAAGGTCCTTAGAAGCATTGTCCTGCCGGCTGAGCCTGGAGTAGCAATGACAGAGATACTATTCTCCCTATTACAGTAGTACAGTCAGTAGAGCATTTTAATGGTAAAAATGCTAAGTAATGTTGCTTTAAGGATATTGTTGCTGTTTCTGTAATTATCAATAAATGCCTAAAGAGATCCAAAAGTACTGGATGAAGCAACAACTATCGTTCCAGAGAACACAGTTCCACTACTCCACAGCTCAATTATAGGGCCTTTTTACCCCTCTTGCCCACGCCTGGCATTAGGCATGGTGCCAATGGATTCATGTTTATCATCTCCAAAGAGTCCTATTCTATTAACTATACCTATTCTATTCTAATACTTTTTACTTTACTGGAACTAGACAAGCTGTGGGTGTATTTGCACATCTGTGTCAGCGATGGGTACATTTAGGGGTTAAAATTTCAGTTATTTTTGTGCCCCCAAAATCTTCAGTGCTCCTCCTCAGAATCTGGCTTGGCCGGGATGCCAGCCTTTTCATTTTTTCTGCAATAATTTGCCACGCTTTTTGCCCCTGGCGCACACACCCTGTCACTTTTTCTCATGCCACTCACTTTCCACCGGTGGTTTCCAGGTTTCTGGCACTGGTGGACAGCAAACAGTCCGTGACTGAGAGTGATGTGCCTTTACATGTTGAGAACCAAAGCCTTTCGGCTCCCACGATTGGCTCCACGTTTTTGGGCCACGAATTACCATTCAGGACATGGCCGTGCTCGGATTTAAATACAATGTAACAGAAGGGCTTTTGATCAGCAGCGGTTGCAGTGACAGGATGACGGTTTTTGATGTGGCCTGGACTGAGTGACACATGCTTTAACTTCATTAGCTTGTGTGGAAGGGACAGAGAGTGGTTGACTGTTTCCAGCCCAAAGACTGCAAGCACACTGGACGCTAACGTAAATCCCCTCAACTGGATCCAAACACGCTAACGACCAAAGCTGATGAATTATACACAAGCACAACACATTTGAGGACGGCTTGGTAAACAGAAAACAAAGATCGCTCAGCACCCAAGCTGTATTTATTTTCAGTGCTAATGTTTTGGGGGTCGTGTTGTGATAAAATCCTATCAGCAATAATTTGCACCTATAATCATGTGTCTGGGGGTTTTAGCTGAAGCCCGGCTTATGAGAGGCAGCTATCAAAACACGGGCACACGTTTACAACTAAATTAGCCTGGCCTTTCTTCTAATTATATCTAAGAGGCTTTCATCATTTCTTTGAACATCTCTTTCAGCTGTCTTGATTAGAAGTGTTTGAAGATCCTGTGGAAGAACTCGCCTGAGAGGTACAACACATCGGTTTAATCACTGCGTCCTTATCTTATCTTCACCTCGCTCAAAACAAATTTGGAGCCTGAGGAACATAGATGAATAAGATCATGTTCATCAGCTTCAGCTAGTCCTATTCTCTTCTGGGACTATACAAGCTGTGTGTGCATTTGCACATCTGTGTCAGCAATGAGTGCAACAGTAGCTAAATGCATTCATTGGAAGGGGTGTCCACAAACATTTGGACATATATTGTATATACTTGGCTAACTTGCATGGCTGATGGTATGAAGATATACTCTAATATTGTCACCCTTCTATGGTACTCTGAAGTATTACTAGCGCAAAAGCTACTAAGGCAACCTTGCAATTCAGTCCTCAAGCTGAAATGAATGGCCAAGCAATGACACCAACCCATGCTGATGTTGGCTAAATAAGAGGTGAATGGGAAGAAAATTCCTCACCAGGATAACTGGTCAGCACAAATGCATTAACCTCTCTGGGAGTGACGAGGGGTGATAAAGTGACAGTTGTATATGTTAAAAGGCTTGATGCAGGAACTCCATTCAGGCTACAGCTCTGTGGTGACCCTCAGTAAGTATCGACACATCCTGCTGCAGTTGACCTCTGTAAGTGATCGGCTTGAGGCAGGCCATCACATTGCATTCTCTCCTTCTCCTTAAAAGCTCATCCTAAGTGGAATGCACTGTCTGGAGTCAGTCTTTTTAACGCAGCAGTAATAAAACCCCATGGCTTTATGCCCACTGCCTCTTTAAGGCTGTATATTGCTGAGGTCTGTCTCTCTGCTTCTGGAACACCTCAACATTCATTTAATATGTGCTAGCATGTGTGTGTGTGTGTGTGTGTGTGTGTGTGTGTGTTCTTCTGTGGGAATGGCTGAGAATACTGTGTGTCCCAGCACAAATCATGGCAAAAGCAACAGTGTTTAAGATATATGGTATTTATTATCTTCTATAAACTGGCTTGATGGGATTTTTAAAGATTTTATAAACTCCCACCTCATCTACTCCACATGTAGAAATGAATGATCACCATCTGCTGGAATGCTGTCTATCTGCTCATCTTGTTTGCTTGCGGACATCAGAGTGATCTTTAGAAATGCCTGACTGCTCTCTGTGTGTGTGTCAGCCATTTTAGTAAGATAATTACTAATTGCATACCAGTCTTCACTGAGATTTGTGAGAAAATTAACATGCATTTCAAAAATGTAAATAATTTATGTGGGGTTAAATATAACCTAAACAAATACCCACCTTGTGTGACAGTTTGACCACATTTGGACAGATATTTCTGTGTTCCTGAGTGGGGAGGAGAAAAATATTTTAATATTAAATTTAGGGTATCAGTGTGCTGGCGCAACCATCCCTGCAACATCTGTTATATTCATTTTAAAAACAGAGTGGTCATGGCTCATCAGTCTAATGCGGTGCCAATACGGCTCGAGCCATGCCGCTTTGCCATCAGCGCCCAGAGTCAAAGAGATCACAAATCGATGGGTGGATGTTGGCTGGCACAGGTGTCTGTTAACTGGTGTGGTGGACCTGCGGACCCAGCACTTTCTTCCGAGCATGTCGGCTGCCCGGCAACTCAGTTTAAAGGAGGTTTTGGGAGCAGTGCTAGTGCTAGGGAGAGCTATGAACGGTTGGGTTAATTGGCAGTACCAAATTGGGAGAAAAAGGGAAAATATTGACACATTTTTACCAAAAACAAAAGAATAGTCTGTTCGGTTTTTGTTTTTTGTGGTTTTTCTGACCATGTCACATGTCTTTAAGAACTTACGTCACATGCACAGCCTCTGAAAGTTGTCCATTTGCTGGTTACCTGTGCAACAGAATGGCTAATGCAGAAGCTAGTGCGAACACAGATATCAGAACGGCAAACTCAGCATTCATCTGCTCATTCACCCATTGTCTAAATGAAACTTAGAATTAGAACTAAAGAGAGCTGGCATGACAAAAGAGCGACAAAAAGAGTCCTTGTTAAACCTGGATAAACACTGGCTAGGCTTTTGAAAGGAGGCGAGAGCTCTGTGACCTGAGAGGGTTCAAAAGTGATGCTGAGTTGGCTTTTCTCTTGCTGAGCAGCTACTACAACGGGCAGCCAGACTATCGTTGCTGTGAATTTTGTGTGTACCTGCGTTACAGTGTAGTACAGTACTGTTGTTACCTGTATAGTGCTGGCAAATTAGCCAGTTAGACCTAGCCAGGCTAAAGTACAGCCTCCACACGACGGGGTTAGTTTTAGCAACTAAGGACCTCTGTATACTTTAAAAAAACAAACTGGGTCACAATAATTGGGTGAAGTCGTACACCAATACTCTCCGCAATTTTAGTTTTAGTTGTGGAGTACAGAGCTCCAGTACTGCAGGTGGCACTATGACATTTTATGCTAATTTCCATAACTATTGGAACAGGTCTGCATGCTATAAAGTGCTGCCTCTTTCAACACCTATCGATCAAAGTTTCTGTGGTTGTTGGGTTTCTCTGCAATTACGCCACTTCCATTTACCTGAAGCCAGGTGAATGCCATGTCCACAAAAAATACAACGAGGGTCCTAGACATAGCCTGTTTTAGACGTTTTGATGTACAAAAGGCTAATCACTTTTAGCCAATGATGCTTTTTAATTATGTATTTGGGTTGGAAAGCTTGTCTGGTGTAAACAATACAGAATTGTATTGAGTTAATTGTATTTTACCAGGCTCACAGCCCACATTTGGGTGTCGTTATGACTTTCCATTGTTTAATTTAATAGTTTTATATTTGAACCTGCCATCTGTGCAATCTCTGTTGCAAGCAAAGCTCCAGGCAACTTCTAACCCAGCTTTTGCAGATTCAGCTATGACATGGCTCAAGTGTGCAGAAAACTATCCAACAAAAAGTAATTTCTACACAATTTCCTAACTCTTTGGACCACTTATGTTGGTTTATTAGTTATGACATGTTCATACAATATGAAGGGCAGATGGACTTTTCCAATGGTCTAATCACTTTTGTAAAGCAGCAGACATATCCATGTTCTTCAGCACTCCTGAAAAGTTGCTGTTTTGAAGATGGAGTGTTTCCTGGTTTAAGCCAAGGTATCTACAACGGTTTGAACTCCCAGTCCCACATATATAATCCACAATCTGTTGCTCATTGATGTTTTCCTGCTGTAGCGTTGCTTTGACTTATGGTGTGCAAAAACTGACAGGTGTAGTCCTCCACTGATAAACAGACGTGTAGCACACCACAGCACACAATCTTCACGGTGGTCCTTATCTATCAGTCATGCAACCCCTGAGATGGATTACACTGTCATAGGCTGCTACACTCTCCATGTTTGAGGGCAGGATGGTACCTCTGCGCTCAGAGGGCATCTGGTTCTAATCGGATCAAAAAATAGCACAGAAGACAGAGGAGCCCTGCAGAAACTTTAACCCATGGGGTAATCATTTCCCTAATATCCTGTGCTAGACGCAATTCATTCATCCAAATCTGTTTCAGAGAACCTACAAAGACATATGTTGAGTAGCCCCTTCTGAGAACAACATGAAAAGCCTGCCTGGTAACATTCTCTGCGGTTTGTGTGGTGAAAACCTTTATTCCATTGAAAGGAATAGGCAGATATGATCAAATCAGTGACAGATATCTGATAACACTTGCAGCAAACCAGGACAAGGCCCCCCTGGGGGATTTGCAAGGTTGTGTTAGTACTAAGCTAACAGGGATGCTGATGAACATTTTTAGCTTAAAATGGATATTTGAAACCTACCACAGTGTACCACAGCCGTTTCTACTGAATGCCATCGGATCCTCTGAACTATGAAGACACTAAAGAGGTAAAATACAGTTTTTGCTACGTGTGCTAACACTGTTTGGCACTGAGCTAACATTACTAGACCGGGAACCTCAACAAAATGCTCAAAATAACCAAGGAGAAGTTTCTTGGTCTGTAGTGGACAGTGTGTACAGTTTAACTAGCTGGTTTTGTTAATTAATTGAGTATAAAGTTTAGTAGTTGACTTACTTGCTTACCTGCTTTTAGCAATATTGATCATTCAACTCAGCACTTAACACAGACATCTCAGCTCTCCCACGGCTCGAGGGATTCTCATGCATATTCTTTGGCATATTGACAAAGGCTCCATGAGCCCATATTCAATATCACATACACTATCCCAGAAATTGGGCCTTATATATCAGGCTAGCTTGTACAATTATATTTGAGATTTTGCAGTTTTTGCAGAGTGGGATGTCTGTTAACAACCTCATAAGTCAGAGGATCCAGTGGCATATGGTAGAAAAATGTACACACAACAAAGCCCATTAGGTTTGAGACCCGGTTGTTTACCACAGGGCGTGATAGCTGCTGATTAAACAAATCCAGCCTGGACCCTAAGTTTGTACCAGCATGCCACAGTAAGTTCAGATATTGCAATGTCAGTCTGTTTTTTTCTGATTGGCTCGGCCCTCATCTGCACATATATGGCTGAATCTCTACCTTCTTACACCTTATATAGAGATCTACATTAGTCAGAAAACTATAGTGTATAGACACGGATAGCACTAGATCACAGATTTCTCCATATAAATAAATGTAAATACTGCTCTATTATAGATATATAAAGCTTTACTAAGATTTAGAGTCTGTAATTTTGTGACTTGCATAAGGCACTACATAGGGAATAGTGTGTAATTTGGGACTTAACCTCTGTTTTTTCTTACTGGTGTTTTGATGTTTATGCGTTACTATCACCCCAAACAGTGCTTGCATGGTTGTCTTTGTCTGGACTGAAATATTTTCAAAAATGGAGGGGGGGAAATCTCTGTTTTGAAAAAAAATCCAGATACGTGTGAACAGGGATTTAGTCAGGGATGTTACCTTTTAAGTCACATTTTAAGCGAGAAAATATGGCACTGCAGCTTCTCATTATGAATGACTTGCAATATATATTGTGTCTCACAGTACTAGATGTAAGCACGACCGTATGGGATTCACTTGCTTGTCAAATGTGTAATTCTGTTGCGTCAGCTAACGAATGCCCAGGCTGTCTAACACTGCGCTGTGGGATAAGGAAACCCACCCATAGAGTGCAAGGCCATGGGGGTCTTAAAACACCACCTGGCGACCACCTGTTGATTTGGCCAATGCTTATGGCCACTCAGATGCCCAGGAAGCGAAGGATAAAAGAATAATATGAATAACAGAAGAATTTACTTATGCATCTAAAATGTTATCTGCAATCTTTCATTTCCAGAAATCATTGGACCTTTAGCTGAAGGCCTTGTAGTCCCCAGTTGTGCTCCTCTGGATAATTTCAATGGCCGTAAGTCACTAACATGGTGACTGGAATAGCTGTTTGGCTCTTTTGAAGCTCTGCTGAATGGATAACACATATTCCAGTAACAGCACATAAAAACATTGTGCATATGCTCCGGACAAAGCTTGATGTTTACTGAAGAACAGCTAGCAGGGAACAGAGTGGGCCTACTCTAATTTGTCGGTTCATTATGACAGAATATCAGCAACTCTTTGACTCTTTTATTGAAGGCCGGTAATTGCATATCTGTTTGAGATTAGGAAAAGAGCCCACTGCTCTACATTGGAAGCCTTCTGATAATCATTAAATAGTGGTGAAACCAATTCAGAGCAATACAAGTTCAGATGAGTCATCGAAAGTGATGTGGGAAGCGAAGCGTTTTTATGCCCATGTGTGAAGGAAACATTCCGAGACAATGAAGTCTGGATTGGAAGCGGGGGGAGGGAGAAGTCATGCGAAGCTTGGATCCATCTGTACGATAGGCATTCCATGGCACTTCACACATCCTTACAGCCTGATGTCTGGAAACTTACAGTGTTTTAAAGTGGACCATCATTGTCACGATCACATCGCCAATGGGAAATAGTCCGGTGATCTTAAGGTTTTAGAAAATAGTGATACGTATTCAAATGTATAAATTCAGGCTGTATTACTGCTACATAATCAAAAAGGAAGTTCTTAAGTGTTAACGCCATTTATGGGTTGAATAAGGTGATGTATTGTCTGGGCCTAAGAGGGTCAATTCATCTTTTAGCTAGTACAGTCTTATTTACCAGTAGCCTTAGAGATCTTACAGCAAACCCTATAATCCAGCAAACAGCTACAGAATGGTATATACTAATACTAATGCTATCCTAGGGTGACATCTGAAATGTCCTATTTTTGGGATGTAAAAAAATGTAGTTGCATGTTTTTAAAGGTATTTAAACCTTTAAAAAAATTTAAGCCTCCTACCCTCACACATACACGTTGCTATAATCCCACGATTTAGGGCCTACCTGAAGCCCTCCCAGCCACAGCATCCAACCACAGAAGATGCCTGTGTATTCCCAGTATCACTCTTGTTGTCCATCACCTTTATATCATTATAAGGCAAACCACCAGAACAACTACTTTTATATAATAAATATATAATTACCTTATCTTGAGAGATGCTTAAAAGTGAAGAGCCAACATGCAAACACTTGCTAACTAAGAGCTGAATAATGCATGCTAGCAGTCTTTAATTAGCTAACCAGGATAACTAGGTAGCACAAATACAGTTACACTACAGGACTATGTATCCAGTCTTCTTTCCAAAATCAATCAAAGTATTTATATGCTGTTGGTTCCTCCTCTGCTGCAGTAACAGCATCAACTCTCTGGCGAAGGCTGTCAACTAGTTGTGAGAACATTGCTGTAAGGATTAGATTGCATTCAGCCAGACCAGCATTACTGATGTTTCTCCAGAGAAAGCAGTTCCACTGCTCCACAGCTCAATGCTGAGGGGCTTTATAACCCTCTAGCTGATGCTTGGCCATTGGTTATGGTGACCCTAGACCTTGAAATGTGCAGCTCATCCCATTCTTTTGCCTCTTGCTCTGAAGAGTGTTTCTGACTGAAATGGATCATGAAGCTTGGCGGGAGGTTCTCGTGCTCAACATGTCTGAAGATTGCATGAGGTAAACGGGAGATTCAGATATTTTGTGCAGCTGAGAATGTGTTCTTCCACAGAGTGTCTTTTATAAGATGTGAATTAAGTCTGACGTCAACTAAGGACAAGGATCAAGTGGAATCTTTGGTAAGTTTATGTGTGGCTTAAGCGTAACTCAAGTCTGAGTCACTGACTCTTGTGTCTGTTGCAATCTCTTTCCTATTAAGTTCCATCAAGGGTATTTTAGCAACAAAAAAAAACTTGCATTAAGCTCCCTTACTCAATAACATTGTCAATCCTGTGAGGTGAGGATTACATCAGTCCTAAAAGAGTCCGTTTTAGTCCACTATTCTACTGTTTCCTGTTCAAGCAGTACACAACATTGAACCTGGAACCTTCCATGTTCCAGGATGACAACTGGAGGATGCATAAGGCCTATGCTAACAAAAGCAGATAACTTTATCTGGAATGTGCATTAATTTAGTGTATATGCAGCTAAAATGGACAGGAACTCAGCTAGGAAGCTAACTTTAATTATTTTTATTTTTTCAAATATCGTTTTGCAATAAAAACTCAGAAGAGGTGATTTGGCCATGTAGGATATTAAAGTTATTTACTGGTCTTGGTAAATGAGTGAGCATAGTTGTATGTTTTTAAAGGTATTTTGGCCCTCCTACCTTCAAACATACACTTTGCTACAATCCTACAACTTAGGCCATACTTAACACCCTCCTGATCACAGCATCCTTACCGCTGTAAATGCCTGTGTATCTCCAGTGCCATAGTTACCCATCATCTTTCAACAGCTTTGATGAAGCTCAATAAAAGAAAAACCACCAGCAACGTTTACATAATGCATATACAATGACATTATTTTGAGAGCCAAACATGCTAACACCTGCTAGATAAGACGTTAGCATAGGCCTGCTGGGCCAGTGGTGGCTCAGCGGTTAGAGCACCGGGCTATTGATAGCAAGGTTGTGGGTTCAATACTTAGGCTTGACAAGCTGCCACTTTGTGTGTGTTCATGACCACAGATGGGTTAAATGCAGAGGACACATTTCGCTGTACATAGTACAGTGACAAATACATGCACCTTTACCTATGCATCCTCTAGGTGTCATTTCATGTGACTGGTATAATCCTTACCTGACAGAACTGATACTGTGATTTACATTTGTCCCAGTGAACAATTGTGATATCCTCAGAGTTTTAAACACACAGGAGACATGAATGATTTGGAGGGCTAAGAGATGCCTCTCTAAGAGAGGCCGTGAGATGAGATGATCAGCTACTAATCAGCTATAGTTCGATCCAGTTTGTGCAATTTTGACATGCAACAGACAACATGCTATTAGAGGCCAGTGAAACGCCTTCCTCACATTAACAGCAATCCTCTCACTTCAGCAGAAAGCTAAAGAAGTTAAGATGAAAATCTGTCCAGCTAGATCTTTACGTCATGCTCCTCTTGCCCCATGTTGACGGAGAGTTGACCTCAGCATCTCTGATCAGTCAGTTCGATTGGATTAGCAGACATACAGTTCATGTGTTCTTGTGGTAGATTAGAGTTTGCTGTCATGCGATATGCAATTTCCCTGCATAATGGTTCCTTCTGACCTCCCCAAAATCAACACCATCAGCTCACGCCTGTTGTTTCCCGCTTAGCAATATTTTCATGTCTGTGCTGTGAAACATTTGTGTTTAATTTGATGTCAAGAGGATAGAGCAATAGCTTGACGAATGAGGCTGAAATCACTGTCATCGCTCAACAAAAGACTCGTCTAGTCCTCACAATGGCCTCATTTTCCTAATAACTTCCAGTCGCTCATAAAGACAGAGAGAGAAAACAGCAGGGGATGGGAAAAATCCACGACAACAGATGAGCTTTTAAATATGCCCTGATGGCCCACAGTAAAACGACTTCAGCCAACAACCGTCCTTCGCTCGGACAGAGTTGGATGAATATCCTTTCCGTGTAAAGATAAGGCTGTTCAGGTGTGGACGACTGACAGCTACACTTCAACTGACAACAATAAGCAACACAGGATGCACTGCACTGAAGATTAGGTGAATGTCCATTTGCTCCTTAAACTGCAGGATTATTATTCAGTAATGACTATTAAAACTTTCTTACAAAATTGATAAATCTGATTGGCTGAGCCATATTCAAAGCCACAGTATAATACTCTCCACCTTTCATTTATGCTGTGCATAAAATAATATTTGATTGGAATGTAGGTTCAGTCTCTCTTGCTCTGGTCACTCTCTGTGAGGAGCTTGGTATGTTGTCCCCGTCTGTGTGGGTTTCATCTGGGTACTCTTGTTTCCTCCCACCTCTCAAAAAAAATAACTCTTGCAGGTGAACTGGCCAATTGCCCAGGGTAAATTGCGGCTAGGTGTGAGTGACGGGGTGTGTGAGGTTACCCTGCAATGGACTGGTGCACTGTCCAGGGGATATTTCTGCCTTGCGCCCAATGATTCCAGGTAGGCTCCAGATCTAATGTGACCCTGATAAGGAAGAAGTGGATAAGAAGATGGATGGATGAATGTGACTTGGCAACCCCTGTCAGTCACAGACCCTTAAAAAAAACAACCACCCACAACCACCCTCCCCTGACGGGTTCCTCAGAAAGAAAGACAAGGTCAAAAGACAACCATATTCACCATTTGTTTTGGACAGAGATGACAGTAAACACACATGCCCAGAGCGGTGGGCAGTCATCTCCTGGGGAGCAGGGAGGGTTAAGGGCCTTGTTTAATCACAAAATAGCACTCACATCACAGTTATTGTAAGAAATCTCGAGGTCATTACTGATATGCAGTACAGTCCAGACGTGGAAAAGGTGTCAAATATATTGTGAGAGCCCAGAAAACATGTAATTATTCACATGTGACTTTTCTGTAAGGGCACATACAGGCCTGTCCTTAGGCTAGATACATACTACACCTCAAGCAAACACGGTCTCCATGCTGATTTGTCCTGAGTGAGTAATGGCTGCTTTGACCAGTACAGTAACGTAAAGGGCCATGCACAGAGTATGTTCCTTTTTTTTTAGATTTTCACGCAGATCATGTGCTACAGGGATTTTGCCATCTCAGGTATTTTACAGGAGTTTTGAACATCCGATTTTAGAACTGAACCTTCCCATACCTAACTGAGAACAGCCTGTTTAAATGATATGTAGTCAGATCATCTTACTTTCCTCACAAGCTTGACATGGAGTGATAGGACAATTCCCAGTAACTCTTTACTGAAGGGCAGCATTCATAGGGCTACATGACACCTACATAAGCTTGTCATGACAAATGATCTTTACATGAACATTTGTAAGGGCTTCTCCAATTAAGTGTCAGTTGTCAAAAAGGCTGCATTTCTCTATTTTGATGACGTTTCACTTCAGAAAGTGTTACAACAACTGACAAAAGGCTAAATGTGGGTTTATGTCAGCTGCCACGAAAAGCTTATATAGGGGCCTTATGCATACTACCCTACCCGAAAATTCTAAGGTTCATCAGTAGGTCACTGCTGCCATATAAACCTAACTATTTTTCCTACATCATTTAAAAATGCTGTCCTTTACACTAAGTGGACATTCTCTGACTGCTCCAGCAGAAATACTCCAAATTTGGAATGGGAAGTCTTGTTACAATAGGAATGTGTTTTCCTTTTTGTAGGTACAAGCTGTTGTTACGACAGTGGTGCTACGCTGGTCTACCGCCATCACTGTGTTTTAAAAAAACACAAATGTTCAAGGACGTTCCAAAAAAGCCTAACAGTCTCCACGGATATCAGCATGTCGTACCTTCAGTTTAACGAGTGTTTGTAACTCCATGGTGGCTTATGGGATTGACCCAGGGGTTCCTGATCCTCAGTGCGCTCTCTTCCTCTAAATGGAGTGGGGATAAACTCCCATTGAAATCCAATCCTGCGAAAATCCTCAGGGCGTAAACAACCTGATCCTCGCAGGGGCAATTTTCACTCCACAAAATAAACGAGAGCCCATTACAATAACGCAAGGAAGTGGAACATCAAAGAGAGGGCAGAGGAAACGGGAATGAATTAAGGACGATAATAAAATCAGACTAAATCATGCAGGACATTGGAGTCTTTAAAAAAAATGATTACCACACAAAAGGTATCCTGTCTGGCTAGTGCAAAAGAGAGGCGCTGAAATGCTTGAAATTAATGAGGCCTGCCATTAAATGCATATTCAGTAGTTTTTGGCTAGAGGCCAGCATAAAATGAGGACATTAAGAGGTGTGCAAAGTTACTTCCTTTGTATTGCCCTGGCTTTCTCTTCCTAGAGAAACATTTTGCATATTCATTAGGTTTTCAAAGAATGGATGTGCAATAGTAATCACTGCTCAAATTAATAGCATGCTAATTGGTGTGGTCTAGTGTGATCTATTGGTCTGCAATGTCCATGCGTATAAACAAGTCTTGTCATATATACACCATATTAGGCTGAGAGCAGTATAAATACACCCATAAGCCAAAACATTAGCACCACCTGTCTAATACTGAGGTGGATCACCTTGTGCCACCACAAGATCTTGTTCAGCCAACAGATCTGACTCCTCAAGACCTCTCCTCTGACGGTGTCCTGTGGTATCTGGCACCAGGACATTAGCTGTAGACACTGTAAGTCCTGTACGTTGTGAGATGAAGCCTCAATGGATCACATCAGTGAGCCTTATGTGCCCATGACCCTGTTGCCGGTTCATCGGTTGCCCTTTCTTGGACCACTTTTAGTATGTACTGACTACTGCATATCAGAAAAAACATATAAGACATGCCGGATGATCCCTTTGACAGCAACTTCTTGTCTCTCCGGAATTGGTTTCCCTTAATAAAGTTGTCCGTGGTACTCCAGTTATTTTCGACAGAGCGTACGTTGGAGACTATTTTGGTTGACTATTTTACCGCCCTAATCATTGCCACCTTTCCGTAAGGTTCGGCATAAAGACATTTAGTGTGTGCTGTGGTGTGGAGGGGATAATTCAGGATTTATTATAAATAATATAAGTACATTCAATGCATCTGCTGAGAGCGATTCATGCGGTAAACTTCTGCCCACTAATAAAATCAGGGGCGTCATGCAACACTGGACAAAGAGTTGAGCATGCAGGTGGATTTCCTCTGAGCAGCCGCAAGGCTCTCTAACCAACACCTCGCTCCACTGGGAGCTGTCAACTCCAGCGCAAGAGCATGAACTGCCTCTTGGATCGGTTTCGCAATCATAAACAATCAACCGTGGAGCCAGGTGGCTCGGCTACTGACCGTGTCCCTGGAGCTGTGAGGGCTTGTGGAAGACTCCTGAAGTGCATCTGCTTTACGTGGGCATCCATTAGACCAATGTAAACATCATCTCCCTTCAGCTCAAAGGACCCAGGTGTTTGTTTACTTTCCACAAAGGTATATTTGCTTCGGTTTGACAGTGTTTAGGCTTATCGAGTTACAAGGCTTAGCATTTATGATTTCAACATGTCTTCAGGAGAGCCTGAGATGAGGATCTAATGGCTTAATTAAACGCTTCCAGAGCACGCTGTGTGACTTTTCAGCATGTACCTGGGTACTTTAGCGGCTTTAGACCTTGTTAAAAGGTAAACGCTGTGCGTCAATGTTCCTGCTGGATTCACCTGAGAAGCAGCAGCTCCTCAGGGCTCATGGAGCTGAAGGCTCTGACCAGACTTGCCTCTTTTTCCACTGCTGACACTGCTGTCACTGTGGTTTGCTTTACATACGAGATATGACCTCACATATTTAGCAAGTACATATTTCTTTGTTTTTGGTTTATTCATTAATATGATTTCATTGTTTAAAGTACATTTGAGCAGCCATGCTGGGTGGGCAAAGGATAAAAGTGGGTGATCCTAGGCCCACTGGGCCCTATCATACTGCTGCCTGTCTGAATGTGAATTAACAAGTCTTCCAGAGCATTTAATGACTCACACACGGATTAGGGACACATGATCTTCAAAAAAGGTGCTAACAGGGTCCTGCCACCAAATAGGTTTAACCTGGGGCCAAATTCCTGCAGAAAAAAAACTCCCTGGGATGAACCCCAAACATCCCCCACCTCCTCCTGAAAACATACCTCATACACTTATTCAGACAAACTGGCTCATATATATATGCTTTCTACCCTCATCCAACTGCATCCAGTTAACAATGAGCCTTGTTTAAATTAAAGTCAAATTTAACATCTTCAAGCCAAACAAGTCATGAAGCCTCCACTGTACTGAATGAACCCTGATGTTTATAACAAATCCTGAAGTTCAGTTTTTTTTAGATGTGAATCAGCTTAAGGCCTGGATTACTACTCATCATCTTCTTTACATTTGGTAGGCTCCACAAGGGGCAACTAGCATGTACCATCACCAGGGTGGGTAAAACTGTTTTATAAAGGATTGCCAATACAGCTGCATTTACAATTACTTAGATGTCTAAATGCTTCAGTTATCTGTGTCTATGTTAGAACTGCCATATGCCACATTTCAGTTAGCCTGGTGCTAACATAACATCGAAAATCTCATTAAGATGCTAGAAGAAATTAGCATTGGCAATTGAAGGTTTAAATTGAGGAAAACTGATGCCAATAATCAATTGAAACATGTCTTTGTTATGTGATTAAACAGTTATTATGATAAAAGGACACTGATAGTTTCATTTTTGAATTGGGGATGGTGGTACATCCTTTATCCTTAATTTTACCCCATTTTCTACCAAATTTGGATGGCCATTTACCTTTGATCATATATATACCATTGGTGCCAATAATGCAATCCCTTCTTTTAGCCATGTTAGCTTTTAGCCTAGCACTCGTCTAGCACCTAGCAACTTCTTGCCTCTCCAGGTTTGGCCTTCTTGCGTGAATCTTACACCCTCCTTGCACCCCCAACACTAGTAGGGGTAAAGACTAACAGATGTATCCTCCAACACATGTAAAGCTAGCCACTGCCTCTTTTTCAACTGCTATTGATGCAGCTTCTCTAGGTAGCCAGCGCACTTGGAAGAAAAGCTAACAGTTAACAGACGCCTGTGCTGACCAACATCACACTAGGAGGGATGTGGGGAGGAAGCAGCATCAACACACCCCTGAGAGAGCATGGCCAATTGTGCTGTCTCAGACTCCAGCTGCTAATGGCAAGCAGCATGACCCAGGATTTGAACCAGTGATCCTTCATCCCTGTCCTGGATAGTGGCAGTGCCTTAGTCTACTGGAGCACTCCAAGCAGTTTGATAATCCTGGCCAATCAAGAACCACTTTTGCCTCTCTAAAGAACCTTAGTGGATACTTGGTTTTACACCAGTTAAATGTTTTTTTTTTGTAGAACAGCATGCCAAAGTGTTATGCTACAGTATTGTAAGACGCTTAGCGGCAAATAGCCACAAAACATTTGAAATGCTACTAATGAAGATGTCGAAACACAACCAAAAGGGCTGCAACTGTGTGAAGAACCCAGAACAGATGAGTATCTGTATCAGTTCTTGATACTGAGTAGTTGTTATGTTTCACACGCTGCATAAAATAAACATTTTACTTGAACAGAAAGCAATTTAATTATAACACGGAAAAGGTATCTTAATTATGTCATTAGGGATTTTCGTCACTCTTGTCTAGGCACCTTCTCAGCTGAAATAGCCAACAAGGACAGCTGAAATTGTGCACTGTGTTCTCTCTATAGGCAGCCCCTCGAAATTACAGGATGTGGATCTGCCACAGCGACAAGGGTACAGGCACCGAGCGATACATTTATTTTTAAACCAATTGGAACAAGGATACACTGAGCAGTCCCAAGAATGCTACCTTTGTACAGCCCTCTGCAGACAGCAGAGCTTTAGCTATAGACAAATTCCAGCCCCTGAATTAAAGCTTTTCATGGATCCGGTTACCACCCCAGGTTACAGACTCTGGAGTGCTGCCATTTTTCTATAGGAAATTTGAAAATGATAATGATACATGTCCCCAGCTGGGGGTGGTTGGGAACATGGGGGTTGGGGATATGTGTAGGGGTAGGTGGGGGGTGATGTGATGGCTGTAAGCCTGGGAGACGAGTCCTTTTGCCAATAACGCTTAAGCTGTAAATCGTTTATTTCCTCCATCGCTGACAGAAAATGGCCTGTGTTTGGGTGAGATTTACGAGGCTGACTCCAGACGGACGGAACAGTGTTGGATGGCGATGGATGCATTGCTGATATCTAACGTTTGTGCAAATGTCATTGAATAGAACGCAAAATCGAATCAACTCCTCAGAGAGGTTGTGTCACATAGGCCAGTAATGATGAACAGGAACTCAGTAACATCCTAAGTCCTTTAGACAGACAAGAAAGTGTCAGATGGTAGGAGGAATTCTTATTGCGTCCCTATTGCTAATATGTAACCACTGGTGGATTTAGGTATGGACGACATGGGACCCACACAGGACACTGTCACTGTGCCGGTCAACCTTCGAAGTGAATGCCCTGAATTGTGAGAAAGATGTCCTATATTTATATTTATATATATATTTTCGGGGAAAAGGGGATGGGGGTAGGTTTAGCCTGATTTGGTCCAATGTTGGGCCTAAAAATGAGTGTTGTGAAGAGCAAACAGGATCTTATGTCAAATGTAGTGTAACATAATGGAAGGATAGTGATTGGAAGGACAGTATTATTTTGTCTAGATTGACATGTCCTACGACATATTTCTTGACATTGACCAATCGGAGGACAGAACACTCTGTTGTGGCGACAATACCCCTGCCTTTTGGACCTTTTATCGAGGTAGTACAAAGGAAATATCAAAGATTTTCAATCATTTTTTCCTTCTTTTTTTTATATACTGTGAACCTGGTGGTTATATTTATGTATTGCTACTGACATCCTAAAGTTACCTCAGGTTCTCGCTGAAGTTTCAAGTTTCAAGTTTCAAGTTTATTTGTCATTTGCACAACATGTCAGGACATTTATGCATTGAAATGATTGTGGTGAGGCTCAGGTTGATACTCTACAGGAGGATAAAACTATATACATATTAAGCATATTAAATAAAGTTATATAAAAATGATGTTAAATAAATACAAAATACACACCAAATATACACAAAATACAGAATATACAAAGACAGAAGGGATCTGTAGAAATTCTCTGATATGTACATTTATAAGACAGGTATAGTCTGAGAGAGAGTGGAGCTAAATATAAATATGTATGTTTCTGTCTATTCCTATGGTATAAAGTGACTTAGTGATGTTGTCCATAGCAGTGATATATAGAGTATTAATAATAAAGTGTCCAAGTGCAGAATAGACAACCCATACTGTCCTCTTAATAACACCCAGGCACGGGTCCACAGTCGTTTTTTCTTTTTATTATTTTCTTTTCCGAACACAGAACTGCCAGCATCACACACAGCACTTATGTATCTATGTTTGACAGTTTCTCGACCCTCCTCCCTGAGGACCTATAAAATGTGTGGTGTTGCCAGTCTTCTGATCAAGACATGGTGCAAATTTATGGCAGTAACCATTGTGAAAGATGAAAAAAATCATGTAGTCTGAGCTCGGCATAAGGATAGGCATTTTATGGTTCCTGATGGGAAACTTATTTAAACTGGCTGACCAACCCCATAACTTTCAAACAAACAACCCATGCCCCTTCCTTACATTCATCATACATGCATAACATTTCCATAACGTTCTCTTTGGTGCCACAGTAGCTCGTAATGCACGGCAACAGACAATAAACAGTTCACACTTGGACTAACATCAACTTTCATACCTGAGTTATTATTATACAACAAGCTGTAGGGGTCCATAGGGAGAATCTCATGTCAGCTCGGTCAGTTAAGTCAATAATCAATGAGAACACAATAACATCCTAACTTTAACCTCTCCTACAGTCTCCTGAACCCCATGACACTTCCTTGTTTGCTCAGTATGGCGGCGGCGACACACACTTGACGGATTAAGAGCCTTGGGAAGTTGAGAAAATATCGTGTCAAAGCAGCGGAGAGCCGTAAAACAAAAGAATTTGGGTTTTAATCGCTCGGGAGCTCGCCAGGACTGCCCCCGCAGTTCCACATGCGACGGGAGCGGTCCGGCACATTACTGGACAGATCAGAGGCGGTGGACATCATTCCTAATTGCTTCTATAACCATAACGATTGCATGTGTGCGTGCAAACCGTCTGCGAGCGTTGAGCGTCCACATTCTTTTCCCTGCTCATCATCGACACAATGAGGCTGAAGCATGAGGGTGTCTCTGAAGATCAAAACATCTCAGAGGGTCTTGGGAAGGCCTTCTAAAGCTGGAAAGCCTTGTGAGGCTGCAAATAGGTGGGCCGATCTATTAGCCAGAGAACTTTCACTATCCTGTCATTTCGAAAAACGCTGAGAAGTAGAGAAGGCTGAAGTTGATTAGCTGTGTTTGTGAGCTCTGAATTGACGAGGAACGTTGCTTTGGTTCATTTTAAGGTGGACTGACACATTTTAAGGTGGAATGTTAAAATGTGTTCTATGGTGTATTATTGTGCCAGCATTCTAATTAATCCCACATACATGCACAATATGGTCAAACGTATTAGAACACCTGTTCATTCATTGTTCATGCTGGATTACCTGTCTTTATTGTCTAGGGAATGCCTTCTACTAGATTTTGGAGCACTGATGTGAGGATTAGATTGCATTCAGCAGCAAGAGCATTAATGAGGTCAGGATGTTGCACGATGATCACCACCCCGCCTTGTCCCCAACTCCCCAACTCATCCCCGCACCAACCATCATTCCAGAGCGGAATGCTGGGGGGCTTTTTGCCTCTCTAGATCCACACCTGGCATGGTGCCAATAGGTTCATGTTTACCTGCTTCAGAGAGTCCTATTTAATTGCCAGTACTTCTGACTAGACAAGCAGTGTAAGTGTGTCTGTGCGTGCATTTTCACATTTTCTCTGTCAGGAATAGATGCAACTTAAAGTAGCTGAAGCACAAACAGTTGGACATCTACTGTATATGCTTGGTATGGATTTCCTATCTTATCCATTCAACATCAAGTGTGTGTGTGTGTGTGTATGTGTTTGTGCGTGTGAGAGAGAGACCTCACCCCTCATCCTGTCCCGTCCATTCTTTTTGGCGCCCGTCAAAGTGACAGGCCCGCGATGGGAGAAGGACGGCTTGTAAAATATGATTTTAAATGGCTCTTTCAGAATCACGACAGGGGCGTGGAGCTGCTGGAAGAAGCTTTGTTGGAAGTTCTGAATGCGCAAAATTTGCATATCTAAGCCCGCACCAGCTTTCAGCCCTCACCAAGAAGCACTGGCAGGATTCCACCTGTCAGTCAGCATGCAATGAAGAACGAAGCCACATTAAACCCTGACACAGAGGCTCAATGTCGCTACTCAATGTACTATGAGAGCAGAAGAACAATGATACACAGCTTAAAAAAACAATTTTGGTGTTAAGTGTGTGCACAAGCAAAATGTCTAACTAATCTTAATGTGGCACCACAGGACCTACAGGTAGCTCTTGTCACAGCTGATGTCAAAGTAGAGCATTTATCATCAGTAAGAGACCAAACAAGGTGTCTCTCTCGGGGGTGGGGGGGTGGGGGGGTGCAGTGTTTCCCCTAGAATTGTTTCAGCAACTGCAGCAGACTGACATCCCCCTCCCCCACTGACATACAGTAACTAGACTGCAAATTCAAAAAACCTTTGTAAACTATTTATATTCATCCGTTTTATACATCTTGGCATGTGTTTAGCTGAAGAATAAGAGGCCTACAAGGCTAGCATAGTAACTCTAGCCGAGGTAACCTAGCCTTCGCATTTGTTTGTTTACCAAAGGACTGGCTGCCTTTCTCTGTGTACATTTTAAGTCACATGTGATCTACTGTGGCTTTCTGCAGTCTCGAGATAGCTTATATTTAATGTAGTACTGTCAAAATGCTGCGTGGCACCTTGTGGTGCACTGAGGAATTGAAAAGTGCTCAAAGTCATGAAGCACACATAGGGGGCAGTGGTGGCTCAGTGGTTAGAGCGCCAGGCTATCGATAACAGGGTTGTGGGTTCGATTCCCGGGCTCGGCAAGCCGCCCCGGTTGGGCCCTTGAGCAAGGCTCTGCTCCCTGCTCCCTGGGCGCTGGAGTTGGCTGTCCACCACTCTGGGTGTGTGTGTACTCACCGCCCCTAGTTCACGTGTGTGTGTGTGTGTGTGTGTGTGTGTGTGTGTGTGTGTGTGTGTGTGTGTGTGTGTGTGTGTGTGTTCACTACCACAGATGGGTTAAATGCGGAGGAGACGTTTCGCTGTACATAGTACAGTAACAAATACATGCACCTTGACCTTTTTTACACTTGCGTGTGAGTGCGACAGGCTTTGTGTTACACTACAATGAATGTAAAACCTCTCGTGAGCAAGTTAGCAAGTTTAATCTACCGTTCTCTCTTCTCTCCTATCCCTGTCTTTATTCCTCTCTCCCTTGTGTATGGCGTGTAGAGACAGGAAGACTGACATGGACATCATATGTCTCAGCTTCCTGTATCCATTGCTTTACCATTGCTTGGTCCAGCTGAATAAGGTGCTGTCACTATGACCAGAGGATCACTAGGTCGAATTCTGGTCATGCTGCTAGCCATCGGCAGCCGGCGTTCAGAGAGAGAACAACTGGCCTTGTTCTTTCCAGGGTGGGTAGGTGGCACTTTCTCCCCACATCACTCCAGTAAAAGGTTGACCGGTATTGGCGTCTGCTGGCCAAAGCATCAGAGCCGGGTACACTGCACTTTCCTCCAAGCACGTTGGTTGCCCTGTGACATTGCATCGGCAGCAGTGCGGAAAAAGGGGCGCTGGCTGGTTGTGCATGTGTCGGAGGCGCGTGTTGGTCTTCGCTCTCCCAGTGTTAGGAGCATTGAATGTGATGGGGGGGAGAATATGTATGGGTTGAAAAATCTGAGCTGGACCTATCTGCAGATCCAGTAATGACATTTTATGATTATTCAAGACTTCTTTAAGTATCTTGCGGTTTGCTCTGCTTTGTGTTTAGCTGAATTAAGACAACCTCCAGAACACCTCCAGAATGCTCAACAAGGAGGGTTTGGCATCCCAGACCCACTTCCTTCCAAGCTCACTTCACACTTGATCACTTATCCAGCTGTATGTCCCACTGGCCTCCTTGGTGACTAGTGCTGTAACGAGCCTCACTGTCACCTGATATATCTTCATATAGCTTCAGTAAATATACCAGCAGAGCTGACCAGTCCATGGGTCTACATTTCACATGATTTTTTCACATCAGGCAAAATCTAAGATATTTAAGTTATGTATTTGGACACAGGATGGCAGTCAGCTGTTTGCTCCAGCAGCAAAAACCCTAAAAACTGTGTTACTGGGCTCTGCCTCATTCAGTTTGCATTTCAAAACAAGTGTGAGAACAGGAGTTTATTTTTAAGTGAATTAAACACTGAGCTGTCCAATAACATGGTTGATACTGCACTGTCTCAACCTCAGCTTAACTCAACCTGCTGGCACACACACACTGCACTGCCTTTTGCCTCCTTTCGGCAAAGAGAGAGAGAGTGTGAGAGAGAGAGTCTGGGTGGGCAGATAAGTGATCTGATGGATTTAACCTGAGTGTTATTACATTCTTCTGCCTAATAAAGCCACGCATACACACATGCACGTTTAGATAAGCAATGCGGAGGGTCTGTTTGTTTAACATCTCAATAAAGACTCTTCTTCTCGGCGTCTCACTTAAAGCTTATAATGATGGGGGCTGTCGGGGAGCATTTAATTAAAACCACGGCTCTACAACCCGTCTGGCCTGCAATTTATAACTGTTTGAACATAAAACACAAAAACATGCCAAACAACATATACACTGGTGAAGAAAACCTATAGGAAACTCTGATATTCCATAACTCATCCTAAACACTCCAGCACTTTCGAGCTCCATATATGGTGCGCCTTCATAACAGAGGCCAAAGCAGTTAACATTTTACTGGGAAAGTCTACTGTAGCCTAACCTAAGATGAACCCTAATCCTAGCCAGCCCTCACTACTTATTCCTACCCATAAGCAAACCATAAACTAACCCTAACTAACCTACAGTACAACTTTTTCCCTATCTCAAACTAAACATAACCCTAACCTTAATCCTAACCAACCCTCACACCCCAACTCTTTCTCTATCACTAAACTAACCATAACCCTAACCTTAATCCTAACCAACCCTCACACCCCAACTCTTTCTCTATCACTAAACTAACCATAAACCTAACCAACCCTCACGCCCCAACTCTTTCTCTATCACTAAACTAACCATAAGCCTAACCTTAACCCTAACCAACCCTACAGTACAACTTTTTCCCTATCTCAAACTAAACATAACCCTAACCTTAATCCTAACCAACCCTCACGCCCCAACTCTTTCTCTATCACTAAACTAACCATAAACCTAACCTTAACCCTAACCAACCCTCACGCTCCAACTCTTTCTCTATCACTAAACTAACCATAACCCTAACCTTAATCCTAACCAACCCTCACACCCCAACTCTTTCTCTATCACTAAACTAACCATAAACCTAACCAACCCTCACGCCCCAACTCTTTCTCTATCACTAAACTAACCATAAACCTAACCTTAACCCTAACCAACCCTCACACCCCAACTCTTTCTCTATCACTAAACTAACCATAAGCCTAACCTTAACCCTAACCAACCCTACAGTACAACTTTTTCCCTATCTCAAACTAAACATAACCCTAACCTTAATCCTAACCAACCCTCACGCCCCAACTCTTTCTCTATCACTAAACTAACCATAACCCTAACCTTAATCCTAACCAACCCTCACGCTCCAACTCTTTCTCTATCACTAAACTAACCATAACCCTAACCTTAATCCTAACCAACCCTCACACCCCAACTCTTTCTCTATCACTAAACTAACCATAAGCCTAACCTTAACCCTAACCAACCCTCACGCTCCAACTCTTTCTCTATCACTAAACTAACCATAACCCTAACCTTAATCCTAACCAACCCTCACACCCCAACTCTTTCTCTATCACTAAACTAACCATAAACCTAACCAACCCTCACACCCCAACTCTTTCTCTATCACTAAACTAACCATAAACCTAACCAACCCTCACGCCCCAACTCTTTCTCTATCACTAAACTAACCATAAGCCTAACCTTAACCCTAACCAACCCTCACACCCCAACTCTTTCTCTATCACTAAACTAACCATAAACCTAACCTTAATCCTAACCAACCCTCACACCCCAACTCTTTATCTATCACTAAACTAACCATAACCCTAACCTTAATCCTAACCAACCCTCACACCCCAACTCTTTCTCTATCACTAAACTAACCATAAACCTAACCTTAACCCTAACCAACCCTCACGCCCCAACTCTTTCTCTATCACTAAACTAACCATAAACCTAACCTTAACCCTAACCAACCCTCACGCCCCAACTATTTCTCTATCACTAAACTAACCACAACCCTAACCTTAATCCTAACCAACCCTCACACTTTAACCCTGTCAACCCAACCTGTCTAACCACAATCCTAACCTATCCCTACATCCTATCCCTAACATTACCCCAACCACCCCTTACACCCCAACTCTTTCTCTATCACTAAACTAACCATAAACCTAACCAACCCTCATGCCCCAACTCTTTCTCTATCACTAAACTAACCATAAGCCTAACCTTAACCCTAACCAACCCTCACACCCCAACTCTTTATCTATCACTTAACTAACCATAAACCTAACTTTAACCCTAACCAACCCTCACGCCTCAACTCTTTCTCTATCACTAAACTAACCATAAGCCTAACCTTAATCCTAACCAACCCTCACACCCCAACTCTTTATCTATCACTAAACTAACCATAACCCTAACCTCAATCCTAACCAACCCTCACGCTTTAACCCTGTCAACCCAACCTGTCTAACCACAATCCTAACCTATCCCTACATCCTATCCCTAACATTACCCCAACCACCCCTTACACCCCAACTCTTTCTCTATTACTTAACTAATCATAACCCTAAACTAACCCTACATCCTATTTTTAACCAACCCTCACACCCAACTCTTACCCTATCACTAAACTAACTATGACCCTTACCTAACCTTAAGTCCTATCCCTAACTCTAACCCTAACCAACCCTCACATCCTAATTCTAACTTTAATCCAAACCCTAATTGAACCCACAACAACATGGTCGATCCTAACCACTTGTCATCGTTTGAGGCAAGTTTAGAAATAGCACTATGCTAACTGAATAGGCTAAAAGAACTTTAGGACAACCTGAGAGAAATTAGCCTTTTTTTGGCTTAAATGTCCACCTAAAACCTACTCCTAACCTTAATCCTAATTCTGACCAGGTTCCACACACTAAATGTTAATAATTTGACCATGTCTAGACCATCTATTATGAATTATCCAAGCAAAGCAGGACCAGTAGTTCCACTAGCCATGAAAGGGGCTGTCTTCATGCCTGGCGTGGCCACACTCTGACACACTCAGTGCTGTGGTGGAGCTCAGGCTCATATGTTTCACACTATTTTGGGGAAAGGCTGGACGCAGACATTACAAACAGCAGTCCTTCTCACTGCTTCCTGGCAGGCCTCCTGTGGGGGAAGCATGCGCTCTGTCCCACAGCCCCCGTCGCGCTGGCCTAGACCAGCCTAGCCAGCGCTGCGATTGGTATTTGTGGTCCGAGGCCGACAGCCAAAGCCTCCCATCCCCACGACGAGATAAGGATTTCTGTGTGCAATTACAGGCAGAGCCGCAGTCAGGGCAGCGCAAAGCGGGAGGGCTTGTGGGCCTTTACCTGGATGGTGGGGGAAAATATTGACCGCAGCTGCACTCCCTCGTACATATATATGCTCACATAATGGATTTAAACGCACAAGTGCACACACACACACGCAAACAATAAGAGGTGTCATTTCTAAACCAACCATGCTGATTATTTACTTGGCATGCATGTCTTTTTTCCTAATGGTGGTTTGGGGTGTGCTGCCAGGGCCTGGAGTGGATGGCAAAAAGAGAAAGAAAGAGACGGAGTGAGAGAGAGAGAAACTAAAGGCCTCTTCGTAAGTAACATTTGTGGGTAACACTTTAATTTAATATAAAAAACCTATATAATGTCTCACTGTTAGTTCTGTAGCACATAGTTGACTGCCATGGACAATAACTTTCCCTGTGTGTAAAAAAGCACAGAAAACCTCAAAATGCTAATAGAAGCTATCCAGTAGCTTCGATCATAGGTTGGTTTTAACAGTGTTGAGTCTGTATGGTTCGTCAGCTGCTAAACAGGACTCCTACTCACCTCATCAACCTCTGCATGCGATTAGTCCTAATCACCACCTCCTTTGTTCTGAGACCTCCTACCTGATTGTGTTTGATCATAACAACCAAGTTCTTGGTTTTGAGATCTTCTCACTGTGATAAGATCTAGTTGTTCTAAGATCAACCTGCTTGTGATTGGTCCTAATCATCAACTGATTTGTTCAGAGACACCCCCCTAATTTTGATTGGTTAAATTCACCACCACCTTTATTCGTATTATTATTGTGATTGGTGAAGTTCTTGGTTCTGAGAACCCACCCCCAACCCCCAACGACTGTGATTAGTGCTAATCGCCTAGCTGTTCTAAGCCCACCCCTTGTCTGTGATTAGTCCTTATCATCTCATTTGTTCTGAGACACCCTGCCCCCCCCACCCCCCATTTTGACTAGTCGGTCTGCTGAGCCACCTCATTTGTTGAGACCTCCAATTGGTCCTAATTATCAAGTTGTTTGTTCTGAGACTGTAATTGTGATTAGTGCTATTTGCCCAATTGTTCTAACACATTTCCCGACTGTAATTGTGCCTAATCTCCAGATCACTTGTTAGGAGTTGTGCTGTGTAATAATAATAACGACAGCTAAAAATCATTTTCAGCACTGCTAGATCAATTGTAAGGAAGTGGAAGCTGCATTATAGCACCCAACACTGCCTTGATGAGGCCATCCCCCAAAACACAGTGTCAGAGCATGAAGAGGTCTTGTGAGTGTATCCACACTGAGATCAACAATCACTTTGAAGGAGCTCTAGAGTTCAGTGGAAATGACTGGATTGAAGGAGCACCAGTCAATGATATCAAGAACTCTCTGGGAGGGTGGCAAAAATGAAGCCATTACTGAAGAAACACTATATTAAACTTAACACTGTTTGTTCTTCAACATACACCATCCCAACAGTGAAGCATGGGGGTGGCAACATTATGTGGGGATGCTTTTTATCAGTGGGGAATAGGCAACTTGTTAGAATTAAAGGATAGATGGAGATACAGGGAGATCCAGCAAGACAATCTTTTTCAGTCTGCTAAAAAAACTAAAGCTTAGAAAAAAAAAATACTTTTCAGCAGGACAATGATTCTAAACAGACTAATCAATGCAGCAGTGGCTGATCAACAAAAACGTGGACGTTTTACATTTGACAAATCAGTCCAGACCTCAACCCAATTGGTTCTACCAAGTATTAGTCTAAAGAGGGTGAATACATATTAAAATGCATGTATGTATGCATTTAATTTTCTTCATGGTTTGAACCCTGTACACTGTGTAAATAATTCTGGATGAATAGACCAGTAAAAGTGCTCGAAATGATGTGAAATAAACACTTCCATTTAAAGTTAAGAACATTTTTGCCTGTAAAGTCACAATTTTGGAACGATATACTAGTAGCATTATTACGTTTTAAAATTTTTTTTAAGATCTGATGACAAAATTTTGACTTGCTCAATGGGGCAGCGGTTAGAGTGCCGGGTTATCGATAACAGGGTTGTGGGTTCAATTCCCGAGCTTGGCAAGCTGCCACTGTTGGGCCCTTGAGCAAGGCCCTTTACCCTCTCTGCTCCCCGGGCGCTGGAGTTGGCTGCCCACCGCTCTGGGTGTGTGTGTGTACTCACTGCCCCTAGCTTACTAGTGTGTGTGTGAGTGTGTGTTCACTACCACAGACAGGTTAAATGCGGAGGACCTATTTCGCTGTACAGTGCACACTGTACAGTGACAAATGCGTGCACCTTTTTAAATGTGCTTTAAGAAGCTAGTTCGCATTAAAAATACTGCCTGGATCAGTCTGTGTAAGTGTAATTTGTAATGCAGATAAATCTGATGGATTTTAAGGAAAGTTTAACACTTTTCAAGGCACTCTATGTAAAAATCTACATAGAAGAATCCAAATAAAATGGAATGCGGGCCTGTAATGGTTAATAACCACAGAAGCTGTCTGTATCTGTCATCAACGTATTTCACTACGTTCATTCACCTCTTCCTCTGTTTGTTTTCTTTTTCTGTCTTTTGGGAAGTGAAGTTCTAACTGCTTGTTCTGATGATCTGACTGTTGTCTGAGGATTTCAAACTGCAGTGCTGTGTTTTGCCAGTGGGAGGCAACAGTGGACATAAAAATTGTATTTATTCCTCCGGCATTCGGAGGATCAGGAACTGATTGGTTTGCTAATTCATGCTCAGTTTGTGTGCAGTGTGTACTTAGACAGCTTTTGGTATCATCTGTTCTGTATCCCACTGTGCTGTACATTAAACATCACAGTGGGGCTCCCAATTACTGTGTAATTACTGGTGTAAAATTTTATTAGCACTGTAATTAGCATAATTAGCACTGGGTCCCCCCCCCCCTTTCTTAGTCAGTACCATTCATATGCTACCACTGACTTCTTTCCCACATTGACTAATGGGAACGTGAATCTTGCAGATATGAGCCATGTGGTTATGCACAATGCAGTCCTCATGACTGACAAGAGCTAAAGGGTTCAACCACAGATGTCAGCTGTGACATATATGATTGGTCTATACTTTATGTTTGCCTTTGATCATTTCTAATTGGAAGATCTTCTAATCTTGAGCAGATGGACTACACAGTCAAACACATACAGATTCACCTGACTAAAGAAGTTAAATTTACACGCTAGCTCCCTTATAGAGAACGATTAGCTATTTTTGTTTGGTTGAAACTGTTTTCAAGCCACTTTTGACTATTTCTAATGGAAACTGATGCTAGTTCAATTGAGAACAATGACAATAGTAACACAGATTAACCTATAATATTACATTCTAACATATTAACCACTTTGACTAGCCTATTAACTTTGACAAGACTTTGTCTAATATAACGAAATTGATTTTAACAGCCAGTCAATCACATAACAATCCATCAGACTGACAATAGCTAAAGGGCTAAACTTAGATTTTCACCTTCTGTGGCACACAAGATTAGCATATACTTTTCTTTCGGCCTTTACTATACTCTTATCACCTTTAACTATTTTTACCCTGCTGAAAAATCCAGCTCAAGACTTTTCAACTTTTGCTGGTAGCCGGTTTTTGATGGTAAAGGTGGTTTAACTTCTAGTGGTTTTGAATGGTCTAAGCCGGTCTTTAAAAGTGTTTAAAAGCTGGTCATGCATACAAACAAACATACCCTATATTTGTAAACTAGCTGGTTAACCAGCTTATGACTAGCATACTGTACGTATCATTTGATTTTAGTCAAGCTTGGTTATGCTGGTCAAGTATTGTGATCATGCTGGTCATGCTGGTCAACCAGCATGGTCAAACTTGGTCCCACTAGTTGTCTTGTCTAACTTGGTCAGGTTGATCGTGCTTCTAGACAAGCTGGTCAAGAGCTAGGCTGGACAGCCTGAGCTAGGAGTTTGAGCCGGCGATGCTGTTTTCTTTTGCAGGTTAATGGTGAAATTCAACTTGCTGAGCCACACTCTCGAGCATATCATCATCCACCTGACTAGTGAGAGAGAGCTAAAGACAGATACTAGGTGCCAGCCATTGCCTCATAGAGAATATTACTGTATAACATTTGTTAATTCATGGTTCTTTTGTTACTTGCATCACAACCTGTCGGACTGACAGATTGGTGGCTGAAGGACTGAACCTAGCCGCAAGCTTCTCTATAGAGAACACTATGCTCATAGTGACTCATGCTACCTTTGTCTATTTCTAATATCACAAATGATCCTGGTGATATGAATTAAGAACATCTCAATCTACCTTACTGGCAATGGCTAAAGGGGTAAATCAAGATGCCATGTCCTCCATAGAGAATGTTACAGCTTTCCACATACACACACACACATACACACACACACACACACACACACACACACACAAAAGCTTTCTGAAAGGAATGCTCGTAAAGGTCCAGTGGTGGCACATAAAGCCTTGTTTACACCACAGAGCCCACAGGTACACACGCTGAAGGAGTAGAGATATGTGAGCGGCTGAAGTGTGGCACGGGCCCCCATGCCCTCATTAAAAAACACTAAGGATGTGGTTTTTGTCAGGCGCATGCAGACACACACCGCCACTCAGTTGGACAATCTCTGCACTCAAGTTGTTATATAAGGCCTTCTATTAATTGGTTAGCAAACACGTAGGCCTCAGAATGAAGCATTTGAGAACAATGTGCTGCCAGAATGAAAATAAACATGCACATTGTAGTCGATCCTGTGGTTTCTGATGAAACACTACAGTTAGAGGAGGGCTTCAACATGAATTTTTGAATGTATTTTACATTATATTTCATTTAAACATCATTCAATATCAGCACACAGTCACTGATTAGTATTATTTAAAGAAAGTCATGCTAATTGGTGGCCTCTAGCATCCGCTGCTTCACTGTTCGCAACATTATGTCATTGTCCATTACAATGCAGACATAAATGTGTATGTTCAGTGTATGTTTTGCTCCCCTTTATTGCATTTAAATTCTATTGAGGGATTTTAGGAAGGAAAATGAAGTTACTGGAGCTGGACTGGGCTGACATTTTTAACATATGCACATACTGCATGCTGACAACATGAGATTTACTACTGCTTACTTAATCAAGCAGTGCTGAGGCCTCAGCGTTGGATTTAGGGTTTGGTGTAGTGGGTGTGCAGAAGTGTGTGTTTGTGTGTGTGTGGGACGGTGGAGCTGGAGCTGATTGGATATTTGACAAATTCCTCCCCTTTGCAGCAGGCCTCCCAGACACCCATATGACTTACATTGTGTCTGATTTTGTGGGTGCTTGAGAGGTTTTGAGTGTGCTGGAGTGGGGTGCACTTAGTGCAGACACACACACACACACACATGCACACGCAGACGTGCACACACACTCACTCACATCAGGCCCACTGTGGGAGGCAGAGCAGAGGGGCTGTAACAGGGCTGGCGTTGGTAGGATTATTTTCATTTCCATGGAGCTCTGTGGTGCGTCTCATTGTGTCTGCTGCGTGCGATGTGTGTGGTGTGTGTTTTCATACATTTTCAGGACAAAAATGAATTGCCTTTGTAGGAAAACAGAGAAAAATAGGAGCAGGCTTTTGACTTTGTAAAGTGCTTTTTACTAAAGTGCCAAGCTCATTTTTCTTAAACTGAAAGTGCAAAGGCATTTGTTTTTGGTTACTATGGTTAATGTTAGGTTTAGGAAATTCCTATTACATTCCCCTTGGACAGAGCACCAAGCTCTGTGAGTGGCTCATCGTTCTAATGCACTACCACTATGGCCATGAGTTTGAATCCTGAGTTATGCTGTTTGCCATCAGCAGCCAGAGTCTGAGAGAGCCCAATCGGCCTTGCTCTCTCCAGGTGGGTAGAGACTCTTAAAGAGATGTTGGCCAGGACAGGCATCTGTTTGCTGGTGTGGCAGAGCTGGGGACCCGGCGCTTTCCTCCGAGTGTGTCGGCTGCCTGGCGATGCCACATTACTGGCAGTTAAAAAAGAAGCAATGGCTGGCTTTGCATGTATCAGAGGGGACATGTGTTAAGTCCCTACTCTCCTAGTGTCGCAAACTTTGCTAGTGCTAGGGGGATGTACAAACGGGTGGATTAATTGGCAGCACCAAATAAAAAATGACAAAGATTTGGTTCCAGGAAGCATTGATTAGCCAAACCAAGTATTGGGTGATAACTATAATAATAATAATAATAATAATAATTGAATAATAACAATAATACTGAGTGTTCTTAAGAATGAAGACAAACAATCAATAATTTTTTAGTTTTAATATTGATTATATTCATTTTATTATTAGTGTTTTTACTGAGAAAATAAATGATTTTTGCTGTGAAAAACAGAAGTTTTACATATATTCTGGGATGTCTACGTCTGCACAGTATTATTATATTTAGGTTTATATTGTCACTGGGGAGACTAAACCTTGTATCTACATTTTTTTTAAATGTGAAAGCACTAGCTGCCCCCCTAAAAATGCTCTCAATGTAAAATGTAAAAAAGTTACATAAAAGTACATGAAATTATTTTTTTCAAAAATGACTTATTTGCCCAGTTCTGCCATCAGACATATGTATGTCTCCTGAAAAAGTCTAAAAACAAACCTGTGTGTGTAAGCGTTATCACCAATCCCTGCTGGCCTGCGTCCCATTCGCACAGTGATTCATGACAAAGGTAACTGTGGCCAGCCCCCACAATGCTTTGCTCCGCAGCTCCCAGGCAACGGGGCACTTCCCCTGCTCCGTCCGAGCTGGGAAATACCTAATGAGTTTTTACGGCCAGAAATCTGCCAGAATTTACGGTTATTGTGATAACCCACGAGTCCAGCAACAATTTAAGCAGGCAGATATATTGCTGTTTTAATAAGGGGTGATTTAGTGTTATTGCTGCTAAAGGATTCCTTTCGCTGTAATTGTTACAAACCGCCCCCCGTGCAATTAAAACGGGGGGGACTTGATGGAGCACTTTCAGACGTTGCTTTGTCCATTCACACGGCCATCTCTTTCCTTCCTGCGCTTTCTCGGACTCTCCCGTTCCTTTTTCCTGGTCTTTCTTCAGTACCTTTCGCCTTTTCTCAGAGAAAAAGAGTGTGAGGTGACGTTTCAACACACACTCAAATGCTGATAAACATGTAAAACAAGTTGTGGCAATCAACGGTTGGTGTGTATTCCTCTAAGCAGGCCTGTCCTAGTGACTGATTTATATGCTAGGAGCAAGTCTTTTCTGTAAGAGACTGTGTCTTAGATCTCAGAGCTGAAGATTTCTGTTCTACGTTTCTTTAGATCAAGTTACTGCAGTGTCTGTGAGGAACCCTCAGGGACCTCCAGGCCTTCAGAGAAGGTCTAATAATTTCTAGGTATTATAATGACTTTTTTATTATGTTTTGATTGAAATTCTTCTTCATGCATGTTGTGTTGAAACTCAATATTGCACATATTGTAGATTTTACTTATTTCATTGTTAAGTTTTGAGTGGAAACAAAAGGAAATGTATCCAATCAAGATTTTTCCCTGAATGGTATCTAGGTAAATCCAAGCAATGTCTGCTATTGGTTAAAACTTTAGGAACTGGACAGAAGATTAACCACAATCATAATCAGTACGTAACAGAGAGACCAACTCATAATGTTTTGTGAGACCAATTTCCTGGGAAAAACATCACTCCATGACTTTTGGAAGTTGGATACGTGTCACTTACTTACACTTACTTACGGATATGATGTCACATTCAATCATTTCTGTTACATTTGAGTAGTGTAGTCAACAGTGTAATTTGCACTTTTCACCACCTCTCCAAAATGTAGCCAATCAGACAAGTCATGTTTGGTGTCTTATATTTTTATCTTTACTTTTAATGTAGAAATGCAGCCTGTGGCTAATGTAGCTAACAAGCAATGGAAATGTGTACCGCATTAACAACTAGGCAATTTCCTTTCTTCAATAAGATGCACATCCGTATCCATGTCCAGACATAGAAAAGGTACGTATGCTAGCAGACACCTACACAGACATGCGTCAAGTGTCAATCAGACCTTCAATTGCATGTTAAACATGCTGTCTTACAACATCCAAATGAATGAAATTGGAAATCCAAATGCCTGTCTTGGAGAACATTGGCATTATGAAGTACTACATCATTGTTAAAATGGTCAGGCATGCTTAACCAAGATTACATTTCGACTTAGTATTTTGGAGAAGCTCTTCTAAATTTCCAAATATATAAGCAACCATACCCTGACCAGGCGTCAATGAAGTGAAATCAGTTTCGGTCGAATCAATGATTTCACACTTAATACTGTCACCTGGCCACTGAGGCCTAACGGTTTTCCCGACCACAAAATCTTTTGTTGAGATGCTCGCTCACAACCCTATCCTTGCCTCTGTGTGAAGTGTTTGAGGGGGGAAAAAGACCCAAGTTCAACTTAATTAAACAAATTCTGCTTGAATAATGCCGTTCCCAGAAGTGAAAAGGGGTCTAAGTTTGAAGGGGCCAGTGGTGTTTGTTATTCTACTGTTAAAGTTTTGGGAGCAGGTCCCTTCAGACGGCTGTGCCAAGCACAAACAGGCAGAGAGGCCCAGCACAGGCCACTTGGCAGCTTGCTGAGAGGTAACTCAACGTTATTAGCTGCTAATAGGAGGACTGGGGGGCTGGGGGGTCCTGACGCTTTGTTTATGAAGACTAGAGAGTGGGCCAGCAGAGTTGATGGAAACTGTCAGGTGAATAGCCTGGGCACAGGCCGTACACTTAAAGTGTCTAATGCTATGTAGAGCAACCGATCGCTAGCTAGCGTTTCTTCTCAGTTGAGCAGACCTTTGCTGAAAGTTATACTTTCAGCAAACTGTATACCTCTATACCATCTTACCCTTAGACTGCACAGACCTGCTCAGCAAACATCAACAGACTTGCATTTGTTGCTTTCGAATGCTGTAAGACTGAATCCCAAGTATATTTTGAGAACTGTGTAGCTAAAGCTTTCAAGAAATCACATCTGGCATATGTGCGATCACCCTTTATTTAAGATTTCATCAAAACAGTTTAACCCCATCTGAGGCATGTGTGCACATTGCTAACAGTGCTAACCTGCTGGATGAATTAAGCTTTTATTAATGGCTAGCTACATTAGCTTCTTTGCATCTTAGTGCTAAGGTGATCAGACATTTCTCCAGGACATAACCTCTTTTTGGGATATAAACCACAGCTGATTGATCACAGCATAAAATGCCTAAATTGTAAATGTAAATAAACACAAATCAGAAATAATAATGTATTTTTACATTTATTTTACTTCTAAGTAAAATGAAAGGTAATTATTCACTCATGTTGGCTATTAAAGGAGCTATATGCAGTTTTACTTAGTGAATGTTTCCTCGTGGCTTGCTAGCTCTCTGGTCTGTTTGCATGTTGAATAGAAATGTTCATACACAGCCCTGATTCTGTAAATGGTAAAAAAATGTGGCTTGTACCAAGAATCACAATACTTTCAGCGAATCAACAAAAGGGGGCCTTTGTGCTTTAACACAGGGTGGGGGAAGGGGAGGGTCAGGAGAGATGTGGCACTTGAGATGTGGAACTACACACGTTGTCAAGTGGAGATAGCCGAAAAACAACCAAAAAGGAAAATATCTGATGGACAAAGAAGCACTGAAGGGAGGGGTGTGTTTGTTTTGCTGTAGTTCAAGTATCAACAGTCATTCTCCAGAATCATATACAGCACCTTTAAGGCTAATTCTTTGTCTTGGTAAATAAGTAAAGGTAGATGTATTAACGTTTATTGGCATAACTGCATCTTTTAGAGATATTTAAATGTATGAACTCCCTCCCATCCTCACTCACACATGACATGTGACATCCTGATGACAGCACTGCTGCCCCCAGTGACCTTTGTTCTGAAAACCAAAATATGGTCCCTCTAGTCAATGCAAAACTAAAGAAGCACATTTTGGACAGCATGTGTCGGCTGATTGACTGCTTTTTGGAGTAGAGGGGAAATTGTGTACATTTTCCAAACCATCACTTAGTTGCTTGTTAAATGTGACATGTCATGTAGTCTGGGCTTGGGAGTCCAGGGCCCGATTAGCCGGCCCGAGGTATGGGGTATGAACCGCGAGAGGAATGCCATCATCCTCCAGGTGGATCCCCTCCGTTTGCAAGGTCAGCTCGTCTGGCTGCGCGTGTAATTGGTTCTGGTTTATTGCGATTGGAGTTTATTAAGACAAGAGTGGAATGCCCTGATGTCAGTAACCAGAGAATGAAAGGGAGGGATTGAGGCAGAGAGGGAGGTATGGAGGCAAAGAGGGAGGGAAAGAAAGAGAAAGAGCAAGAGAGAGAGAGAAAGAGCTAAACTACTAAGTTTTAGAAGGCAGAAAAAGACAGAGTGGCCTGTGGCTGACCTTAACAAAGCGCTGAAACTTCAGCTGGAGTTGTGTGCTTGTGTATAGTGGAATATTGTGTGAGACTGAGGGGAACGGAGGCTGGCTGTGTGTGCATGTCTAAGCACGGTAGCCTGTTTGGACTTAATGAGCGACATAATGAGGTGACAGACACTCAAACCCCACTCTCCCCCGATACGCCATTCCCCATTTTCCTTCATTCGCACCTTCACATGCAGTCTCATACACAGGCCCCAGTGATTTAGCGTGCATGTCGCTACAGTCCTGTAAACACTGGGCTGTTGTGAGTCTCTAATAGCAGATCTGAATGATATAGGACCTGTTTAAGTGTGAAGTGCAGGCTTGTCATGGTCTTTGGGTGGGCTTTGACATTAGGGGAGGCATACACATCTGACAGGTTTACACAGTAATGGTTTTTTGACATATGGGGCAAGAAACTAATGTGAGTTTTTAACACTTGGTCATTGTGTTTTTGTATAATCTGCAATGTTCCACATGTGCTATTACCGTTAGACTTGTAAGAAGTCCACTTCCAAGTTGTCTTTAGGGCTTAGACACATCAAGCCAGTGCTGAAGAACTCGGCCTACTGCTGATCACATATACAGAATTTTGCATATGTCTATATGTGGGCTTGGGCATGTTTTGTTGTCTCAGGATAAATAAAGCGGATGTTAATATTTGGATTCATAAAGTTCATAAACACTGAGTTCTGAATTATTTAAGCTAAGCCGATTAACTTCTTGGGACAAATGAGAAGAGCACGAAATGACTTCTACACTGAATCCTGGCAGACTCCTGAGATGTAGAACAGAGTTACACATGACCCTGTTCACACCTGGTCACTTCATGAGACTAGTATCTGGATTGCATCCCGATAAGATTTTAGGATAGGAGTAGTCAAATGTGTCTCAGGTTAGTAAGACTGAAATCTGATGGCTGTGTAGGCTGGCATATGCCAGTTAGCTTGTTGCACGGCAATCATTACTGGTTACTGGTTTTGCAGTTGTACTGGGAGGAGTTTTGGTTTTTGAACGCTATGAAATAGCTCAAATGCGTCTTAGACCCTGTTTACACCTGGTCACTTCATGTGACTAGAATCTGAACTGAAGCCTGATAAGAATTTAGTCACATGTATTTACACTTGGTAGTTAAAAGTTACTCAGGCTGAAATCGGATCGCTGTGTGAGACAGAATATGCAAATCTGTTACTTGCACAGCAATTATTACTGGTGCTATGGTTGTTCTGAGAAGGGCTTCGGTTGTTGAATGCATCTTGGAGAGACAGAGGTGTTTACACTGCTATAACATGTGCCTCAAATGCACCTAAAACCACCTCCTGAAGTGGTTTGAGTGATCTGATTTGGATCTGATTTAAATGAGCCTTGGGTGTGTTTACACTTGAACTTTTTTATGTGGCTTGGCCTGATCCAGATATAACCCTGATACTCAAGACGGATGAAGTGACCAGGTTTAAATGGGGTCTAAGAAAATGACAAGAATGACACAACCTTTCATTTATGTAAATCAGACTGAGCTAAAACTGGGGTGGGATCAGCTAGGCACAAAACAGTCAAGCCATCTGTAAGTCAATATTTGAATGCAGAATGTTTCTCAGGTGCTGTATTTCAGACATAGAAGAAAGCTGTTTAACTTAACCGTGTTGTTAAATGGGACTAATACAAGTCTAAGAAAAATAAATGAGACTAAGGGGAGATCTTATATCTTATTGCCCTGATATCAAGCCGATTAAGTCTCAACAGGTGAACTTGAAGGCCCTGTTGTGAAGAACGATGAGGAAAGCCTTGTGGGAGCCGTTTGCAAAGAACAACACAATGGCGCTTCAATCCATGGACCACCAAAGAATACAAATTTGTGGATATTCACGCCAGATCTTCCCGCTGGGGCTCATTTGACTGAGCTGTTTTCATTTGGTGTTTGGTCTGCAGAACTGTTCGCTGTTTAAGACGGTAAAGAAGCTATTGTGGCCCTCTGAGCTTCGGGTTCCCGCGGCGAGAAGTGCGTAATGTGTTGCACCCCATTTCTGGCCGCCTACGAGGGCATCCACCTGCTCCCGATGTAAGCTGATACTTTCCAGAAGCTGTAAGCAGTCTTGAGTTATAGAGCTCTCTCACTGACTCCGGGCCAGAGGCACTGACAGTCCAGAAACGAAGGTGAGTGGATTTATAGGAATTCTCGCTACACCTCAGAGCTAGCAAACAAATGATACTTCTGAGCAAACGAATGATATCATGCATTCTGGGTGTGATTTACTCAGCGTAAGGTTCAGACGAACAACACTTGTTCCTGACTTCAAATTCTAGATGACAGCAAGAGTAAACAGACTGAATAAAGAGCTGGAGCTTAGGTCAATGTCCAGCACTGCAGGAGTGAATGGCCAGCAAATGTGCTAAAGGAACCGGCCCAATTAAAAAGTAACTAAATCGCATATTTATGCACCAGAGTTAGGCCTACATGGGCCAAGATGTCTGAAAACCACATCATACTTCTGGGTGTCTCCTTCCATAATTACCTATAAATCTACATCTCAGGGTATGGTGTGATTATGAGTGAAGAAAATAAGCAAACAAACGTGCAGACATATAACTAAATAGTAAAATCAGCGATAACCGTCAGTTTAGCTGGCAGCTGAGATTGGGTCTTGGATATTATATACTCTCCAGGTGTTTCAGAAACCCCGCCACCTCAGCCCACCCCCCTACTCCCCTTCTCCATTTGTGACATCTGGACACATGTGAAAAATGATGTATCAATAGCTCCCATGAATGCACGGCTCTATTTATTGAAGGAGAAGGCACAATAGGGGTGTTGTTGAAACACCGCTCCAAACTTGACCACGCCGGCCCCAAATGAATGAGGACCTATTCACAATGTGTTTGTCCTGGCTAGAGCCCCCATTTCACTCATCCATCAAGCAGCTTAGGTTTGTCACATAGCTGTGTCCTCTTCAAAATTAAATACGGGGTGAAACAGCCAAATATTCTGGTTCTTGCACGTCGAAGATACTAAATTTGCTTAAACAGGACTTTGCTTAAAGCTTAACAAGACTTCTTGCTCTTGTAAAAAAAAAAAAAACTTTTTCATTTCAGTTTATTTTAATAACTTGAATCTATCTTTTCAAAACAGCTGTACGTGCAGGTCTCTTGCCTCTTTACCCATGATCGTCTTTGCTTCCACAGCTGAAGGGTCAAAACCGTGAGCCCTCTATGCTCCTGCGTCTCAGTGCATGAGGGCTTGTGTAAAACATCAAGCAGACATAAGCAAAGAACTTACACTAGCCTAGAACAGCCATAGACTTGCCTAGATTTGCCACAGATTAGCTTGGTTAGCCTGGATTAGCCACAAACCAACTATGGTAGGGTGACCATAGTTACCTGGGACCATAGTTTTTCCCAGGCATTGCCTTCTTTTAGGGTGTGAAAAATGCATCCGGCCGAGATCTCTAAATTGTGTAAACGTCTGTGTTCATGTGTATTTGCCTCATATTCTGTGTATGGATTAAAAATATTATGTCTATTTAAGTTCTCACCACCACTATTGGTCTATGTAAGGGATTTCTCAATCAAGTTATTTTGCCTCCTAATCAAATATGAGTCTCTAAATGCTGAATATCAGACGATGCTGATTCGATTTGATCTTTGTGTGTGTATAAATAATACAGGCACACAGTTTAGATAAGATGAGCTGATTAATATGTTCAGTGATTTAGTTTAGTAAAGATTTTTCTTTAAATTACTGTTATATTGTTATATTGTTGTAGTTTATTTCAAATCTTATAATCCAGTCTGACCAATCAGCTCCTTTAAAGCACTGCAGTCAAGTCACTTCCTGTGTGTGTGTGTGTGTGTAGTGGCACACTCTGGACTGGATCGGTCATTGTTGGTTTGCTTGTTTGTGGTGGGTGAATGAGCTGGTCATATAGGTTAGTGTTGATAAATGAGTAAATGTTTATGTATTTAAATTCATTAGCATAGTTGGATGATTTTAGGGATCTTAAACTCCCTCCTACCCTTATACACACAAATACACACTGCCACAGTAATACAACGTAGGCCTACTTAAAGCCCCCAATCACAGCATCCTAATCACAGTGGATGCCAGTGTGTCCCCAGTGCCCTCCCTAAGACCACCCTAACCTATGGACTAGCCAGGACTGGCCAAAATGTATCTTAAACTACCTATACACGGACTATTATCAGCCAATAAATAGATATATACAAGCAGGCTAGCATGGTTTAGCCAACTAGCTATGGACTAGTACATTTATTTGTATAACTGTACAAATAAACAGCTTTACACAATCAGTAATTAGTAAAAGACAGAAAAAAAAAAGAAAAATAAATAACATAAAATGAACATGAAACATCTAAAATGTAGCTTGAGTAAGGGCACCTTGAGCTAATCACAGAGTAGCCTAAACCAATCACAGACTAGTCAGTTGTGGACTAGCATGCAGTAGCCATAAACCAGCCTGGACTAGCCAATTATAGACCAGTTAGGACTACCCACAGATTGCCCTGGACTAGCCAATACTAGACTAGCAGGGACTAGCAGTAGACCATCAAGGACTAGCCAGTGTAAACTATCCTGGACTTGCCAATTATAGTTTATCATGCATTAGCCAAAGACTGTCCTGAACTAGCCAGTTATAGAGTAGCGTGGACTTGCCATTGACTAGCAATTATTTATTAGCGTGCACTAGACATAGACTAGCCAATTCTAGACTAGCCTGGACTAGCCTAGACTTACCTGTTCTAAAATCACTAGGATTATGCACCCATGATGCAGCTGAGCAGGAAAGACCAACAGCAGTTAACGAGTGACCCATAGCCCCCAGGCAAGGTTCGGCTGAGAGAAACTGAGACGACCTTGCAAGTGTTAAGAGTTTTCTTTAACATCAGCGCTCAGTGAAGTTGCCACTTCAGCAGCTGCTCCCAGAATAGAGATCAGTGGTCTGCCTAATGCCTTTGCGGCAAATTGTGATAGATTTTATTAAAAAGTTTACAGGAGTGACAGAAGCAAACCTGCAAACTTCAACAGTTTCGACCACTGCATAAATCAGGGGAGTTTTGTTGTTCTGCCCAAACGGCAGACAATTTATGAATCCCTGTGCCAAAGCCAAGTCATTTTGGCAGCCTGACTCAATATAGCAAATAAACCGAAGTCTTCAGGTCCAGGCAACTTAATTCATTCCCGTCAAAAAGTTTAATTGTAAGGTTCTTTTTTTCAGGGAGATGTAAAACACCTTGGGATTTGATATACAGCTGTTTTACAGTTTTGGGGCATATTATTTAGACTACGTTATCTCAAAAGGAAAGAACAGCCTCAACATGAATAATTTTTTATGATGATGTACTAAGGTTCTGCACATCTGAAGTTGTTGGGAGAAGGGTCAGTTTAACTGCTAAGTCATCTTTTGCAGTTGTCCTTTTTATGATGATGATTGGTCTGGTATGTTCTAACTCCTGTTGGAAGCATTTGGGAATTGTAAGACCTTGGAATAAGGATGTAAAAACATGTAAGACCATTTTAAAGGATGATCTGTAAAGTAATAACGCAGTCCTACAATATAATGTAGGAATTTAAGGACACATCATCTTTGCACTAAAACTTGGGAACTCATGTTCCTCAGCTGTACCGTCACAGGTAATATGTTGATGCCAACATGATCTCGTGTAGAAACGATCATGTAGGTTGACTGTTTCAAAACTATGGGTCACTCGTTAACTGCTGTTGGTCTTTCCTGCTGTTTCAAAACTAGTAGTGCTGTTGAGCACACACACACACACACACACACACACACACGTGTATAAAGAAGATCTGCTAAAACAGCAATGGGTGCTCGTGTTGAAGAAAAACATTTTGGAGATTAATTGTTTATTATTTTTGAGAATATTTATAATAATAATAATATAAAAAATACTGGAGGGATTAATCATTTCAGTGTGGTCAAGGTTATAAGGTTAGGTTAAGATTGTGTTTAGGCATAGATTAAGTTGTAGGTTAAGGTTAGGTTAAGATTGTGTTTAGGCATAGATTAAGTTGTAGGTTAAGGTTAGGTTAAGATTGTGTTTAGGCATAGATTAAGTTGTAGGTTAAGGTTAGGTTAAGATTGTGTTTAGGCGTAGATTAAGGTGTAGGTTAAGGTTGGGTTTAGTCACCTATCTCAATTGCATTAGATAATTTCCCTAGTTCAGCTAACCTGCTGCCCTCACAGTGCATCCCTAAAATACAGCAATGCCTGTGCTAATCAACGTAAGTTTGCCAGTCAGTCAGACCAGTTTGAACATTGTGTGCTGGTTTAAGCTCTGTGCTCAACGAACACTCCTGTGGTGCCTTTCCCTCGGTATTCGCTAAAACAGTAGAGAAATGTAAGCATCTCATTAATACAATACATATAAATACATATAAATACAACCTAACCTTCACATACAATACATAAATCAAAATCATGACGTGTCACTTTTTTATTAAAACGTGCAAAAAAAACAACACCGGCTATAGTCATAAAACTTACCACCGGCTTCATGATCTGATCTTGTCTGCACAGCTAGCTGACATTAACATTTTAGACAAGGATGCACCAATACGATACTAGGATCAGATATTGGTCCCAATACTAACAAAATTTGCCAGACTGGGTATCAATAACAGAGAAGGGAGGAGCTGCTGTTTTGGTCTCACAACTTTTTTTATTTTAGAAGTCCTGAGCCCAGGCAACAATGTGCCAAGGTCCAGCACAATTATTCATTTTAGTGACAAATGAAATTTTGATTTTTTTTGTAATTGTTAGTGTCTTTTACAAGTTAGTAAACAATGGTTAAGTCAGTCCTGATGCCTTAAGTCTCTCAGGTAGAAGGTAACGGTGCATGTATTTGTCACTGTACACTGTACAGTGAAATGTAAACACACACACTAGTGAACTAGGGGCATACACACACACACACACACACACACACACACACCCAGAGCGATGGGCAGCCAACTCCAGCGCCTGGGGAGCAGAGAGAGCAAAGGGCCTTGCTCAAGGGCCCAACAGTGGCAGCTTGCCGAGCCCGGGAATCAAACCCACAACCCTGTTCTCGATAGCTGGGCGCGCTAACCGCTGAGCCACCACTGCCCCTTTCATGAAAATGTGGATGTGTTCATCCCTAATTTTAGACATACATACACCAGCACCAGTACTGAGCGAGTGGCAGGACACTATTTAGAGAACTGAACTATAATTAAACTGCATTATTATTTAAATATATATTGAATAGAACATTGGTTAATGCTAATTTTGTGGCGTGTCTAGTTTTAAATGACATTTTAGATGTTTAAAACCAGTAGACTGGGACTTTAAACTAGATCAAGAGATGCAATTTAAACAAAGGATGCAAAAACTATATCACATTATAGTTGTTAATTTATTTATTGAGCAAAATTACTGAACATTAAGTTTGTTTGTTGGAAAAAGTGAATTTTAAGAAGTAACTGAAGCCAGGTGTTCAATTAAGAGGATGGCAAACAGTTATAGCAGATGCTCTCTGGGTCTTCATCACACAGTGGTGGAAGTACATCATGCTTTGGTCCAGGGAAATTGATCTAGACTCAAACTAATCAAATCATAACAAAATCTTAAAAAATGCAGAGGTATTGGGGTACCTGTATTTGTCTGCATTTGCATGCAGCATACTTTTACGTACGTACTTGCTGTAGATAACGGTGTCGTCTATGGGTTAAATATAATAGAGCTGCTGAAGCTAGGCCTTAATCCAAAACAACCTTCTGAGGTATGAAGCCTGATGCTCCAGGACTGAAACCAACTCCTAATCAAATTTAAATACCAAGACACACTGTAGTGCAGAGGTAGGCTTGTGGAACCAAATGCTAAGCACTACGAGAGTCATAATCAAGCTTGCCATGCTCCAGAACAGCCATTTTCTGGCCAGTGTTTATGGAAGTTTATGGGAGTCCCTGCACCAGCCCTGAGTGGTGGTACGAGTGTGAGGTTAGCTTTTGTCTTGTTAGCAGTGTTAGCATGAAATGAAAAAAAAAAACAGTCTGAAAATCTAATTACGAAGTGTTCACTTAGTATTTAACACAGGAACTGATGCTAACACACACACACACACACACACACACACACATAAATGGTGGTTGCTAGATGCTAGTTGTTTATAGTAGGGGTACTCAAATATGTAGCTTACAGGTTTACCAAATTTCCACCTGTTTGAAGGTCCATAAAAGACAAATGAGTGAAATACACTAACTGTCCAAAAGTTTGTGGACATCCCTTCTAATGAATACATTCACCTACTTTAACCGCTTAAACTCCTCTGAACCTCCAGGGTTTCCTGACTTTTTCCCCCACATAGGAACACCTCAGCCAGTTTGCAATGCTTTGCATATAAATAAAAATCATGGAGCATAAGGGGTTAAGTGACACCTATTGCTGACACAGATGTGCAAATGCACACACACAGCTTGTCTAGTCCCGGTAGAGAAGTATTGGGATGAGTCAGAAAGATGGGGATAGGGTGGGGTGGTGATCATCCAACATTCTGACCTTACTAAACACCTTGTCACTAAATACAATCAAATCCTCACAGCAAACATTTCATGTTATTTATTTAACTACATTTTAATCCAAATCCAACTACATTTTAGTCAAATCCAGTAAATACATATATCGAAATCATGACGTGTCACTTCTTTATATATAAAAAAGCTTCTATAGTCATAAAACATACCACCAGCTTCATGATCTGATCTTGTCTGCACAGCTAGCTCACATTAACATTTTAGACATGATCTGATCTTGTCTGCACAGCTAGCTCACATTAACATTTTAGACAGGGATGCACCGATGCGATACTAGGATCAGATATCGGTCCTGATACTAACAAAATTCGCTAGACTGGGTATCAATAACCTGCTGCTATCTCTGTTTTGGTCTCACAGAATTTTTATTTCAGGCAATAATGTGCCAAGGTTCAGCACACTTATTCATTTTTGTGACAAATGAATAGAAATTTAGTTAATTTTTTGTTATTGTTCGTTTTACAAGTTGGTAAACATCATCCAACATTCTGACCTTACTAAACGCCTTGTCACTAAATCACACAATCAAATCCTCACAGCAATGCTCCAAACTCTAGCAGAAAGCCTTCTTCCCTGGATTCTAGAAACAGGTACTGAGGTACCCTTGATTTCAGAAGAAAAAAATGAATGAGAAGGTGTCCCAATACTTTCGTCCATATAGTGTGTATAGCTTCTATAATCTTCACAAAAAAAAAAGCACTGCTAATAATATTGAAATGTTCCATGAGCCGCACCTGAGCCAGAGATCACCAGGCCATGGTAAAAAAGCCCTTCAGGTTGTGGAGCAGTGGTGTGATTGAGCTCCATTCAGTACCTTAGGGATTAGTTGTCGGAGTTCCAGAACTAATTATTCAGCATCACTAAGAACTCACTAATGCTCCTCCGACCTGAATGTGTTGATGTCCTCACAGCAAAGTATTGTCAGACGACAGCAGCAAACTCTTTATGTATACCCTTGATTTCAGAAGAAATGTTGAGAAGCAGGTGTCTCCAAACCTTAGGACATAAAGTTTATTTCAGTAAACATGATACTGGCTAACAACAATTAGCAGCCTAATTTAATACAAAAAAACAACAACTCTGAAATATGCCATTATAAGAGTGTTCTGCAGCTCTTATAGAGCTCTCAGTCTCTTGTAGGCATTCTAAATATTCATCAATGGTGCCAAGCAGACGAAGAGGTTTATACATTTTCCATAAGGAACTGCAGCAATCTCCAAACCTGATGATTTGGTCTCTGACTCCAGAGGTTAACTGGCCTTGGATACAGTGGCATGCCAGAGCCAAACTTCTGGGTTTGGCCGTAATAATTTAAACACAGGTTACAGAGGGGAGCTAATAAGTTCCAAATGGGCGTCCTGCAACTTTTCATTTTTGTAATGTTTACACAGCTTTGCTGGTCTTGAGTATGGAGGCTGTGGCTCAAAAAGGTCTACAGTGCATACCTGCCCAACTGTCACTAAAAAGAAGCCACTTCATGCCGAAAGCGCTTCCTGATGTGCCAGTAAATCGCTACCATACAGCATTTCTTCAGTTGATTTATTAATATCATGCAGTCTGCCTCAGATATAATGATCGGGTCGATGCTTATTTAATGGGCAATGAATTCTCTATATCAGATATGTAATATAATATGAGACACAAGGTGATATACAGATTAGTACACATATTAAACACGTGTACTATGTTGCTGTAAGTAGTACATTGTCACATCATGTCTCTAAAGCATCAGATTCTCTACCGATTTATGGAAGAATAACAACAACATTAATGGAACCATTAACTGTCACAACGTAATTGTGTTTGCTGCAAGTGTAAATAAGCGAGCACACCAGTCAGTTGTAGCAGAGTGCAAAACTATTGTCAGGGCCAAAGGACACAATTTGAAAGGTTGTATGTCCACAAGGGCATAACAGTAGAGTACCAGGCAAAGGGTGGTAGAATCTCGGAAACTGCTAATGTTGTGGGAAGTTCTAAAGCCACCATAATGATGGTGTACTGAGAACTTTCACACGTCGAATGCCTCCCAATTGAATAACAGAGGTGCCCCATGATGCCAGGCGACTCTGGTGAATGGTACTAAGCAATCGACGCACCACAGTGGAGTACATAAACTCTATATTGAACACCTTCAGTGCCATGGAAGACACACCTCTGTTACCCTAAAGAACATTTGAGTGAATGGTTATTTTTTTTCAGAAACCTTAACATTAACGTTTTTTCATAGAACCATATATCCAAGACAACGATCACTTAAAGCCTTTGGCTACAGAACCTTGCCCACTAAGCGAGCAGGTCAGAGGAGTGGGGAAGCAGTGAAAGAGCTGGTCCCACTGGCTGATTTGTGGTGTTCGTTGGTCATGCTCTGCGGCTCGCCGTACGAGCATTAAAAAGTGCAGGCCTTTGCAGTCTCACTGTTTTGATCTTGAGGTTGACTTGGCCCAAGCCCGCTGCCCAGGCTGGTTTGCGTTGGGGACTTCTATGTGCCAACCTAAATATTCACACTCTGAAACTGTACCCAGACTCTGCCATCTATACTTGCTCAGCTCGCTACGTCAAAAGTGTTTTTTTTATTTTTTCGAACATTATTTTAACTTCCTGAGAGCACCGGACAATTGGTCAGTTCATGGGGAGTTGGAGTTCAGCTGTGTCGTTTTGAGCTGTTCGTCTTCGGAGTGACATATTAACTGAATGCATGGCCAGGGCTTCATATTTATACACACACTTTTAAAAATGTTAGTGCAGACGCAAGCCAACTTCAAGAGGAACGTCAAACTTCAGCGTCGCTCGCTCTGAGTGACCGACATTCATCAAGAACTACATACATCAAATCATTAGCTGGAACAATGAACACTCACTCAACCGAAGCTTGTCAGAAAATCCATGCCGTGCCGTGCAATCTAAAAGTGCGGCTTAACAATTTGTACAGAAATAATAACTGGGCCTATTCTAGAGCCACTAATAGTCAATGCAGGCTAATATTTAGCACTGCATGTTGATGAAATTTTTATATGACCTTACCAGTGTTGAATCACTCGGTACATGAAATCACATTCACACTAGTCAAACACACACAGTGACTGTGAGCACACGTGCCAAGAGCGGTGGGCAGCCATTGCTGCAGCGCCCAGGGAGCAGAGAGGGTGAAGAGCCTTGCTGAAGAGCCCAACAGTGGCAGCTAGCCCAGCCCGGGTATCAAACCCACAACCCTGTCATTAATAGCCGGGAGCTCTAACTGCTGAGCAATTTGTTTTTTTTTCATGTATCACCCCCATCCCAGGTGTTGGTTAGCAGAGACGCTAACTTTCAGTAAATACACACTTGTCATTTTAAGTAAAGATGGACATCTGGACATCTGTCGACTCAAATGTAACTCATAATGTGACATCAGTAGTACGGTAAAGATAATAACTCAATAAATCATAATAAATAAGGTTAGTAACAAAAAAAACCCACCTATGAGAAACTCAGACTAAACTGTAGTCTGAACAGCTCGTTTCCACCACAGTAGGCCTTCCCACAGCCGGCTGGTTTATTGCACAAAGCTGCAATGTTTCGTGTCTGCAACTCACGTCTCCCACAGGACACAAGTCTTTTATAGGCCAAGAGTTTTGAAATGTAGCAGTTGAATTTTTGCCCCAAATTGGGCTAATTCACCTTAGCAGTTTACGATCATGTTCATGGCAACACGCAATCAGCTGCCTTTCTGAATGTGACAAACCACAGTACCACATGTCATGGCTGCAGGGGCTTGTATTGACCAACTGGTCAACTGGTCCAATTTGTTGCATGTTAAAATCATACTTACAGTGATTTTCAGTACAAAGTACAAAAAAAGGAGCTACGTTAGTCACCCACCCACACTTAATCTTCTACCACACTTTTTGTCTGAGGAGGCCTAGTTTACTCTATTTTCTTAATTATTACGGTTCCCTGTTCTCTACTGAATACAGCTGTGAATAGTATAAACCCAATTCCGCTTTTAAGCAGCATTATGTAGCATTTCTACCTTAAAATTACAGCTTTGAAATCAAGTTGGCGCTCCACCGACCTGTAACAGGGTGAATAGCGTCGCTAGCATTGCTACTTCAGAGTCAGTATGCCTGGAAGTGTACTATGTAAGTTTGGTGAAATGGGCAGGAAAATGCTTGTGAGACTTGTGCAATGCAATGTGACCCGAGTCATGTTTGTATAAAATCCTGCACTATTACTCTACTGAGTCTCCACGTGCTCTCACATATCCCTTAGCTCATGAAATGCTTGTGAAAAGCATGTGCTTTAGAGGGGGCTTCCTGACTGTAGGGGGAGTAAATAATGCTAATTCTTGCAAAATGCTGCTTTTATCTAGTGTTTAATGTGTAGTAGCTGGTCATTTACTCATCTGTGGAAAAAAACTAATTATGGGGTGTTAATTTTGTAAATTAATGATCACTGCTCTCATTGGCTGTCTCATCAAAATGGGGTGGTTTTGTGCTTTGTAATGGAGAGTTGTCTGCAACATAGCCCTATTAAGCTTGTTTACGCTGAAAGATCTAATGCAGTAACTGAATTATTAGCAAGAACCAGTCAGGCATGTCATTACATAGCAATAGTCATTTGCTTCTAATGTTGTTTTTTCTACCGTTGTTAATTCCTTGTTAAGGTTGAGGTCAAGGTCACCAAAAAAAAAGAAGCCGCAAGCTGCATAGTAGTGAACATGAGGCATTGAAGTGTAGGGCTCTACAAGGCTGCTCTACTTGGGGTCAAGACGTAATATGCAACAAGGAAGCAAACACAAAGGGAACATCATTTTTCCCATGGTTACATCTTAGTGTTTCTTGACTGTCACCATGACGGCACAGCTATGCTCACAGCCCAGTGCCAGGCTCCCATGGGTGGGGCTTGGGGAACCCAGCACCCAGCCATATTCCCAGGAAGACTGGGCCACCCTGCCTGCCTGGCTTTAAGGATGTGTGTTGGGGCAGTGTTCCTGGAACGTGATGCAGCCGTGCCTATCCACACCTTCTCTGTCCAGCAGGGTCAGGACCAGAGTCATGAGAATGTGTGAAGTGTTGACCTAATGCTCTGCCTGATTTAGAAACCCTCGCCGCCCTAAAACGAGAGGAAGTTACGTTGACATGTTACGATAACAGTGTGAATCACTGCTGTTTCCATTGAAACAATGGCACTGGACTGCATGCACTGCAGAGGCTGGAAAAGCTGTCAGGGGAAGTGATTCGGAAAAACGAAATCAATTCAGTATACTTACAAAGCACAGAGGATACACCAAATGGACAAAAGTATTGGGACACCTGCTCATTCATTGTTTTTGTTCTTGAAAAAAAGGGTAATGAAAAATAATTTATCCTGCTTTTGTTTGAGTAACTGTCTCTACTGTCCAGGCAATGCTTTATACTAGACTTTGGAGGAGCATTGCTGTGAGGATATGATTGCATTCAGCAACAACAACGTTCAACGTATCAATATTAACAAGGTCAGGATGTTGGATGATCACCCCTCTACCTCATCATCCCCAACTTCCCAACTCACCCCTAACTCATCGCATTAAAGTATTGGATGGAGCACCAACCATCATTCCAGATAACACAGTTCTACTGCTCCACAGCTCAATGCTGAAGGGTTTTATACCCTTTATAGCCCTCGCCTGGCATTAATCATGGCGCCAATAGGTTAATGTTTCTGTGCTCCAGAGAGTCCTATTGACTGTAGTTCTCTACAGGCACTAAATAAACAGATTTGCACATCAGTGTCAGCAATGGGTGCAACTTAAAGTAGCTGAATGCATTTATTAGAAGGTGTATCCACAAACATTTGGACACCTAAGTGTTTTACTCAATGTTGTTTCAGTATGAATGACTTTTTAGTTAAAGCACTGGGTTATTGGGGACAGGGTTGTGGGTTCGATACCCCTGTGCACTTATCTGCCAGTGTTGGGTTTAATTAAAGAATTGCATTGTAATGTAAGTAAAATGAAAATAGGTCTACTTAAAAGATGAAGTCATTCAGTTTAATCAATGAATTTGATGTACATAAACAATATTTACAAATGTTTTAATTTCCAAAACTTTCCAAAACGTTTAGGCAACTTTCATATTATGGTTATATAATAATAATAACACCTCAAATTCAGATATGAGACATTCTGGCAATTAATAAATGTATTATGTATATTACACATTAAAGAGGTATTGATTCAATTAAACGTCTTTTCATTTTATTTTTATAACATACATGGTTGTTTATTTACAATAACCAAATAATAACATTGTTATAATGCACATTATTACGATTTATTTATTTATTTATTCATATAATATTGTGAGTGTGGCAACATGAGTAAATTTGAATGTAAGTATTTTGTTTTATTGTCACCTATTTTAAAGAAATTGATGCTGAGAAGCGAAATGAGGGCTGCAAGCTGTCCGGGTTATGCTTTTAAATGTTAACTATCTGAAGGAAGAACTGCGCAAATCCTACCCGTCAGTCTAAGATGCAAAATATTGCAATCACAAAGCAAAAACACAATAAAAGCAATGACGTCTTTTGGGGTGGAATTTGTGGTTTGTTTTTACAGTAAGTTCCTCACCGGGCTTGTCCTGATGCCCACCCCAGCCTGGGAAGACTCAGAGGCATGGGAAGCACAGGTCACTGCCATGCTTTGGAGCTTATCTGTGGGCAATGGGAGTAGCTCCTCACAGCTCAGCCCTCACAGCTGCCTGCCCTGGTCATTTCCTGCAGGCCAGGATATTACTCACAGCGTCAACACGCAGCAGCCAAAGCTCCACCGCAGCTCCACTCGCTCAGACACCTGTTCAAAGTCGGGGGATTCCCTGAGATGGGATGGACACATGGTGCTGGACATAAAAAGGGCCGCCCACTAAACAAAGGGAACGTTTATTCAGGTGTTTATTCTTTCTTTTTTGAAGTGGATTAAACTCGCAGTAACACCTAGAATTTCCTACATTTATACTTATATATTGTACAGTAATACTTATAACATTACATTAGCACAGTTAATACAATAAAAAGTTCATATTTTCTTTATTGCCATTTTCATATTGCAGCATCAGGACCATGCTGAACACTGTAGTGGTGTAGTGGAATGTGTAATACAACGTTTTCTTACCTGGTAACCTCATTCGTCTTGAGTATCAGGATTATATCTGGATAAGATATAGACGCATTTAAATCAGATACAAATCCAAAATCACTCAAAATCACTCAAACCATTTCAGGAGGTGGTCTGAGACGCATTTGAGCTATGTGTTATGGCAGTGTAAACACATCCGCCTCTCCAAGACCCATTCAATGACCAAAACACCAGTAATAAATGGCAGGCAACGAGCAAATTTGCATATTCTATCCCACACAGCAATCTGATTTCAGTCTTACTTACTGAAGTGGCATTTTAATGCAGGTGGCTAAAATCTTAACAGCATACAACCCAGATATTACTCACAGGACATGACCAGGTATAAATGGGGTCTAAGAAATTGTCATTTTTGTGTGTGTGTGTGTGTGTGTATTTGCATGTTTACATAATTCATTTTCTGGACAAAAATGTCTGAACTTTGACAAAAATTCAAAGAAAACAAGACTTAACCAACACAAGCAACAAACAGACGATACAATACGATACAGTGCGGTCTTGACTTGATACATTTTTCAATACAGTAAAAATAAGTGGCTGAAAATTTGCCTTATGTTTATGTTTTCGTTGGCAGTTTATTACAGCATTTAACACTGAAAGAAAGAAATGTTGCTAGCTGTGAGCTAATTTGTTAGGCCTGAGCTAATATGAGGAGTGTGCGTTTCCTTTGATTTGTGATTCGTAAGCCTGGTCTCAAAACAAAATAGTACATATGTGATTTTTGACCATTTTAACCTTCATTCAATAAGTACTATATAAATATAGTTTGACCTTTTTGCATATGCACAATTTACTGAGGCAACCCAGAGACACAGAAATCTAACCATTTGAACAGAGAACATCAGCAGTTAGTCCACTAACAACAGCCGCCTCTAGTATTGGTCACGTCAGTGTATTGCATGTTTTCCATCTAGATGCACAAAATTAAGGCTTTGTTAGCGGTGTTTAAATATTGTGTTCAGATGTGATTTTGTGCAAGAATAAAGTTGAAATTCCTCTCTAAAGTGGGAGCTTATGTTTTTTTTTTATGTTCAATTTTTTGAATATAATAATAATAATTTTCAAAGAGAGAGAGGGGAAATGCGCACCCGGAAATGGACGATTAATACCATTGTTGTAAGTGGACTAACTGCTACAGAGTAACCAGTGAAATTGTATTACCTCAACCTAAACCCTAACCCTAAACTTCTGTTCTCCACTAATTTCTTTTTTTTAGCAGTGCCATAACAGAGAAAATGAACATGACTGTAGACATGATGGCGCTGTTTTCTGAATTTTTACAGTACATCGCAGATAGATTGTGTGTATTTGGCAAAACAGCGCCACCAGTGGACGGGAGCTACTTTTGCGGCTCGTAAAATATGTATGAAATATCTTTTACAAATATTTTGTAAGTTGTATTTGTAAAAAATTATGCGATAATTATTAGGAGACATGGGCAGTTTTATTAAGTTGTAATAAATGCAATATAATCAGTAATAAAATAACTACCTTTTTTCTCTAGTCTGTGATATTTGTGCATTTAAATCAAGAGGTTGAAATTGAATGTTGTGTGTTATTACAAGTATATGTAATTATGTATTAAATATATTATTATAATACTCACACACACATCCACACACACACACACACACACACATATATATATATATATATATATATATATATATATATAGAGAGAGAGAGAGAGAGAGATAGGTATAGATGTATGTACACTTGTAGAGCACTTTATTGGGAACATCCAATCGATCACTCAGCAGTGTAATACTGCTGTTCACATCTACCATCACAATAGGAAAAAATAAAATCTCTGTGTTTTTAAGTGTGGAATGATTGTTGGTGCCAGTCAGGCTAATTTGGGTATTTCTAGAACAGCTGTAAAGATTAAAGAAAGCAGATGTATCCTTGATAATGCAAGAGGTCAAGAGAGGCTGGTTAGAGCTCACAGATAACCACTCTGTATAATTGTGGTGAGCAGAAAAGCATCTCAGAATGCACAACACGTCCAACCTAGAGACAGATGGCCTACAACAGCAGAAAACCACTTTGGGATCCACTTTTATCAGCCAAGAACAGAAAGCTGAGGCTGCAGTGGCTCAGCACAGGCTCACCAAAACTGTATGGTTGAAGACAGGTAGCCTGGTCTGATGAGTCGTAGGAACATAGATGGTAAGTCAGAATTTGGTGATGTATGGTGCAGTAAACAGGTCAGTTGCATGAATGGCTCTTTAATATCATTGACTGGTGATCCTTCTTTCCAGATGAAGTCATTGAAGTCATTTGTGACTGTGTATGTTATCGTACATAAAACTGTTACACTACTTACACCATCAGATTTTTTGACCGTCTGCTCTACACCTATCAGAGACCTTGGGCAAGACTCCTAACACAAATTGCATTAACTGTAATACAAGTAACCCTGTAAGTCGCTTTGGGTAAGAGCATCAGCTAAATACAATAAATTAAAATGGAAATGTAAAAATAAACTATTAAGAAAAATCAGATATCACAAATTAAACAATTTAATTTAATGAATATTAATAGAATATAAGTGTGCAAAGTATGAGGTGAGGTTTGTAACTGTCAATATTAAACAACATCCTGCATCATAACGAGTGGGTCTTTCACAATTACAAATTTTTCCAGAATGCTATTGGCTACATAAAAACAACAATACAAACAAAATCAAATAAATAAAATAAAATTACCCTCAGAAGTAAAACTGTGTCCTGAAGTACAGACCTGGGTTGTTCTCTCTGGATTCATGGCCTTGAGAGCGAGGCAGTGTGTGTGTGAGTGTGTGTATGTATGAGAGCTTGGAAGAAAGCCATAAAGACTCTCAACAGCTTGAGATAAGTGTCCAGCCATTGAATTCCAAAAATTGTATCAGTAGTGGCGAGCATGTCGGGACAGGCGCTATAAGGTCCCGTGGAGTTTTCATTTAGCCAAGAGCTACAAAATAAATTTTTCCCCAAAACAAAAAAATGCCCCTCATCTCCACATGGTTTCAGCCGGGTATATGCGCAAAGAACAAATCCGTCAGCACCAGCGCCTGACGTGAGAATCGCAGGGTGGAATGCACTGAGCTGATTTACTGTAGCGAAAACACGGATCTGCTCATTAACAAGTGTCCTACAGGGCCCTGGCCGTAGCGCACTGCGGCACTGTGCATTTCCAATATAGTGATCAATGGGCCGGAGTTGCTAGGGGCTACCGGTCCATCAAGCTGGAGCAATGCGCAAGGTCCCATGAAGAAGGGATTTGGGGCTTTTTACTCATGGTAACAGGTTTCTGTGACCTTTCAGACAATGGTGGTGAGGGCTGTAAAAGGGGAGCCAGGCCTTTGGAGGAATGGGAGAGTTATGGCTAGGAAGGGCTTGTTTCCCATAATAAACGAGGCCCACACTCATGGACTGGACCCTTCCCCCTCTAGACTGAGGTTCTTCAACCAACCACTACCCACCCACATGCACACACATTAAAGTGAAAAAAGAGTTTTTTTAATGGTTTTCAATACAATTAGATCCAATCTGTCATATTAATTGTGTTTAATCTTTCAGATCAAAAGCCATAGAATAATAAATAAATAAAACCAAACTAATTTGTCTTGGTCTTTGGTACCAAATTAGCATCATTTTCATCATCTTTTTAGTTTTATTAAAGTCTGTACATTCCAAGCCTAGCTTAGAATTATTGGACAAGTCATTACAAATCTATAGCTTGGTGAAAGCACAAGATTTGAGTAAGCCATATTTATAAGTAATTTATCTAGGCAGAAAATATGAAGCCCTGTCAAGGCATTAACTCCACACCTTCTGAAGGTGTCCTGTGGTGTCCTGTAAGTTGTGAGGTCGGGCCTCCTTGGATCACATCAGTAAGTATGGGAACCCATGACCCTGCCTTTGTTGGAGCACTGTTGGTAGGTACCTACCACAGCAGACCCCACAACACCCCTCAAGACCTACCTGATGTTCTGGAGATGTTCTGACCCAGTCGTCTAACCATCATAATTGTCAAAGTGCTCAGATTCTTACCCTTGCCCATTTGTCCTGCTTTTAACACCTCACCTTCAAGAACTAACTGTTCATTTGCTGCCAGTTGCTGTAGACCCCACTCCTTGACAGGTGCCATTGGAACCAGATAATAAATTATATTCATTTCACCTATAAGCATTTCTATTGTTATGGCTGATCGATGTGTGTTATAGATGTACTTGTGCACACACTAACAGACCACCACCATGTCAGTCAGTGTCACTGCAGTGCTGAGAATGACCCACCACCCACCATTGGAGAACAGGGTGAAAGGAGGCTAATAACAAAGTATGCAGAGAATCAGATGGATACAGTCTGGAATTACAGAACTACAGAGTGCTGCTATATGGTAAGAGGAGCTGGTATAATGAGTTGAGTTCATTCCAAAGCAGGTGTGGTCATAATATTTTAATATGGCATGCAGTGTGTACACTGAGTTGCCTCCGCCAATCCTATTTTTTAGAACCAGAACGATGTTATATAATCTGTATCTGAAGTTTATGCACCTTCATCCACACCTTCCTACCCCAAACAAAGCACCAAGCGCAGGTTGTCTCCTGCAGCTTCTCCATCACCGAGAACTATCCCTCCTCCTCCTTCTCCATTTAGTCTACAAGCGTGTGTTTATTCCTCATCGTTTCATTCATCATGAAAAGGAAAACCTGAGCCGAGATGTGTCAGAGAGGATTTGGAAAACGCTTAAGTGCTGCTGCTCTCCATCTCCCCCGCGCTCTACGAGCGGACTTTTACACGGAAACGCTTAAAAACAGAAGAAGAAGAAGAAGAAGAAGAAGAAGAACAAGAAGAAGAAAAAAAAAAAACAGAATTGGTTCCAGCTGTCAAGCCATAAAGTTTGTTGGAACATCACGAAAGCAACATTTGAGGATGAAACACCGCAGGCTTATGGCTTCAATTAGTGTCAGCTCCGGCTCAAGCTTGTTAAGGCAGCAGCGATGCAAATCGCTCTGAGCGCCTTTTCAAACTTATCCTCCAGCATGCCGGCTGAGAATGTGGTGCACCTCCTCGAATGTTTGGAATGGGTTGCCCTAAGTGGGTCTCTACCCCTTTAGAAGCTTAATGGACAATGTGTTGTTGGAAAACACCACATAAGTAACACCTAGAGTGTTACACACCTAAATGTGAGGCCTAGTCATCAAATTAGATGCAATGAAGATGATCATCCATCATGATGAGGCAATGGCTCAAAGTCAGATTTGCACAATTTCGCTTTTCCTCTAAATAAAGTTGATCAGCCACCTATAAAATTGGACACATTATGGACAGCATAAAGAAGCGCACCTCAGACACCCAACATGTCCTGGCTGATGGACTACATTTGGAATATGGAGGGAAATTGTGTAAATTAGATTTTTCGCCGAACCATCACTCTAAATATTGAACGCAGGCCTGTGGTAAGCTAACTTCCATTTGTTTACGGGTATTTTGGCTTACTGCGACGCCGAAATGTGTTCATGACACCAGGGGTCTGACACATGGAGCCACTTCGCATTCTCCCTTCACAGCCGTGCGGTTGATTGTTTACGTCCTTGTGTAATTGCAAATTTGTATGTGAGGGGAAACAGAGAGGTTAAAATGCTAAAAGCGTGAAGGCCGGGATTAAAAGAGGCTCCTGGGACTGTTTATCTGAGGCCAAGCTGAGCAGAATGCTTCGAAGAGCCGAGCACTCGCATGGAAGCGTGGGGTGGCAACACATCCGAGCGTGATTTATGACTCCAGCACAAACAGATGGAGGCCATGCTTCGGCGCTGGCTGCTTGGTGTCATGCAAGGCGCTGGGATTCACACCGAAGAAAATCTTACATCCATACAACGGAGAAAAAACACTATAGCTGCAAGCGGTCTTCAACACATTACACTTTAATTGTGAAAATAAGACTGTAGTAGAATCTGTTCCATGACGACAAAGTAATCAAATATACAAGGTGTCACTCTTGATTCTGTCAATAAAAGGGGTTTTCATCCATCTCTCAGTAAGTGGATGTTAATTTTGTGAAAATCTGAATTAAGTAGATAGTGTGATGACCCTCTGGACAATCTGGCTGAGTGATGTCTAGCTGCAGCTCCATAAACCAATCCCCAGGCTGGGCAAAGCCTCATCTTGTGCAGGAGGAACCCTAGCATGGTCGGTAGTTAGCTAACTGGCTAGCCAGCAATCTATGTTAGTTATCTAGGTAAAGTATTGGTGAGGTAGCTTGCCACAACCTTATCCTTAACTGTTGTTTTCCTCAATAGTAACTCTGCTTGCTAGCTGGTTGGCCCAAAGTGGGGCTTCTTCTGCCTCAGCTAAGGCTTTACCTAGCCTTTTCCCCGGTCTACAGGGCTGTAGCAGAATACTACTGAGTCTGGCTTAGTGTGTATGCTACGTTTACATAATGATGGTTGACCGGATAAGCAATTCATATTATTTATTGGATCCGTTCCAGAAGACTATGCCTCCACCAGCAGTGATGGCTGCATACCGAGTCCACCAAGAGTTGAAAATTCGACCACAACACTGGAATAAACCAGATGTTGATATTTCTGGAAACAGGAGCACTGAAGGGTTGTAGGCCAGGTAAACTTAGCCATGTACAACGAAAGTTGATAGATTTATGCTGAGAAGCTTTTGCAGAGTCACAAATGGCATGGCAATAACACTAACACTATCACTATGGCTTTATCAGTCACATGGCTTATTGTTGCTAGATTATGAGGCATGGAATGACATTTTTTTTCTATGCCGATATGTAAACTCAGCAGAATATCTGGGCGGTTTACATTTTAGGGCATGAGTATGTCGGCCATTTTTCTATAATGAGTGTCCGAATCATAAAGTGGAATTCCAACGTGATTTTGAGGGCACTGTTATCTCCCACAATTCACTTGTAAGTTATGGTAAACATCGTAGCTCACTACAGCAACTTAATGTGGACCAAAATCATTGTGAGTCTAGTTATTAAGCAAAAGACAGGGGGAGGAAACGTAGGCGACGACTTTTGCTCATACAAGCAAGTGATGTTTTTGATTCACTGAATTTCAGATATTTTTTAAATGTAGTTTGTTAATGGGAGGCTGATGTTTCTTTCAAAATACTATTAAGGGAGTAGATCCATATTGGTCACAGATGAGATGGAAAATATGATGACAACAGATTTATCTAGTACATCATGTTGTTGTCTAGGGCCTCAACAAACACAAACATGGTGGCTCATTAAATTCTACATAATCCCTGCTGAAAAAAACAGCCAGTTCAAGCTGATTAGGTTGACTGCTCAGCTTAGCTCTTGTTTAGCAAAGGCCATGTTTTTGTTTGAGTTACCATTTCCAGCTTGACCAAGCTTGTCAACCAGTGTGACACAGCTGGATAACTAGCATGATTAGTATGATCAAGCCGGTACTGTAGTATGACTAGCTACCACTACGACTGGATTGACAAATAGCTTGGTCAAGTTGGTGATGCTGATAGACCAGCTAGACCATCCAACAAATAAAAACATGGCCTTAGGCCAACCAGTTTAACCAATTTGGCTTATTAGCCATCCAACCACCTTGACCACCAAAGACATCAAAGACCATGAAATTAGCAAAAGCTGGTCTGGAGCTGGATTTTTCTGCAGGGATGGGTCTACACTAATAAACAACTTTCACAGCCTTCATTTCTACATCCTCGTTCCTGTAGCTTATTCATGCTATTTTTGCACAATAGTTGAGGGAAACACATATTCTGTTCTTGTGCTTTTCACTTCATTCTTTACAATTTGTGAAGCGTTTGATTGTGTAAACCCACACTTTCAAGGTTTAATGTATGTAGAGTTGAAAGCAGGAACATATTTGGTAAAGCCTTTTGACATATATAATTACAGTCAAGACTGGTAGTAAACTGCAAGTGGCTGAATGCAATGTATCTAATTTGTTAGTCAAGTTTGTCAAATTTACGTCTGCACAGTGTGGCAATAAATAAAAACATTCTCAGGAAGAGTACAAAGTGCAGTTCAGCCAAAGAGCGATGGGAGGACACCAATCCACTCGCACACAAACACATTTCTGGAGAAGAGAAAACCCAACAAATCTTGGAAGGCTCTGGCATAAGCTGCATGAGGCCTTGCTGTTGTGGGTGGATGACATGTGCTGCATAAACATTTTCTGTCCTTGATACAAATCTTATCCCAAACACGGTCTGTGGGTCAAGATGGAACTGGAGGTACACTTCATTTTGTGATTGCAATCAGCGTTGAAGGTATGCTGTCCTTCTCCTATCCAAGTGCTAATCAATAATCTGCAGAAACATGTTGAAATGTAACAGTAAAAAGTTTGTAAACAACAGAAATGAATAATTGACTTAATTGACTTAAATTCAAGGGTTAAAATTGAAAGTAGAAAACAAATGCTCTGTATGTTCAGTTTAGCAGTATCCACTAGATCACCAGCTTCAGTGACAAAAACAACCACTGCCTGATGATTCATAGTCAGACGGGATGGACATGTTCAGTGTTGTTGGAATAAAAGTGGATTCCAACAGAATGAAATGCTGTGCATGCCGCTGCAACATGAATGTCTGGGCTTTAGAAACTCATAATCAAATCTGAAGAACTGCTTTAAGGCAAATCAGCTAACGTTTATTAGCCAAGAAGTATTCTAATTATTCATGTTCACATGTTAACACATTTATTTATTTATTTATGATTTCCAAAAATTACATTATCCACATTATTCCAGAGAATCTTAAATCCCCTACATAATGGTAAGAGCTGACATATGGACGCTTGAGTGGGTGTTTTAAATGTAGTGACTCAACCCGTAGACGCAGGTTCACTTCATTGGAAGGATGTAAGTTATATGTTAGCTCTGCCCTATATAACTCTAAATAGCCTGTTGGTATGTTGGGTTAGCATAGCTAGCTACTTTATGATCAGTGTCCACAGCAGTAGTCCACTTTAGACTGCATTCATTTTAAATATGATATGACCATAAACCATAAAATTGATACGAAATGACCGTAAAGGTAAAAAAAAAAGGTGGACAAAATCCATGCAGTGAACGTACACATATATACACTAGTGATCAACCACACACAGTGTCCAGAGCAGTGGGTAGCCATTGCTGCTGTGCCTGGGGAGGAGAGAGGGTAATAGGCCTCGCTCAATGGCCCAACAGAGGGAGCCTGCCAAGCCCAGGTATTGAACCCACAACCCTGTCATCAATAGCCTGGTGCTCAAACCACTGAGCCACCACTGCCCCATAAAAGAGAAAGAACATAAGAGAGTGTGAACTGAGTTTCTCACTACCAGAAACAACCAGAGTGCAATGGCTGAGCTTCACGCGGGGTGGACCACCCTCTTAGTCAGGGTATCTTCCCTGCCAGGTAAGTATATGAGGTGAATACAGCAACAAAAACACATAGTAGCACACAGAAAGCCCCGTAATTGGGACAGTGGAAACATGCACATCATAAGACCCCTAGTGGCATTTTAACCATTTAAACATTTGATTTTCACCATTACACCAGCAGAATGGCCACTAGGGGCCCGTCGTAAAAAATCTGTCGCTACTACATAAAATTGTAGCACTCGTTTTGTGTAGAGCAGTTTGCATCCCAACAGCTAGAGCACACTACTTTAATGAGATTAAGACAAAGTGCTGGCCACTGCAACACTAGGGGGCCTGATAGAAGAGGATGCACGTTGTCCTTGTTGTTGTTTGTGGGACAGCCTAGCCTAATAAAAGTCTAGAAGTTTAATGTGTGCATTATTGAGGTTTACCTGACCCTGCACCCGAGGCAATACCTGCGTCATTATTAAATAAAAGAGGATTTTATGCCGGAGATGTGGTGGTTACTGCCTCAGATCAGCAAACGTCTTAAATTGTAGCAGAATTATATTTTTGGCCCAAGGCTGAAGATTTGACCCAAAGGCCCTAATGTTGCACCTTCAGTGGAAAAGCAAATGCAGCCTGCCATAACACTGCACCCTGGGGGAGAAAGGGCCCGGGATGAGGAATGTGCGGAATTATGTCTGATATGCTGTGAGAAAAAGGAAAACAAACCAGATGGTGCCAAGTTGAAATGTATGACTTAAGAAAAAAAAGAGCCGCCTCCCTCTGTTAGGCCCTGGCTAACAATGATGGATGAGAAGTGTGGCGGTCGGGGATGTTTCCTCTCCGACAAAATCCCATCCTATCAATCAGCGGCCAGCCGCATCACCCCGAAACCGCTGCTTGCAGGGCTTGCGCTGTTTCCAGGTCACGCTTGTAGGTCGTACCTAACCACTTGTGCGTTGACATGCCGTCTGCATCCTTTTCTTCCTCATTTTTTGTAACACCCCCCCCCCCCCCCTTTTTTTTTTTGATTCAACGTCTTGTATACTCTGAGTTCATCCCACTCGCTTGAAAAATATGCCAATATCTCATTCACATGTCAGGGGCTTAGGCCGAGTATGTCATGTAGCAATAGAAGATCAGTTTCATTACTCTGCATGCGCTACGAGTAGTAGCATGTCTTTTCAGCATGGCTAACGAAGTGAATAGTGAGTGATTCATTTTTTTTTTTTTTTTGCTGCCAGTAAAGACATTCCATTACTTTAAAAGCATCATGATGGAAGTTTATGTCTTTCCAGCTAGACACCAGGAGGAAATATGATTTGCGATTACACACACACACACACACACTCACACACTTAGATACACAGTTGTCTGTATTCCTGTCTTTGTGAGGTGCTTTCATCTCCTCCTGTAGGACTGTATTTATATCCTGCTACGCTATGCTAAACATAGCACTAACCTTAAAGCAAGAGTCCAGAGATAAATACTCAAATTCAATCAATCAAAGTAAGATAACCCTGCTGTAAAAACAGCCTGACCGGCTCAGGCTCAGCTTAGCTCTAGGCTAGCATAGGGTATGTGTTTGTATGGCTTGATGGTTTAGCTGGTCTACACGCATGATCAACCTGACCAAGCTTAACAAACCAGTATGGTTGACCAGTATGACCAAGCTGGTCCACTAATGTGACCAGCATGACCAAATTCAAATGCAACACACTCTATGCTGATCAGGAGCTGGTTTACCAGCTAATTTGATTAAATTGATGACCAGTATTTTCAACCACCTGTACCATCAGCTAAGACCGGCTTAGGCCATCTAAAACCAACTACCAACTAAAGCTGGTCTTGAGCTGAGTTTAGAGAGCATGCATGGTTGTTTAGGTATGCAGCTTGCATAAGGGCTAATGGATGGAGTGTAAGGTTCCATTATCTGTCAGCTACGTTAGCTTAGTAGCTCTAGTACAAAATTTAAAAAGAAACTTCAGACACCAAACATGCCTTGGCTGTTCTAATGATTTCCAGTCATGAACACTCTAAAAACTTAATTATCAAATTAATTACGTGTCGTGCCACAGGTGCAACTGCTGCCTAACTTAGTGACGATGGGTATATACATGTGTGTCTGTGTGTGCGTGTGTGTGTGTTAGCCCATTACCTTGAGTTAAGATATATATAATTGACCCTAATTGACCCCAGATGAAATATAGTGCCCACTGTTTGCAGAAATCAGTCACTAATTAAGGCCTTACTTGGTTGTAAAAGCCTGTTAAAGACGAACCAATGCTCTTATGATCATACGCAGCACACTGGAGACTGTACTTGTGCTTTTAATCAGCTGATTAAAAAGTGTGAAGGGCGAAGCTTGTGTTTCAGCGCTGATGTCATTCTTTTGTAAGAGCAGTTTGGCCCTGGGAACCTGCCATTGCTTTACAGTGACATGAAGCAGTGATCCATTTCCTGTTTCCTGGCATGGCAACTTGGTGGAGTCCTGCACCTCCAAATCAACATTGAGGAGCGGACTGAAGAAAGCCGTTATTAGTGCCTAAGTCGCTAACAAATAACGTAATGTCATAGCCCACCAGTCAGCACCGCTAACTGCTGAATATAGGTTACTTGATGGCTTCTATTAATGATTTTTAACAATACAACACACTTTATCCATAGTTTTAGGCAAGCAACATTTCTGTGAAAAATATCCAAATACAATCAAGTAAGACCATTGGCCATTTTTATAAACAAGTGGCACGCTTTAGGAAGCATGTGTTATTATTTACTTATGCAGTTTGAATGGTTTCTAAAGGGCGGGTTATAAAGTTTCATTACCTGTTAGTGACATTAGCCATGTAACTCCACTGCAGAATTCTAGAAGCTAACATCAGACACCAGACATGTCTTGTCTGACCGGCTACAGCCCGGCTGAGGTTGGAGTAAAAATGTACTTCTTACTGTGCAACAAAGTTGTGTCCATTTTTATAGACAACAGTGTCAGAAACCACACAAGCCAGGCAGTTTTACCCAAGTGTATGACAACATACACAACCTTAATTAGCCTCGTAGCTCCAGTGCAAAATGAAAAGCAAACCTCTGACACTAAACATGTCTTGGCCAATCAACTGTATTTGAAGTGAGGGGGAAACCTTTGTGCATAAATGAATACTTGGCAGGACTTCATCCAACCAGACATTGGGAACAGCTGATCATGAGGCCAACACACACACACGCCGACATCCACAACCCAGATCCCATAATATGGAGCACATTAGCATTCGCGGCTTTTTTCTGGGAAAGAGGAGTCATCCCAGAGTTTTATCAGGGCCTCTGCTCTTTCAGGCCCCGACACGTCAGGAAATTTAGCACTTGGCAAGTTGTGGCCTGCTGAGTGACTTACAGCAGGGTTTGGTGGTGATAAATTCTCACTAATGGTCTGAGAGGTTACAAAGTATGGTTCTCGAGTGTAGGGGGCACGGAGAGAAAAATGAAAGAGATCAAATCGTTTATCTCAATGGTTTGGCTCTCATTGACTGGAATGTAAGCAACGTTCACAAAATCAAATCATGCCAGTATAGTTTAGATAAGGGGCTGGCTTAGACGGAGGCCAGCGGGTGGCTCAGGGCCTCCGATTCTCATTCGTTACTGGCTCTTAATGTCAAACGTGAAACAACGTGGCTAATACGCTTTAACAGCGCCTGTCTATCTTAAGTGGTAAATAAACTGAGGCAAAGTAATGGGAATTCTGTAACAGAGGACTGAACATTAGTTTACCTGTGTTGTTTAGGCAGACAGTTGAAGATGAAGATGTAGATATACCACCCAGCAGGAAAGGACAGGAGGAGAACAGTGTAGGCTTCCTCTCGGAGATAAGTTTAGACATTTTACCACCAGCGAAGTTTCCTGTCTTGCAACAGTAAAAGCATAAAACCTCCAAAATATAAAACCTTGTATTCTTTATTCTTATTAACCCTACAACATGAATTGGTAACCAGCTAATTCATCAGCATGGGGTATGATTTACCCTGGATAACCAGCATTTTCAACCACCTTGATATAAGCCCAAATAATGGAATTGAGAACTAGCTACAGGCTATGCTAGGTAATTGCCAGCTTTCACACTGTATTGTGGACAGTGTTGCTATGGCCTTCTGTTTGACCGTAAGTAATAAATGCAGCTGGTTTACTTGTACTAGGGCACACAGCATTTAGAGGGGCACAGCTGTACACCCTCTGCTTACTTAATAATATTACTTGTGAATATTACTAGTTATTATTAAAAACATTATTATTTTAGCTAGATAATATGATATAGCTAGATAACACAAACCCTTAAAAAGAGTAGTTTATGGTCATATTGGCGATATCATGATGCTCATTTTGCAAGATGACAAGACTGTGCTATCAATGCCGATATTGATCTTTGCCTAGCTAGCATACATAAAGCCTATGCTAACGTAACTGATGCCATCACTGATCATTACCTTACGAATGTCCATTACACCATGCAAAAAGCCAAATTACATTGGCTCTGACTAAAAGTGTTAGCTGGTTAAGTTTTTGCACGGAAGCTGGGGCATTATGGAAAAGTTCTGCTTAGCAATCCAGGATAAAATTGACATTTTAGTGCCGTGATTGTAGTGGGGCACAGCACATGCCCCAGTGAAAGGGGTCTTTTGAAGGCCCTAGTCACAACTACCCCAACACTAACTAACCTTAAAGGGGAACCCCTGCCAAAATGAAGAACTGAGCCAGTGCTTCATCTGTTGTAAGCATGCCTACTCACCTCATCCCGTGGCGCTGAAGTTATCTCTGATGTAAGATTTTCTGGTGTAAAAACCTGAAAACCCCATTCCTGATGATGTATCTTGAAGGTGAGATGACAAAATAGAATAAACAAAAACCTACGCCTTAATTTCTTGGGTAGTTGGCTCAATAGCTATGCTAGCAGTCTGGATTTCTTTATTGCCATGGTGGATTCCCAATGGTTTGTGTTGTGTAGCATGCTGGGTATTGTAGTAAGAGAACATTATTGGACAAATACACAGCAACGGATACAAAATCCTAAATTCTGTTTAATCCAATATGGCTGAGGGATAAGGCTGCAATGCTGGGCTGCATAATATCACATAACATGCCAAACAACAGTAAATGCCAGTTGTAGCAGCTGAGCACTAGAGAGCAACACTTTTGTGCAACTGATGTAAGTGTTTAGGTGCTACAGGGGGTCTCTCCATTACAATGGCAGCCATTAACATAAGGGGTTACACAAGTGCCCAGGCCTTGGGAAATCACACACAATAAGCCTAGAGCTTTTGGGAATCACACACGTTTGTTTTCTGGCAGGGCGGAGGCTCCATTCTGCAGCCGTGTTTGCGTCCATCGTTTTTAACGTATCCATTAAGGACGAACTGAATGCTCTCCACAGTAACTGATGGTGCTCTGTTGATCCAGTTCCCTGAGGGTCATAGGCTGTTTATTCAGGACTGCTTCCCTATTCAGCTGACAAAAAAACACGTCTGAAGACGAATAGTGGCTACGTGCTAATTAAGCTGCTTTTCCCGTACGTGTTTGGGAGTTCCACAAGAGAAAATGCTAGAACAGCTCCCCATGCGATCAATAAAGAGCTTCTCACGTTCTCATTTTGATGGAAATGTGAGTGAAAATACAGAATTGATACTGAAGACACATTATTGTACCCTGATGAGAAGATGTTGATCAAGGACAGCTTCCAATATGCTCCAGTATTGCTTCCCAATGTTTCCCAGACGCATTTGTGTTCAAATGCTTGATGATGTGGAATGATTTTAGGCCTCCTCTAGGTACTGCCCATCCAGTGTAGACTAACCATTATCTCTGCTTCTTTTGCAGCTGCCATTATCCAAAGGGTTGATGTCTCTTCGATTCCTCTCTCCATGAATCTCTAGCTTTTGAGTTAGACCTCAGTCAGAAAACCATATATTGATCTGTGTATCAATGGTTTAAATGCACTAGGAGGAATCCATGGGTTTCTAGCACCAAACATTTGTGAACAATTCACTACTAAGACAAGTGTATGAAAATGTAACCCCAGCCAACATTCTCATGTTGGGCTTGTGTGGGTGGATCGAGGTCCCATGTGCAGTGTACAACCCTCCTTGTCACATCACTGGTGGGCATTTATAAGTGGGGCCAACAGGAAACCCAAGGACAAAACAGTCTGGATCCCAGTTGGGGTACCCATATATCTGTATGTCTATATGATTAGTAAAACACAGGCAAAGCTACCTGGCTAACCAACCCTTGACCAGCACAGTGTATGTTACATTTGATTTCGGTCATGCTGGTCATGCTGGTCATGCAGTTCATGCAGGTCATCCAGCTAGATGATGCTGGGCATGCTGATTGACCAGTTCGGTCAAGCTTGGTCATACTGGTGGTCTAGCTTGGTCAGGCAGATCATGCTTATAGACCACCTAACAACATCAAACCTAAACAAAAACATACCCTGTGCTGGTCAAGAGCTAAACTGGCTTTGACCAGCTTGAGGTTATTTTTTTGTAGGAGGGTTGGCAGTAGCATAGGCACAGACTGGGCATTGGGAAGTTTGGGAATTCTTTTAGGTGGGCTGGTCATGCAAGGGCCGGTCTTTTTCCCCCTTTTATTTAACTGAAACATTAAAAGAAAGAGAAACCAGTAAAGAAAATACACAGCAAAAAAGAAAAACGTCAAATGTAATCATGAGGACTTTCCGGGATTTCAACATTTTTTTTAGATGCCGCCCTGGGCTGTTGCCTACATCGGCTTTATCTAAATCCACCATGGTCAAGGGGTTCTGTATATATCTGTGAACATTACAAAGCATTGGAGAGCTTTTTTCCCCCCTTAAATTAAACATCACATCTCAATAAAATCCATTGTAGCCATTGACTAGCTAACCATCGTAGTTGTACGCAGTACGCTGACTAATCGCTGTAGCTCCAGTCTAAACATTTACAGCATTGTGTGAATCACCAGAACGCACCAGTGTGCTCTCCTGATTCATCATATTATCTGAGTCTTTCACGGTTTCACAGTTTCTCTATTTGCTATACCATTCTGGAACAGTGGTGTCTTCTGTGTGTGTGAGGAAGAAAAACATGGAGCTGCGTTGAGTAAGTAGCTTGGCCTTTTCTGCCTGCGCACCTTTTTTTCCCACACAGCAACATCATCTCAGGGAGGTAAATTGCCAGAAATCCTGTAATCCACTGGAGAGGGATTGTGGTTCCACAATTACAGCGGGACTACCTTGGGAACCGAAAGTTGGCGGAGGCTTCGCCGCGACCATTGGTCTGTCAGCAGCGAGAGAAATGAACTGACATCAAACACTGCACCTAGCAGGCTTAGACATGTCCTGCACATAATCACACAGAGAGGACAGCAGTGGAGACCAAAGACTGAGAGAGATAGAGGAAGAGAGAGGGGGAGAGAGAAACAGAGAGAGAGAGAGAGAGAGAGAGAGAGAGAGAGAGAGAATGAGAAAGAAAGATGACATGCAGACAATAACAACTAGAAAACTTGAAGGTATGAAATCAATGTTCCATATGTTCTATTTAATAATTTAAGGTCAGTTTGCTTGCAGGTACATGTACAATAGAAACCTCCACTCACTTCACAGATTTAAAATAAGCAGCGTTAAACAGTTCAAAAGGCCCAAAGTGTTACTACAACCTTCTATTACCAAGAAATAGCTCCACCAGTTTGAACAGAAGTCCCTGTAGTTACTGAGTATTACACCTTAGTGTGTAATAAGCCTTGCTGCGCTAAAGTACCATATATATATATATATATATATTTACAGCCTAAATGTGCTGTAGCTTAATTCTTTACATATATATATATATATATATATATATATATATATATATATATATATATGCTAGTGCTAGGCTAATGCTGCTAATAAACACCTCACCAAACTCGTCTCTATAAGCTAAAATCATGAAAGTTAAGTAAAACAATTCAGCGGCATGAATGGACTTTACTCAAACATTTCATAAAAAAAACTGGAACTACACTGTATGGACACTGCTCATTCATTGTTTCTTCTGAAATCAAGAATATTAAAAAAGACGATGTCTCATGACGAGTGACCTTTAATGTCAGCACGGAAAGCCTACCAGCGTCTGATCTCTGAATCCCCTTTTTTGACTATATGAGTTAGCCACTGGACACAGCAAGCCACCCACTCAGCTCTGCTAAGAAGGTCATTTATGTGTTTATAGACTAAAGTAAGTAATACCATGTTCTTAACCACACTGATTTGCCTGCCCAAAACAAAAGAAGACTGTAAGAGTGTTGAGACATTCATGGAGATGAGCTTGGTGATAGTCTACGTCCAGTGTTTGTTAGCAACATTAGCCTAGCATCTTCCATTCTTATCTCGAGAAGCACTCTGATTGACTGCATCTGGGTTGAGTGGCCAATCAACCCAAATAAATAAAAGTTCATTTGATATTTTGCCAAATATTTCCTTTAATAAGTGATTCCCAGTGGACTGTTCAAATTAAAAACAATTAAATCCCAATAGCACTTATGCTGAAGTCTACGTGAAAAAATGGTCAAGTATTTCTCAAGTGGGAAGTTCTATGCTGACCAGTGTGTTCATAAGCATTTGAGCTGAGATCCCTCTAGTGCAAGGTGCACAGGTTGCTACACTCCCATTGCTAATGCTGATGCACATAGCCGGCGAAGCGTGCCTTCTAAAATGACGGGGTCCACAGCTGCGCTTGTTTGTTTTTTCAAAACCACAGCCCTGTTAGTTCTTTGCGGCCTCCGTGAGCTCCACTGACCCCACGGCTGATCGCTTCAGGCCCTGGAGAAGGCAGAGAAACCTTCCGAGGCCTGAGGCCTGAGGTGACTCATTAGGTAAACAGTCTACTGTTAATGGAGGCTATTTGCCTGGCTTCCAATAGTGAAATAGAGTGTAACGTGAGAGGCAAGACAGAGCGGAACGTCGACAATGTTTTGGCTTAATGCTACAGAAGCTTAGGGAGTGTAATATGAAGTGTGAGGTTGGGAATCAGCAAAGCGAAGTAACTGAGACTCCATAATGTTCCTGTTATGACGCCAGATGTGGGTAAAGTAGTCTAAAATGACACTCAAGTGAAAGCAGTGTTAATTCAATTAAATATTGACTGAGGTAGAAGTTCGAGATGCCTAGGAAAAATCAGCTTGAAGAAACAACTGTCCTAAAACTTCAACTGGTGGAGATTCTTGGTCCATCCACACGTTTAACAATCTAGATTTCTAAATAGTTCTTGGCTTGGACGTGCTGTTCTAGGAAAAAACTTTAATTGGAGAAGATGCTTTCTATTATGTGGAGCTCTATTATAAGGAATCATTCGCATCTTTCATTTACAAATATCCAAGCATTCTTTAGGAACCCAAAAAAAAAATGTATACATGTCAGCATCTATCAGCATAGAAACCCATGTTAGATAAGTGCTATTCTTTCTATATGCTGATCCTTATTTGAAAAAATCTAAGGTTGCAAAGTAAGAGGGATGGACAACCGCAAAGCCGTCCAAATGCTGAACCACCAGAACAGAATGCCATAAAACACAAAGGGGGAATTAGGAGCTTGATGTGAATGGCTAAAGTAAAACAAGTAAAGCACTTAAGACAGGTAAATCACCTAAAGTACACTCTTAAAGGTACCAGAAAGTGTTCTTTGCACAATGCCATAGAAGAGGGCTGTCTAATCTTGTCCGCAAAGGGTCGGTGTGGCTGAAGGTTTTCATTCCAGCCAAGCAGAAGCACATGCGATCAGTTGCTCAAGGACTGGCGAATCGATTAAACAAGTGGACTCAGGTGTGCTGGTCAATTAGAATGAAAACCTGCAGCCACACCGGCCCTTTTGGGGATGAGACTGGACATCCCTTCTATAGAAGAACCCAGAAGCACATGCGATCAGTTGCTCAAGGACTGGCGAATCGATTAAACAAGTGGACTCAGGTGTGCTGGTCAATTAGAATGAAAACCTGCAGCCACACCGGCCCTTTTGGGGATGAGACTGGACATCCCTTCTATAGAAGAACCTCTTTTTGGTCCCTAAAAAACTAATAATGGAAAGTGGGATGTGAAAAAGCTTTTTTTTTTAAAGAGTAAAACCCTTGGTGATGCTATTGGGTCTTCTATAGCATCACCATTAATGTAGGAGAAGTGAAAGTATTATCATTTGAAGAACAAACCCACCAAAACGTTACTGAACTACCAACCTTGAGGGCTTTTCTCAAACCCCATGATGGTGGAGGCTCATACACATCTCTCGGTGTGAGGCCAAAACCTGGTGCTCCACAGGCAGCGGTTGTCTAGTCCCCGCGAGCAATTTCATCTCCGACCATGAGCTGAAGCACATGGTCTAAACTTCTATACACCATGTTTCAGCCTCAGCGCTGGCTAGGTTGTTCCACAGATGGCCATTGGAGCGTAGACCATGTGGACTGATTGGTTGTTGACAGCCTGTTTATTTGGATAACACACTTATGTAAGAGTAACACTGAACAGCCTCGGCTTAGTCTACAAATTGCTTTGGCACGCAGGCCAGCGTGGACGGGGTGCGTGATGGGCCGGGGTTGAAACACTGCTCCGTTTCAGGGCGTTTTGGGGAGCCCTCACTCGTGCCATGAGTAACGTATTGTGCTGGAGGCCGTCAATTTCCTTAAATGAGGCGTTGAGTGGTAGCTGACAACCTACGTATTCTTCAGATTTTCACAGAATGTCTTACGTTAAGGGTTACAGGCTGACCTGCAAGGGTGGAACCAGTTTTTCACCAGTTAGGTTTGCGTTTTTTATCTCACTGCTGTCAACTTTTGGTTCTCTATAACCGTTTTAAGGGAACGCTATGAGATGTGAGGGTGAAGAACCTTCGTACAGTTTTGTTTAAGAGTTACAAAATGTAAAGGGCCTATACAAATACAGAGACTTTGGAAATTGCAGCATTTTAAATATTGCTTGTTACTTTTTTGGCTTTGGCTTATTTTTACACCATGAGCCACACTTTAGACTGCATAAACCTGATAAATGGACCAATAGACAGAGTCCAGGAATATGTCCTGTTACAGCAACCTGCCTAAAATGTAACATTTTTGTCTTCTTCTACAAACTATTTCCAAAATTTTGCTACAATGCTAAATTGCTCCTGAGCCAAATGTACTCGAACAAACACCCCATCTCTATAGGCCCAAACAAAGCCTCAAAGCAGAGTGTTTGATAAGTGGACCAGTGGCTTCAGCGCTGCAGGAGCAGCTGCTTCTTATTAGGCCTTTGCTCTCTCTAATTATTAAAGCGTTCTGAGCACGTGCGCAGTGGCTGGACTCCAGCCCCAGCACCTGTCAGCTGGTTATTAACACCCGTACACTTCTGCTAGCCCCATGCTACTCCTCAGCCTGCCCCGTACGCTCCCTGGCTCTCGGCCTCCGCCAAACACACACATGAGCACAGAGCGCTGACAGCAATTAGAGCATTAAGACTCACTGGAGCCCCATCATGGAGCTAAATACAGCCCCACTCCACATTAGCCAATATATTTGCTTTCTGGAAACAAAATTATAAAACAAAATGCTGGAACAAATCTCGGGGTGGACGCCATCATTGTTGGACCGCAGCCTGGCTACAAGTGACCTCACACTTCATCTTCTTAATGAAAAACGAAAAACGAGGGCAGAAGCTCCATAAATAAGGGGCTATATTTAATCAAATTGTTGACCACACGGCTGCACAGGTTAACCCTTGCTGTTATTGCGGTCATTTTGTTGCACATTTGAGATGTTGACATGGTTTATTATGTAATTCATTACTTTAATGTTAGATTCACATTCTGTTTTGGCAGATTTTGAGTGTGTTTGTTTTGATGTCAAAAAATATATAAATTATACAAATGTAAAAAGTCAATGATTCTTAAATTGTAATACAATATTTCTAAAAAAACAACTGCTGGTCATCTAAAGATGATCAAGCTGGTTAACCTGGTTGACCAGCATACCTCTTAACTAGCTTTGGGTAGGTTTTTGTTGATGGTTTAGCTCATGGCCAACCAGATCAAACTAGTCAACCTGCATGACCAAATTTGTTGAGCAGTAACATCAGCATGACTAAATTGGTTAACTAGTATGACCATGCTGGTTGACCAGCATGGTCAGGCTGGTCCACCAGTATGACCACACTAGTCAACCAGTTTTACCAAACCAGCTAGTCCGTCAAATTCAAACGACACTATGATGGCCAAGAGCTGAGCTGGTTAACCAGTTTAACCAACTGGCCTATCAGCATAGGTTTGTTTTTGGAATGACCAGCCTTCTCAACCATCTTCGCAGACCAGTTTAGACCATCTAAAACCATCTACCAGCTGGATTTTTCATGCAGAGTACTTACTTACATAATAGGGTTTTATTGTCCCCTGGAACAACTAGAACGTCCTCAGTATTAAGAGATTTACAAACGTTACAACAGGGGTGCAAAGATGGCGTAGATGCATGGAGTCCTACTAATTCGTGCAAGCAGTAAGAGCTACTGACAGGTATATATTATCCGTGTAATTGATCATAAACAGCTTTTCCTGCCTTTTCATGGTTGATTTCATGACGGCCATCCAGACTCTGTCCATGCCAGCGTTAGTCAGGAAAGCCTTTCGGCTGCCTGCTGAACATCACCTCTGCCTGGCTTTACTGGCAGCATCCATCATTGTGTGCTTTCTTATTCGGGCAAAAACAGGGATGGAAAAGTATTTATTTAATGTGTCAGAGGATTAGATGAATGCTGATGGATCTAGCTAATTTAGCTGGCTGAGCAACTTCATTCGTGACTAATGAAGTTGCATAAACAGCGTGATATGTCTCATTTAGACCACCATAGATGAGCATTCATGGCACAGCACACAGCTTTACCTCATAGTTCTACTAATAAATAATTGTGGCTTGTGTTCCACTGCAAGTCAAAGAGATGGTGTTGGCCACGAGCTTAGTATTGACTCTATCGCTTGCCTTAAAAGGCAGAAAGGCTAAAAACTGATTATCTTGAATGATACTTTAGATATTACGGACTTTGTAAACTTTTTGGCTTCACCGGAAATGTACAGTGCAAAGAACTGTATTGCTTAAAGGTGCCACAGAATGCATACAAAAATACAAAATTGTTCCCTGACATCTAAAAACCAACCCTGTTACTTTACTTCATAACGAAACACGCTGATTTTACGTTAATGGTAGCCTAGCTTAACCTAGTGTTGTTTTTAACACTGTTACAAGAATAGTGTAATGTTTATGTGTTGATGTGTAATGTCTCACCGCCATAGTGTTGTTGTCCTTTCTGTGTCTTTCTGGTCTTTCTAGCTTAGCTAGTTGAAGAGATTGTAGATGGGCAGCTGGGTTAGCTTTTAGCCTAGCAACTGCTTGCCTTCCCTTCAGCCTCAGCTGTTGAGATTGGAGTAATTGGAGGATACATGAGGTATGTGTTAGAAAAGCAGGGGTAAAAACTATTTAGATAATAAAGTATGAGTACAGGTCAGTAAATGATGACTTTATAAGTAAACAAACAGTACTTTACTGGGAACCTATTACCAAAGAACAGCCCACCAGTTTCTACAGAAGTCCCTGTAGTTACTGAGTAATTCACCTTAGAGTGTAATAAGCCTTGGAGTGTTAAGTCAATGACACCCACCACAAAAAAAAAAAACTAAGAGATTAAACTCCCCCTTGAAAATGTATTGGGTTTGCATAACCCCTTATGATCAATATAGCATACCAATGCTGTAATCATTACGTAGTAAAGTAATCATTACTTATATCTACATAAGTATTGTTGCCTGTAATGTACCAGTCCAATAATATATAATTATGGATGCAGATAACATGTCCATAAGGGGACTGTGCAGGTATAGGTAGCCCAACTAGGAACCAAAAAAGTGTTGGCCCCACATATGGATGCACACAAGGGTCAGTGATGGGACCAGAATGGGTTAAACACGGGCCCCATCTGGGCTGTACACTGTCACATGAGGCCTAGATGGGACCCATGTTAGATTAAGGTAGGCTGTAACAATTGGACCCATTTGGGAAGCCTGACTGGGTCTTAGTGACAACACATGTACAACTCCACTCAGAGCCCATGTCCACCCGGAACCCACCTAGTACACTTCTCACTCATGTGAGCCTGAGAATGAGCATGGTGGTTGGCTGGTGGTAACATCCCCCCTTTAAAATGTTTTTAGAAATGTCCTCCCATCATCAACATGTCATCCACTGCCCATCACTTGCGTCAGCTCAAGAAAACAGACCTCCAGGGGGTTAAAAAAAGAGACTAACTGCAACTAGGAATGAAAATGTTGACTAGCTGCTGCTAACCATTAAAAGCAAATGTTGGCCCAAAGCACATAATTGCCTTTAATACTTATGGCAATCATCTATGTAACCCTGCTATTCTTTCATTCCTCACGTCTCACTTCTCACTTTTCACTCCTGATGTGAAAAAAGGGCTTTAGTTAATCTTTAAGAAAACAGTTTTAGCTCCTAACCTGCAGGTGATTTGGTGAAGGTGAGGAAGGGAGTGGATCTGACAGTATCTGTTGACATCAGGGCAGCCGAAGCCGCAGTACAGGCACTCTGTCAACCTCCACGTCAAGAGACTTGAGTAATGCTAAGCGCTGGGGATAAAGTGCTCTTTCCTTTTCGTCTCTGTTCTGCAGAGCCCTCGGGCTAACCCTTCACTCTGGAGAGAAAAGAAAAAACATTCTACTGAAGATTACGAGAGGGATTGTTCTGGTTCTGAAATTTGATTGGCTGGGCAGTGTTCAAAGGTGTCGCAAAATACTCAACATACACATACATGACAAATTTATTCAAAATCCTTGAATGCTGATATTGTAATAATTGTTCTCTTTACGTTGACATTTTTAATTGTCATTATTATACATTATATGTGTATCACTATTTTATATTGTAGTAATATTTGAAACTGCTTATTGAATATTAGTGTATCCAGTCTATAATAGTATGTGTATTTTGTCATAGTCTCTAAAATCAATGAGCCACATTTATTATTATTTATTTATTTATTTTTATCATGGTTAACGCTCTTAGTTTTTAATCTGGACACATGCTATACCTATGGTAGCATTGCATTGTTGCATTACATTGTTAATGCTAATCAAATGTCCACTTAATTAGAAGGACTTACCTTGAACTTGCCCTCTGTGGCCTTATAGGTCCACTACATGGCATGCAAAGGTTTGGGCTATTCTGCTCAAAATGTCTGTTACTCTGGATAATTAAGTGAGTAGAAGATGAATTGATTTTCAGAACATATGAAGACGACTATTTTTTTTTATCAGAAAAGAAGTTTCATGCAGAATTTCATGAATAGAACGCCTCTCCAACTGTTTAGTAAACTTGTGTTGCAGCCAGTGGCACAGACGTATATTTCTATTTCACTAGAAATATATTCATTCAAAGTACTGAAAGCAAACATAACACCTCAGTCTAAAATCTAAAGCTCACTAGATGCCTTGCTAAAAAATCTTAAGCTCACTGAACTAAGATGCCTTGCAAGGATTGTAGGTCAGTTTTTGGCCAATGGTCGCAGCACCACTGTTGACCAGATATTATTTGAATGGTGGATAACAATTAGCATAGTAGTGACATAGTAACAGTATTTTATGCTGCATTAGTCTACCAGGCATAATGGTGCTAAGGCCAAAGTGGTCCACCACCCAAATACCATAGTCCATATCCTGCTAAGGGTAGCTCTGCGGTCAGAAACTGGTCATTGATGAAGATTTAGAGCAGATTCTGGAGGGCAAGTGTCCAGCATAATTTGTGATTTCCCTGCTCAGACCTACGCGTCAAACCATCTGTTAGTTGTTAGGTTTGGTGTGCATGTGTTTGACAGGGAAAGTCACCAAACTGTGTTGGACCCTGACACTCCTTAGGTCCTTAGTGGGTTGCAGTGTCCAGGAGAAACTACAAAATAGAAGTTTCCAATAAGGTGGTCAGTGGGTGCATATGCGATTAGACATACCTCTGTTGTAACTTGCAGTGGTCAATTTTGCCACTTTTCCAAAACAAAGCAGACCATCTCCAAGAAATAGGTAGTTCACCCCTTTTTTAGGCCCAGTGATTCTAATCGCTATGAGTGACGGAGGTGGAGGCAGCCATGTTGTTTTACTCATACTCTGTGGAAATAATATGCTCAGTCATAACTGCTGCTCAGCAACTTTGCTCTTCTTCTTGAATTACTCGGCACCGGGACATCAGGCTGGCAAAGAGCTGTCGGCTGGCACAAAAAGCCTGTGCCCAGAATAGCGGTGGTTTTTAATAACCATGTTCAAACTACGTGGGGTATGTTATTAGAGTAAATTACCTCCCTGGACCTTCCAATGGACTGTTTGGGTGGGCAAGGGTGGCCACCCATGAGTGAGCGCATTAAAAACGGCAGCCTGTTTATTCTGAAATGGAGGATGGCCATTTTAGCATGATGAATGAGCCTCTAAGACTGTCGCACAGAGCTCCCGAGTGAGCAGAGACTGGCATGTCTTCAGCGTCTCTCTCACCCTCGCTTTCTCTCTCGCTCTCTAGACTGTTTGATTGCTGCTTCGCTTGCCATCCTGTCAAAAAGCTACCAAGTATCCTCCAGGGAGCTGACCTCTTTCATTTGTTCATAATAATCCTTTTCATTCCCTACTGCTAAACTGGCTGTGCTGCCACTACATTTCTAAAATTACAAATGTGTGTCAAAAAACTCCAGCTGCTTACGTTTAGAATTGGGACCGAGCACTGCTGACAGAGACCGTTCTGTGTCAGAGTAATAGTTCAGTGTAAAAATAACGGTGAGAAACTTCTAAGCTAGGACATGTTCTGTCATATCTGTCTATGATGCTAATGTAGCTAACATGTAGGGGTGGCTCAGGCACTTGTCTCAAAATGTAATATTCAATATTCATTTCAATATTCATATCAAATGGTTGTCACTGCTGTTAACAAGTACATTGCATACTTGCACTAACTTTACTGCACTAACTGTCCTGAAATCTGTCATTTTTACAGGTAGCATTGCCATGAGCAGTGCCAGAAAGCAGTTAGGTGAAACACTTAGATCAGCACATGAAAACCTGCCTTTTTTTAGCATATTTAAATAGATGGACATTAGATTTTCATGTGAACACTATTGAGAGATGGGAATAATATAGCTAAACACATACAATTGAAGAAATGTCTTTTTGTAAAATGTAATTAATAGAAAGGCAGTTTTCCTGTGAGGAAAATGTTTGAACACCCCCACATTTATTTCTATTAAAATGTCCAAAATTGGAATCAGGTGCAGCACAACTAGCTGCAAATGATTAAGATTTTGGAGGAGACTGTCCTATTTGTCCTACTGTCCTACTTGTTTGTGTTGCACTTGTGTTTTGTATGCACTGTCTATGTTGCACCATGGTCCTGGAGAAGCGTTGTTTCGTTTCACTGTGTACTCTGTATGTAGTTGAAATGACAATAAAACCCACTTGACTTGACTTGACTATGTAAACCTAAGACACAATGCTAATGATATACTAAAAAGTCTGATGATTATCCTGGTGGAAATTTACAAGAATTTTCTTGTGTGTGTAGTAGTTTTTTTTTGGACAAAAATTTGCTGCTTCCTGTTTGATGCCAGAAAGAGCTCACCTATTGGTTACTCACAATGTCTATGGCACAATTTGCATGAGCCAAGACTAAACACTAAACACACCAAACGATCGAGCATGTGTGCATTTACTCCAACATTGGAAATTTCTCAGCGACAGTGAAATCGATTGAAAAGGTGTTTGGTGTCAGACTGGCATTAGTTCAGTTTGCACTTGATGGTTGTAGTGAGTGGTGAAGCTCCAAAGAGCCCTCTGAAGCCCTTAGAAAGAAGGTTGTAGATGTACTTGAGTCTGGAAAGGGATCTGAAAAGATCTAAAAGACTTAGAATCAGCCATTCCACTGTCTGTGAAATAATTCACAAGTGAAAAACATTTAAAACATCCGCTAACATGGCCAGATCAGCACGTCCTAGCAAGTTCCGAAGTCTCCAACAATCCTCAAATGTCATCACGGTACCTACAGGTCGCTTTCACCACAGTTGATGTTAAATCAGTTGATGTCAAACAGCATCTACAGTCAGAACAAGTTTGATTTTCATGGGAGTTGTGTTCATGGAAGTCGGAAAGCCTTGCTGTCAAAAAAAAAACAAAAAAAAACATTGGGGCAAGACTGAAATTTGCCAGAGAACACCTAGAGAAAGACCAGAACTTCTGGAACTTGTGCTTTGGACTATAAGTCTGTTTGTGACTTCTTAAAGAAATGGTTTGGCCAAACAAAGCAAATGTATACAACCTTCTACTTTTCCCAGATCAGCCATAGGATCAGCTATAGGAAGTATGAAGCTAATGTTGCTAACAAACACTAGAAGTCAGTTAGCTTCCATAAATACATAACCCAAAAATCTTCTCAAGCCTTTCAAACAACAACATCTGGGTTAAGAGGAATTTCTATGAATCTGATCTTTTACTGAACTATTCCTTTAAAAGCTCAACATATTTTCAGGCCTGCGCTGATTTAAGCACACAGTTTGCAGAGATCTTATTGGTGGTCATAAATGTCTATTACTTGTCAGCTACATTAGCCATGTAGCTCCAGTTCAAACCCAAACATGTCTTGGCTGATCAACAAGACTTGATAATAATTTGATTCCAAATGATTTTTCCACCAAACCACCGCTTTAAGGATTGTCCAGAATGCAGTTCTGCCACACCATTCCAGACTTTCCAGACACCATGTCCATGAAGCTCTGCTGTGAGGTCATGCCACCAAACAGGCACGGAGGGGGCTGATGGTCTCTGCAGAACCTGGAGTAGGTTCAGGTTGTGCAGGCTAGGGGACTCTCATCTGCCCCCTCCCGCCCCCACCACTCAATTTAACCACCCTATCCCAGCCCCCTGATATGTGTTGTGGTGGGACCACTGATTGGAAGTGGCAGTTTAACAAGAGAGCATTCCCCGCAGGCTCGGGAGGCCATTCGATCGTTTTCACGAGGCCTGCGGTTCGTCCCTTCCCATTTAGATTACAATCCTCGAAAAATTTAGGTCACACCACGAAGAAATGGTGAAAAAAACTGCCCTTATTGGCTGCCCTGGAGAACTGGACTTGTATATGGGAAGATAACTCGTTTGCAAGCAGGCACAAGGCTAATTAACGGTGCTGATTTGAAAATAAAGGCACTGTTATGCAACAAGCTGTGTAGGGGTAATTTGTACCGAGTAGATCAGGTTTCTCCTATAGGCCCAGCCTAAGTTTGCAGGTTAGGAGGGGCCTGGGTGGGGTGGGGTTTTGAAGTGGGGGTGGGGGGGAGTTGTGGTCATACCAGGGAGTATTTGCTCAACAAGTCCCCGATGACAGAGCAGACAAGGTAAGCTGCCCAGATCGGGGAACAATAGGGCCCTTGCAGCTCCTTGTTGCGGTGCATGTAGCGCTGGGAAGCGGCCGTGGGGCCGAATAATGTAAGCTGATGCTGGACGGCTGGATATCCAACTGGGTCAGTGGCCAGGGGGCCAAACATCCTAGTGCAGTGCCACCTATGTCTCAGGAACCAGGGGCGCAGCCAGGGGTGAGTCAATCATAAGCCTGGCTCCAGTTAAAACTGTAAACCCCTGTCATATCCGCTTGGGAAACCATAAAATGTTGGCTATCTTGCACAAGTTTAAATAGGCATTTCAAGAAGGCTTTAAATATTTCCGGAGAGCAGAATCCCTTCTGTGCTTTTGGGAGAGGCGTGGGATAGAATGGAGATTATCACGGTAACAACACATCACACATCGTCATGTGAATACCTCACAACAGCAAAATGCAACAAAAGCTACCTTTTAGTGCATGAAATAAGCCCAATGGGAATTGCTTTTATCACTAGACAGTGCAGTATGGCATGGTATGGCTCCGCCCATAAATCCTGATGCGATATTATCAATACCCCGGCAGGTAGGGTACCCAAACCCAGTACGGGTACTCAAGCACAGGATTCGGTCACTTGGCAGTGGAAAAGATAAATTATGTCTGTTGATACAACAGTGTCATGTTATTCTTACTGGTAACTTGTCATGACCAATGCTACAGAGCTTAAACATTATATGGACAAAAGTATTGGGACACCTTGTCATTCATTGCTTTTTCCAGAACTAAGTGTATTAAAAAGAGTTTATCCTGCTTTTATTGTCCAGGCAAGGCGTTCTTCTGCAGTTTTGGAGGAGCGTTGCTGTGAGGATTTGAATGCATTCAGCAACAAGAGCGCTAGTGAGGTCAGAATGTTGGATGAACCCCACCCCACCTCACTTCATCCTCAACTCATCCTAAAAGTACAGGATTGAGCACCATCCATCATTCCAGAGAACACAGTTCCACTGTTCTACAGTTCAATTCTGGGGGCTTTATACCCCTCTAGCCCACACTTGGCTTTAGGCATTGTGCCAATAGGTCCATGTTTGTCTGCTCCACCGAGTCCTATTTTACTGGCAGTACTTCTCTACAAAGACAAGACAAGCTGCCTCTGTGTGTATGTGTGTGCATTTGCACATCTGTGTCAGCAATAGGAGCAGCTTAAAGTAGCTTTATGCATTCATTAAAGGGGGTGTCCACAAACATTTGGACAGATAGTGTATTTCTCCTACAGCTTGTACATTTGTCTCCTAATTTAACTTCAGCTTACCCTCTGGCCTTTTTTCTGGTTTATCTCCATACTGAAGCCAGGAGATGTCTTATGACAGGTGACCTCTGATCCTGGACCTATGTCAGCACAGAAAGCCTACCTTTGTATTTGGAAACCATCGTCTCCGTTTTCTGAATCCCCTCCTAGATGTTGACCAAAGCCCGTTTTAGCCAATCAGACTTCATTCTGGTGTTCCTGAGTGCTCCGAACCTTTCCTATCCAATTCTTTTTACCAGTTTTTAGACATATATAGACAATAACCACTCCACTCATCAGTACATTCCCCTCTATCACGTGCTCCTGACACTGGAAGGGTGAGGACTGACCCATACCCCCTCCGACATATGCACAACCAGCCACCGCCTTTTTCTGAACTGCTGCCGATGCAACATCAGCGAACATGCTCTGAGGAAAGCGGCGGGTACCCTGCACTGATGCATTGGCTAGCAGACGCTCGTGCCGGCCAGCATCCCACTAAAGTGATGTAGAAATAGTGAGCAAGCCATCTACACCCAACCCCCGCGGAGAGAGCATGGCCCATTGTGCTCTTTCAGGCTCCGGCTGCTGATGGCAGGCAGCATGACCCAGGTTTTGAACCATAGATACAGTGCTGTTTATGTTATGATTACATCAGTATTATGTTGTGGGTTTAAATGAACCTTTACATTTAATTTAAAAATCAAAGCTTTCAAGATACAACAACTTCCGTACAACCCTGTTACTGCCGTAAAAAAAATACGACCAGTAGAAACATTTATTATTATTTAACTCTTAAGCTTTTTTTCCCCCCACAGCTAAAATTTTTGGAGATATGAGGTTTTCTTACGACTGTAGGTGAAAAGAAATGAGCATTCATGTTGGTGGTCAGGAAAGCAGACAGGTATGAGCACTCACTCTTTGTGGCCGTGTGGTTACCTGCTGGTTTGGAAACACACTCTCATCATTGAGCTTCCCTAATCCTCTGGTTGCGCGGGGAGGGGGCAGAGACACTCAATCTGCCTCTGTGTTGGCCAGTGGGATTTCCCTCTTTAATTAATTCAGGATTTGTACAGAGAGCAGAGGTCAGACGTGAAGAGAAGCTCAGGATTGATTTTCTCATGTTCGATCTTGGGGCCCATTGTGCGCCATGCAGAAAGGCAGCGTGTGTATTTGTGTACCTGTGTGTGTCCCTGATAGTTACTGCTGATAAAGCCAAATGAGTGAGCTCACTGAGGCTGAAGCAAAGCCTTCCCGCAGAGCAGACCTTTACGCTCCTACAACAGCACATGGTATGAAGGTAGGCCTACAGCATATCCAAATACAAATACGCACCAAAACTTCAGCATTCACAGCCCCCTATGATCAGACAGTCAACATCCAGAGGTGGGCTGAGTGACCTAAACTCTCAATAAACAACTTAAATAGAAATACCAAAGCAACAGGTCCAAAACTATTGATATAATAGACCTTACAGAACCGTAGGGGAACTTCAAAGCATCAGTCAGCATAGAGATTCTTCTGAAACCAAGGACATTAAAAAAGTGTAACCTGCTTTTGTTGGAGTAACTGTCCTTACAGCCCAGAGAAGGCTTTCTACTAGGCTGTGAGGATTTGATTGCATTCAGCAGCAAGAGCATTAGTGAGGTCACCACCCACCTCATCTTCAGCTCCCCACCTCATCCCAAAAGTGCTGGATGGAGCATCATCATTTCAGAGAAAACAGTTCCACTGCTAGCTGCCATTAGTCATGGTGCCAGTAGGTTCATGTTTATCTGCTCTAATAGTCCTATTCTATTGGCATTACTTCTCTACAGGGACTAGATAAGCTTTGCACACCTGTGTCAGCAATGGCTGCAACTTGAGGTGTCCAGAAACATTTGGACATGTAGTGAGTGTATGGAGCACTTTGTATTATTTCTTTATGTAGTTTTAAGCTATAATCCACTTCATCATATTAAAGGTTGTCTTCTCAATGAAAACCAAGCGTTATCAAATCAGAACTGTGAAACAGGCCAATTTCAAAACCCGAAGGTGTTACAGTCTTGAATAGTTTTATTTACTCCCCCAAAATGTACATACACCCACCCAGCTAATTCAGGAGAATATGGACGCGAGGCTAAAAAGACTCAAAGCTAACGCTAGGCTGGTCAGAGAAAGGAGAAGGGCTAACCAGAGGGGAAAACACTGTGGGTATCTGCACATGGAAGCTGGGGGAGTGGCTAATTAGTCTGAAAGCTAATGCTAGACCAGTGCACTGAGAGGACACAGAGAGGACAGTAACACTATTTGTTAAGATTTGGAAATAATTTGAAAAAATAACAAAAATAATGTTCTTGCTGCAGTTCTAGGTTAGGCTAGACTAGACTCTTGTAAGCATTCACTGTGACATAAACCAGCCAATTAAAAGCAGATCTATGTTTTTTTTTCTGCATTAGCCCACCATAAAAAGTAAAACAGTGTGTTTTATTCTAAGGCAGGTTGATGAACAGGGTTGTAAATAGGCTTGTAACCTCTTACTATTATGACATTAAAAACAACTTAGATTACTCAAAAAATGAATTGTTTATTTGTATATCTGGCTTGTATTTAGATAATAGACTTTTATTTGAAAACAAATAAATACAAAAAAGTAGGCTATTTACTTCCACAATCTCCTTCAAAAGATTTTTTAAGTCAGTGCTATTATTGTAATACTGTAGTCAAATTAAGTGGGTGTAGTGGTTGGTGTGGCGCAACAGACAACACCACTACCTGCCACTGAGCTACCACACCATGTGGGAAACCAGGGTTCGATTCCCGGTCTGGGTGACTATGCTGAGCTACACCAATAAGAGTCCTTGGCCAAGACTCCTAACACTACACTGATCCACCTCTGTAATACGAGTAACCCTGTAAGTCGCTCTGGATAAGAGCGTCTGCTAAATGCCATAAATGTAAATGTAGTGGATTTTAAATAGGAAAAATATGGTATAATATTTAAACCCAACATTAGCTTTAAAATGTAGCTTGAGGAGTTTGTATATGTTTGTATATGAAGCTATATATATTTATAATATTATCCTTCCATCTTTAAGGAGCACTGTTCAGTTGCACGCTGGGGGCATTTTTGTACTAGCATTCTTATACTAAGTACTTGCATAGATCACCAACTGGACTAGCATATTATATTAGCAAGGAAACAACCTTGTATTCATATATTTTTGTCATTTCCTTTTTTTTTATACACTTTTTTACACAATTCTTTTCACCATGATAGCCAATTAACCACCCACTGGTCAGTACTCTCCCCCATCAAATAAAATAGTTCCTTTTTTTTAGCATCATCTGGGCAATTGATGCATTGATTAGCAGACACATGCGATGGCCAGCATCACACTTGGGGGAAGGGAGAAAGGGAGAGAGAGATCTACCCACCCAGAGAGAGCAACGCCAATTGTGCTCTCTTGGGCTCTGGCTGCTGATGGCAGGCAGCATTACCCTAGTGATCCTTGAATCATAGTGGCAGCGCCTTAGTCCCCTGCACTACTCAGGGCCCTCATGTTTTTTGTTTTTTGCTTTTTGCCATAAATTTAAATCTGGCAGTTGTTAATTATATTGTGACCACACCTCCTGGTGAATGGACCAATAGAAATGCTCTGAAATTACTTATAATAACATCTTTTTTACTTTGACTTCCATTGAACGTTAAGAAGGTTTTTGTATAAAGATGAAATTTTAGAGATACAAGGTTTTTGTGTATTAATAAGTGTAATTTTGTGAAATTAGCTACACGCAAACTGCCGATGGAAATTATCTAGATAGCTAACTCTGGTGCAGAGTAACAAAACAAGCACCTTTTACTGTGGCCATTCAGTTTTACCATCACAGCCAGCTAATTAGTGTGTACAGCCCCTCTTTAAAAGCAAATACAGTACAAAACAAACGTAAACAATAAAGATACAGGTTCACTGCTCCCATCAGCACCAGACATGTCCCAAACAGCTGAATCGTTGCAACTCGTCTAGCCAGTCGCGCTGTAATTACTTCCTGTTTATGTGACCCATGACGGCCTTTGCTAGCTTCCCTGAAACATCAGACAGCACGAGCTGCTTGAGGTCAAAGTTCAAAGCTATCACAAGTGCACGGGAGACAAAGCCGAGTGTTACTGTGGAAACTGAGCCCAAGATCACAGGGCTACACCTTGCAAGGGCCACCCACCTGACCCGTGTGCTGATTTACACCGACATCCTTTGCGTCCCATTATTCAAAGAAACAGGTGTTAAGGTTACAGTTACAGGATCGACATCATTTTCTAATTAGGGTGAGTTACGGCTTCGTCATAAATGGCTATTATTTTAAAGTCTTGGAAGGTCACAGAACGGGGTCACCGACAAACTGACAATGATAAATTCGATCTGGTGCTCTTTCGTGTTCTCAGGCCTTTCCCCAGGCCTGCCGAGTGTTTCACTTTCACAGGCTCTGGAGGTCACCTATTTTTTGAGGGTCCTCGGTGGCTCACATATCCTCCACGTTAATATGGCCTGTCATCAAGCTTCCCGGTCCAGCCGTGGCCTGTGGAGTTTTTGCCCTCTGTGCTTTGCTTCATAGTCAGCCTTCACAGCGTTTGGCGCAAAAAAAGCCCTTTCGCCAGCTCCCAAACTCACATTAATCCTGACAGGCTGCAAACAGCAACCCCGCCACAGCGCTTCCATGGATCACCTATTAAGGGAAACGTACAGAGCTGAGTGGGGGGATCAGAGGAAGTGTAATAAAACATGGCAATGCAAATATACACAGCAAGCACATAAAGTTTCCTGAGTGGGCCGTAGATGGGGGCGGGGTTGTGGGGAATTGGCGGCGTTCACTAAATCACAGCCTACGTTTCTTGGAATTCGTTAAACGTGCTGGAGGTACAGTACTGTGCAGAAGACCACTTGAGAAAATTATATTTGAATCTATTTAAATGGGCAGTGAGCTTTCGCAGTATTTGCTTAGGAAAGCAAAAACAGTAAAATAAACATAAACAAACATTACTACATGAAATTATCATTTTATGAGTGTTAGCTTAAACACTGCCAAATCTCTCCCAGAGGCCACTCCACTCAGTATTTGTAGGTACCATCCAATGCATGTTGGACTCACCGATTCTTCACAAAGGCAAATCAGCTGTGCGAGTGCTGGTGAAAGTGGACAAATCCATGGAGTGGCTAAAGACGTCCCTCAGTCTGGGTGGCTTCTCCGTCCACTCAATCACTCATGTATTTTTACGTTTGGTGGCCATGCTCAGTCAATTCCCATGAAGCCCCTGTCATCCCCAGGGCCGAGTGATACGCCTCCCCTGTCTCATGCTCTCCAGCGTCTGGAGGCGGCAGTGATTCATAGCTAGCAAGAGCGAGTGTTATTGTAGCTCAGAGCACACAGTCATGGCGAGGTCCAGTCACCAGCACAGTGGCAGTTTTGTAAGTCTAGGGCATGTAGGACATAAAGTCACACTTTTATTGAAAGAGTCTTTTCAACATCTTCGCTGTGTTCAGTGTGTACAGAGCATACACAATTTCCCCTTTAATCCTAATGTGGTCAAACAGCCCAAAGCTGTCCCAAAGACAGTTGCTTTAGCTTTGCATTAGAGCTCTGAGACTAATGTAGCTAACAAGTAGTAGAAGCATATACTTCATCGATTAGCATGGTGTAAACTCCATGGCTGAATCAGGACACACTTGCCTCAGAGTGGTTTAGGCTGTTGAGTAATCTCAAATAAACTAGCTCAGGTGGTTTGACACTGCCAATAGGCCATTTTAGGGCCCTGAGTGGCTCAGAGGTCTCTTGTGCTGCCACTATGGCCCAGGGGTCACGAGTACGAATCCTGAATTACGCCATTTTGCTAACAGTGGTTGGAGTCAGAGAGCGCACAATCGACTGTGCTCTCTCCGGGTGGGTAGATGGCTATCTTTTCCCTGTGCCGGCAATCTTAGCCGGCACAGGCGTCTGTTAGTTGGTGGGATGGAGCTAGGCACCCAGTGCTGCCCTGCAATGCCACATCAGCGGCAGTTTGAAAATAGGAGGCAGTGGCTGGCCTTCACCCGTACCCTAGTGTCGGAAAGCATTGCTAGTGCTAGGGGGAGCCACGAACGGGTGGGTAAACTGGCAGTACCACATTGGGAGAAAATGGGAACAATTTGATAAACTAATTTTTTTAGAATGATGATGAAAAGTAGCTTCTTTATGTTCCTTATGGCTCAAAACACTTTTCAAAATCACTTAAAAATCATGACGTCGTGCCCTGTCGGCAGGAGGGTGGTTCAGTGTGAATTAGCCTATGTTAGCTAGCCAGCCAGACATCTGCTCCTCTAAATGTTTCGGCTATATGCAAGATATATGTTATTAGGTAAGCTGAAAATCTCTGTGATGTCTTAATACTTCAAGGCTGGCTACTCAAAGCCACACCTGCTGCCATATCTATGCTGGCTAAACATGCTAACCCAGTGCTAGCGAGTGAAAGAGTAGGGAGACTGAGGGCAGCAACATCACCACCTTGGCACTCTGCACTGAACTGCAATATTGATGGGAGGTGCTAAACGGTGGTAGGCGGGGTTATGCAAATGAGTCTTTTTTTATTTCTGATTTTAAAATGGGCTGTTTTTGCAGCTGCAGTTTCCGTGGCTGAGGGCTGAATGGTACATATTGAAACTTTGATCAAATTCATTGATTATTTTAAACATTTTTTAATTTTAATAAAGAGCAGATGTTTATGCAGATGTTCATACAACCTATGAATTACTTCCGCTTTTCATTTTTCTTTAGGTTTTCATTAGACTTCTAGACAATCAGTCGTATCGATTTTTGCTTCATTTGTTGAGCTGAACCTAACAGGACGAGGCTTCACTCCTAGCTGTGTGAAGGTGCAGGGTGGTGCGCAGCCCCGCAGGCAGGTGATGCTGCTGAGTTCGATTTTTATTCGCTCTCTGGGTGGAGAGCAGGAATGTGTGTGGAGCTGTGTAAGAGAGATAAGATCAGGGAGAGGGGCTGAAGTGCTGAGAGATGAGCAGCGAGGAGATGAAGCTTGAATCGAAGTCATTCAAGCAGGCAAAGAGGAGAAAGAGAGCGAGCGAGGGTGAGAGAAGGTGGGAGAGATAGGGAGAGAGAAAGATTGACGTAAAGAGAGAGAGAGAGAGAGAGAATGGAGTCCTGGGCATCAATTTTGAAATGCTGTTGACCTAATTACACGCCTAAAAATACATGTGTTAAAAAGAGGGACTTTCAATGGATGGTAGTGATGGCTCCCTGAAGAACGGATGAATGGATGGTTCTGTACGGATTCACCATTGCAGACGCACATAATGTGAAAACACTCTTCCTAAAACCGAATATCCAAGCCAGGACTATTTGGGAAGCCCAATTTCAGGAGAATGTTTGCTGTGGAGCTACTTCACAAACATCCTGATCTAAAGAAACTATTTAGCAAGCCATCATCGTTCGCAAACATGCAGAACAGCTGTCATAGCAGCAGGCCTTTTGGGTGCGCCAATGTGCCATGTTTCCAGCACAGGTTATTCGCCTTAATTGAGGTACTACAGTGGTGTCTGAGAAAGAGAGACTAAGCAAGCTACAAATATAGTGTGCTCGCCACGCTCTCTCCCTCTCTCTTGCTCTCTCTCCCCACCACTAAGAAATGAACAAACATTTTTACAGCTGAGAACTGCTGCTCGGAAATCCTCGAGATATATAAACCACGGATTACTGTCGAGAAGTATCCTGGAATGCTACAGCCACTTGTGGAACACATTCACACCTGCAGTCTCTGTGAAACTAGGAGGCCACTATGCTCTCCCAGAGTGTACCCCGAATGACCCCTAACCCACCATGCCTCTCTGACTCACACTGTAAAGAGGCAATAAGAAGCAAGTTGACAGTCTCGAAGAGCTTTGTAAACTCTTAGACGTGGCACAGGAGGAAACTCGCCTCCGTCACAGAAGGACAGAGCTTGTTGAAGGGAGCTTGAACATATTGGATGCTTAATTGTGAGGGGACTTTATACCCCTCGCATCTAGGCCAGGCACTGGGAACGGTGACTGTAGGCTTGTGTGAGGCTTCTCCAGAGCAGTGGCAAATCTTTCCTGTACAAACTGTGAGCATCAGCTGACCAAGTGTCAGCAATGAGTTAGCCTTTTTTTTTTTTGAGTTAAAATATGCTGCTTGAAGCCTGAGGCTCTGTTTTATACTAGTTCTGGGTTAAGAAATTGGCCTGAAGTGTTACTTTAAGATCTATTCATGGTGGAGAGGTAGATATAGAAGCAAAATAGTACCTAAAGAAAACTTTTAGGATTTAGTCTGGGAAAAGACTTGGAACTCAGTATAGCACATGTAAATAAAATGGCTGTATTTGTGTTATAGACACTGTTGTAGACACCGTCCCATCGCCACTACCGTAAAGAATTCAGAAAGAATTCAGAAAGCTCAGAAGTCGGTGACCCCATTTACACCCGGTCACTTCATGTGACTAGTATCTGGATTTTAGCCAAACGCACTTTCACTGAGTAGTCCAATGCATCTGACTGAAATCTCATCGCTGGGAGAGACTAAATATTCAAATGTGCCGGTTGTACAGCAGTTATTACAGGTGTTTCGGTTGTACTGGGAGGAGTTTCTTACGTGCTTCTTAGAGAGATGGATGTGTTTACACTGCTATAACATGTGGCTCAAATGCGTCTCAGATCCCCTCCTGAAGTGGTTTAAGTGATCGGATTTGTATATTTTAAATGCGCCTTGAGTGTGTTTAGGCTTGCATTTTTATGTGGCTTGGCCTGATCCAGATATAATCCTGATCCTCAAGATGGATGAAGTGATCAGGCGTAAACGGGGTCAGTAAGACCCTAACCGGAAAAACATCAGTCAAGTGTAAATGCATGTGGCTAAAATCTTATCAGGATACAATCCAGATACTAGTCACATGAAGTGACCAGTTATAAACAGGTCAGAGTTCCCTGCAATTCCCCTAGAAGTGCCCTACTAGAGTTGTCTGGATGTATAGTGCACCTATACTCTTATGGGGGGGGTATATGGGGGGAGGGCTGCTTTGGGGGGGACCCAGATCTCACATGACGTCGCTTAATCATGAAGGGTATCGTCCCATCTTTACATAACCTCTATGGTAGGTTTCCTAGGGAGAAGGAAAGTGGTGAGAACAAATACACAGAACACAAAGTAATTGGACAGAAATTACACAGTGGTCAAGTTATGATGTGGTTACTTTTAACCTACATTTACGATTTCCAAGTAATTCCAAATTCCAGTTTTGGTCCATTTGGTGTGAAATATTCATGCAATTACATTTTTTAATGACAGCAACTATATATAACCTTGGCCACAGCATAGCTTGACCACTGACTAGTTTCTAAACAACAGAATTCTATAATATATCTAACAGTTATCCTCTGTATTCTCTTTCCCAGTTGTGTAATTTGGGACCTTGCTATTGCATTTCATTGGGACTAAATCTTTCCATTTATTGGATTTCAGGTTTCCTATAAACTCCCTTATCACTAATAATTTGACAGCTGTACAAGAACCAGTTTTCTCCTACACAGACAGACACTGTCCCAGCTGGATAATGACCGTTGCGTAATTGGATGTAAACACAATACGGGATCGACCTCTGCTGTGTCTGTACTTCAGAACCTGTGTTCTGTGTGGAACCTGAGAGAAACAAAGGCCTTAAAAGCTGTTGTAGGAAGTGGGAGGCAAGATCCAGGGCAGAAAGTTGTCAGGTGACCACGTCTTTACCTGGGAAGAAGGCAGAACTAAAATATTTGTGTTAATCCCAGCTCTTGTGAGTCCCAGATCGGGTTTCCGTGCCAACTGAACAGGCTCTGTTGTCACTGGGATATCAGAGGAACCAGGGCCAACGTTTAACTGTGCAGCTGCCAAGGAAGGTTGACAGAGAACTTGAGGCAAAATGCCGGGACGTAACTGATCATCCATGTATTCCATGAGAGAAGATCTGTTGCGACCATTCTTGTCCTGTATTTCGAGTTGATGATATAGGTCATGGGTCACATAGTTTATGAAAAAATTTTGGATTCACCTAAATTTTGCCTGCTACTACTACATAACATACTTTCATCCATTTCTATAAATGGCTGTATGTTAAAAACTATATATACCATAACCAATCTCTTAGGCAAGTTAGTGTACAATTGTGGTGAGCAGAAAACTGAGGCTGCAGTGGGCACAGGCTCATCAAAACTGGACAGCCGAAGACTGGAGAAACATAGACTTGTCTGATGAATCCTGAAGAATTTGGCACCAGCAGCATGGATCCATGGATCCAATGTGTCTTGTGTCAACAGACCAGCCTGGTGGAGGTGGTAATAATGTGGAGAATGTTTTCTTGGCTCACGTTGGGCCTGTTAATATCAATCAGTCACCTCTTGAATGCCACAGTCTAGCCTGAGTTTTGTTGCTGACCTTGTGCATCCCTTCATGGCCACAGTTTATCCATCTTCTAAAAGCTACTTCCACCATGATGATGCATCATGCCAAAAAGAGACAGTCATCTCAAATTGGTTTCATGTATATGACAAAGAATGCAGGTGTTCTTCAGTGGACTTCTAAGTCTTCAGATCTGAATCCAGCAGAACACGATTTTCAGAAATCACCTGAATACGTTGTCAAACTACTAAACAATCATTAAGCGATACAAAGTTATGCCATGTGTGACTTGGTTTATCACTGAATGTTTGGCAGACCAAACTTACTTGCACCTCTGAACTTAAACATGTAGCGTCCAATACGCAACATTAAGCTACAATGGCCTCGCGGTTCCAGCTTACAACCAAAGAAGCAAGGCTCAAGCACCAGCTGGCTTAGCTGTTCGATTACTTATTGTGCAAATTTCATTAGTTGGTCACAATATTGTAGTACTGAAGCTAAAAGATGTTTTCGGGTTAATAAAATGGACTACAAGCTGTCAATACCAGGTGAAAGTCATTTATTTGGAGCTATGATTATATATTGACAATTAATCTTGAAGAAACAATATATCTCGTTTAGGAATGGTTTTCATGCAGCCTCATCTGAGCTCCAGTAGGAAAGCTTCTTTAACCACATTCAGCTTCCACCCCCCCTAAATTACTCCCATCTTCTTCAGGCCTGCGGCTATCTTTCGGAGCTACCTCACACAGACGGCTCAGTTTGTTTGTGTGGGCAGCCTGGAGTGTGAAAACATCTCCCTTCACTCCCTCAGAGTGGAACGCTCATGCACAGTCCTGTTCTGAATTTTCGCCCATTTATAGTGCATTTGTAGGGAGCCTGGTTTCTCCTACCCTTGGGGTTACTCTCAATGTGTTTGAAATCAGGCTGAAATGTGCCTGCAGTGTGTTGTGGCAACACTGGACACCTACAAACGTCTTTGTAGACACAGCATTGGATAGCGTGGCTGGCTCGTTTATAATAGCACAAAAAAACACGTGGCACGAACACTAAAAGAGAGATGCGAAAACTGATCATACAAGACAAATAATCTTTGTAATCTAAAAGCATGAAAATAAACTAGATGAAAATCAGCATAAATACATACTCTAATGAACGAAAACAAGTAAGCGAATCACAAATGAGCCGAAGAATCCACTGATTCTTTGTCATCAGCGCTTACGGTCATTGTAAGCAAATTAAGAACCGGGAAACTGACATTCTTTCTGTCAATCAACGAATTGGCATCAGTCCGTTTGGAGGTCCAGTCTTTATTAAAATCACATGCTCGCAATTTTGTTGTAGCTTCTTCCAAGTGCATTGTTTTCCACATATCCACATTTTGCTGTATGTTCTTCTAATTTGCAGTTCTTGGTTTTGGTAATATGTGTGTTATGTTTCACATTTGGTTTTCTACTTGCTGTCCTGCCATCATTTTTTAAAGAAGAGTCGACCACCGTGACCAGCGGTCTGTCATCATATCAGACGAAAAAGAAAACAAAGTAAACCATAACAAAACGAATAAAAGATGGCATTCTACCAAAGTTGCACATTGTTGAAGTTACTGCAGGTCACTACAAAAGTCATTGCAAAAGTACCTGTAGTCATTACAAAAGTAACAACAGCACGAACAACCTGATGGTTGGCTGCATTTACATGAGAAATGGAGGCGTGACATAACACGACTGCACTGCTAACATGTTGCGTTCCTGCGTTGTCAATCTCCACCTTGCCCGTCCGTAGTCATGTCTCAAGATAGTCTGTCAAAACCTCACCTTAACTGCTGTACTTGACTGTAAAAGTGTCACGTTAACTCATAACGTATTTGAACCAGTCGACCCCCAGAGGTTAGCTGAAAGCGTAGCGTCTCAGTGCAGGCTAATTACTCTTACCTGCGAAACAAGGGATGCCTTTTTCAAGTGACATACCTACCTGACAGTGACCACCTTTGAGGGTCTGACTTTTTTCTTTCAAAAAATCCTCACTGTTGATAGGTGCGTCATGTTACGTAGAAGACCTTCGACATGTAGTAACATAACCCAGGCTAACATACATGGAACGTTTCCAAAGATTGTAGATGTACTATTCCTGCACATCTAGCTACTGCGATTCTATGCATGACGTATCTTTTCAGAACAACGAAATCAACAGTAGATCTCTAGGTCTTTAAACAAGTGAAAGAAAAGGTTAGATGGTCAACAACTGCAGCCAAAACCCATGGATCAACCTCTGCCTCCGCACTCTGTTGACTAAACAAGAGCATGTCATCCAGCCACTGAAAGGGAGAAAACCCTCAGGCTCTGTTTAGCTTCGCCATGCTGCTGAGGTGGAACCTGGAAACTTACCTGCCGGAGAGCAACACATATACCCCCTCTGCCTGACATCTCTTAAGGCTTCCTCAGGACAAATCACTCATGTCTGATGATGTGCCTGCAGGCCCAAAACAGATTGGATCGACTGGAATCCCATAGAGGACAGATACAATAGAGGGAGGCCGTCTCTGGTGGTTAACAAAAGAGGAGTAAAGGAAGCTGCTGGATGAACCCCAAACAGGCTGTCCGCTAACTGTGGCCCGAGGATGTTTCTGAGCATGTTGTTCGGCTTCCTGGGTGGCTTCGGATGGAGGAAAACAGCACTGGCAAAAGGGGTATGTGCTGATGAGGGAATATGCTGATGTATGAAAACAAGGCCCGAAGCAATAGCCACTGAGCTGTCTCGGCCAGGGGAAATGCATTAAGCTCTCAGTTTGAGCTGAAAAATGAGCTGCTTTGGAAGTGTTAGCCACATTTGATCGATATGTGAGACCACCCATGTCACTCACTCACCTGACTTTGCATAAACTCAGTCCGTAATCGTTAGCGACCATGCGTTAGCTGGTTCTTGAGTTGTAGAACCCCCAAAGGATGCTGTCGAGAATGTGTTTTGCTCATTAAACAGCCAAAATAACACTAACGACAATAGTCTGTTTTTTCCTGATGCAGTTTAGCATTTGTTAAACCACATTTCCCGCTGTTCATCACTTGCTCTCTCAGCCCATGATAATGATGTGGGTGCTGTGTAGGGAAAAACTCTTAAAATGAGTGGATGACCAAAAATGTTCACCACAAGTGTGTTTTCCAGAAGGTTCTCCAGAATGCTACCTAGAAGAATTCAGTTTACAGCGAGAACAATTGGACAGTATGTGTCCAGGACATTGCGCTCACACTTAGGATGAGATAGGTTCAGGGTAGGCTATTTGCTCTTAGCCATGTCAGGGGGCCATTAGGATTGACACCTTGTAGTCAAAACACAGGTGACCCTATAGACCTGACGGGGGTTAGTGCCTGGGGCTGCTGTCACTGGACTAGAAGGAAGTAGAAGAAAAGATAATGCCATGGGGAACCCTGATAATGACCCCACAACATACATCTTACTTTTTTAGACCACCTACAGCACCTAGTTTAACTCCTTAGACCCTGTATTTAAGTCCACACGTCGTCGGTCACATTGCTACATTAATGTCATAATTACCATCAATTTCACAGCCCCCCCACCCCCCCAAATAAAACAAAAAATATCCACAAGATAGGCCATTGTTTCTGCATTAGAATTAATAAGTGACTAATAAACTGGGTTGTAAGGGGTTACTTCATAGTATAGGATATTACAAGTGAATGCATGCGATATCAAAATATTAGCAGTAGTCTAACCCCTTAGACCCTGTATTTAAGCCCATACTTCAACACTATAATTAACACAATAACATCAGCTTCATTGAACCCCAAAAATAGAACCCTGTGGGACTCCACAAGATGGGTCATAGGTTCTGCATTAGAATTTAATAACTGAATCATAAACCTATGGTGTTAGAGGTTACTACATAAGATAAGACAAGAGATAAGAGATAAGATAATCTTTTATTAGTCCCACAGTGGGGAAATTCTCAGTATCATAGCAGAAATGGGATAGCAAGACACTCATATGCAAAAATGTAGATAAATTACCAATATATACACAACATATGGATATGAATAGGATATTACAAATGAAAGCATAAGACATCAGAATATTATTAATTGAAATAACTGCATTTAATATAATGTTATTGAAAATGTATGTTATGTTCAGGAATGTTTGGAATTGACAATAAATAAATGAATAAATACAGGGTCTAGGGTCTAGACTACAACTAGCTAAAGCGTAGCAGAATTCAGGACAAGCTATGATGGCATCATATAAAGAACACAGAGTTTGCCATAGGTTTCAAGGGGGCAAAGTGATTCATAAAATCTACAAAAAAAAAAGCTACAAAGTACTCTGCCTGTTTACAATGCTTGAGCCTTGAAGGAAGCTCAAAACTAGTCCAAACATAAATACACTATTTATTTACGTCTATTTAATGTTAAGCACATTTGAGATTAAATAGGGCAAGGCAGGAGAAAACCAAACACCCGCTGCCAGGACACATCCCTCAGGATCCAAATCAACAGCAGTGGGTCAGGAATGCAGATATTGTTTGTTCCATTCTGCCAAACAATGCGAAAATGGCATCACATACACTCCACAACCTGTTCCTTATGGAGCGGACATTTGAGTCGATGCCACATTACATGAGTCAGCGATTACTCACTGGGTTGCTCTGAGGGGAGAACTTGGAACACTCTGAATATTGAGTGTTTAAGAGCTTTGCTAGTTAAATTCATTGCTTCTGTAATTTATATAGTCTTGTTATCTTAAGTGATTGTTGTTTTAAGCCTCACACTCGAGCAGATGTGAAAATTAGCCCACACGTAGAGAGTGTGTTTTTGGACGCGGTTCTAGTTGGCTGTGAGAAAATGCTCCTCTGTTCAGTGTTGAAAGGAAAATGGGAGGGAAAGGACAGATAAAAATAAGCAGAACAATTAGCGTGGCCAAAGCTCCTGTGGAAGTGTCAAGAGCAATTTAAGGACAATTTAAGTGCAGGACCTACTGAACTGCAGGCGAAATTTCCAGGAAGAACGTCCAACTAAAAAAAGGCTTCCAATCCAAAATTAACTTTAAGATGTTGCTTAAACATCTGCAGCCAGTTGCACCAGCTGAACATAAGCTTGATTGTACGTTAGGGTGTAAAATCTATGCCAAACCTAAATATGTTAAACATAGGTAGTTTGAAACTAGCAGAAACTGTGCAGAATTTTGGTTGTACCATAGAGGCTTAAGATACTGCATAAAACGTAAAGTGACGGTGGATCAAAACACTGTCACATAGATGGCCTTTTTTAACTCCTTTTTTTTTTACAAATTCTGATTGGCTTCAGAGGAACATAAACATAAAAAAAATTAGTAGTGCCAATTAACACACCCATTCATAGCACCCCCTAGCACTTGCAATGCTCCCGACACTAGCAGAGTGAGGACTAGCACATGCCTCCTCTGATACATGCAAAGCCAGTCACCACCTCTTTTCCAAAGATGTCAAAAGAATTCACATTCATTCCTCAGGTAGAAGTGGAGATACTAGGGTTTAAAAAGACTTCTATAGAAGATGGAATATCAACTTAAGCTTTTTACTCAAGTAAAAGTGTAAAAGTACTGGTTTCAGAACTACTTAAAGTATGAAAGTAAAAGTAATGTAAGGAAAACAAAGGCCAAAAACTTAGGCCGCATCCAGGGGCCTACAGTGCACTACCCCACCTCCCCCAAAAAACATTTTTATAATAATAAAAATAATGACAATAATGTTCTATTAAAATGTTCATGTTGAAAAATGTTGGGCTGCACTAGGCTGCCTGTTCCAAATGCATATCTGCCCATTAAATGAATGCATTTTAGTAAATTCAAATATATATTTAAGGACCATAGATGTGTACTACTGAGCATTAACATGTTTCATAAAGCGGAAAATACAGTATGATGAGCATTTACCTATAAGTACTGTAATGGGGCAAAAAGTCAAACTTCAGAGGCATGTTATCAATAACCTTTATATTTATTCTCATCCAACCACAATAAAATTCACACTTTACGGATGGCGATTTATGATTAATCTGGCTATGGGGTCTGTTATCTTTTTTATCCTCGACCAAGGAAAACGGAAGACTGCATTTAAATCGAAGTTGTCAAAAAAAATCAAAAGGGTGTCATTTGTTGTGGAGACCTCCTTGCCAATACAAACCAATGTGTTTTAGCTGTATTGTCCTGCAAGTTCTCCTTTGCTCAAACTGTCCAGCCACCTTGTTGATTTTCTATATAGTGGCAGTCACAGCTGCTATTAGGTAGGAGTAAGTAATAATTTGGAGATATGAAATAAGTGGAATTGGTGCAGCCACTTACATTTTAGCAGCTCGTGAGCATGAATGGAGTGGCAGTTTATGTTTAAACTAGGCTACGATCAGACTTACGTTCAGCTGGTGCAACTGGCTACTGAGAGAAGAGAGAATGACATAGCCAAGGAGGAACTTGGAAGGAAGGTCGTACTCCATATCTGTGATTTATCTTTGTGTAAAACAAACTATTGCTTATCGTCATTAAGTTGGACAAGCACACTGCCTTGCTTCTGCCATGCCTGGAAAGTGAGCTACATCTCTCTGACTCAAATCAAATATATAGATGAAGATTCATAGGGCATTGTGTAAGTGTCTTGGACAAAGCTCCAGCCAAAGATTTCTTCCAGATGCAGAAAAAGCACCAAGCCCCAGGAGAGCTGGGAACCAACAGCTATGTGACAAGTCAAAGACCCGGGAGACCGAGTGGATCATCCTCTCTAAGCCAATCACTCGTCTCTGTTGCTGTGTGTCATCGTATCCCAGCCACATACAGGATGAGTCTGATAACGGAAAACTGCTGTATGATAGTAGTCTCAGCTGAACTCAATGGATTGCCAGTAATGCACAATTAATCATGTGCTGAGAAGATGGGAACTGGCTGTAACCTCAAACCACAACAAATTATTGGTTATAGATATGATGCATCTGGTTTGCATTGTCCTCTCTACCGGACTTGGGCATGACTGTCACGCAATCTATGGACCTGTTATCCGGGGCCCTTGTTCGGATATTTTTCACTAGTGCTGGAGCTTCGCGAAAGCTCTGTCAGAGGTAATTAAGTTCCACTTGGCTTGGGTCGGCCCCTCTCACTTAAATGTAGAATCATTTACTGGTACATTAGTCACCAGAAATTCAAGAGCACAGAGGTACATCAAGGCCCCCTGGGTTATCCGGCCACTCTACTCGAGACCAGGAACAATCTAGGATCAGGTTACAACTGCAGTGATTAATTGGAAGCAAGTTGACTAGGAAGGCCTGAACTAAAGTTTGGGATTGGAGATGGAAATGGGAAATGTAAGGTAAGGATTTCCTATTCCTAGTATTCCTGACCACTACTACTGATGCTAAAGACAATGCAGAGTCCAAGGAGAACATAATGAGAGACATATGATATGGAGAAAATGAACAGCTTAATATGGCGGTTGAATGTAACTAACTCAAACAATAAGGCAAATCTATGGGAATTTGGTTTGTATGGCAAAGTCACAGTCCTTCCTCGCTAGCTCTTTGCCAGAGCCTCTTAAGCAGGCCTATCAGTCGTCTGAGGAAAACAGTGAAAAGGAAGAATTTGATATTGATCCAACTTCCCAGACACCCCACAGTCAGGGATCTTGTTAACAGGATTAGGACACCCTGAATAGACTTGCACCAGAAACAAAGAAGAGCCCTCTTGTTGAAGAGGACTTTCTAAAAAAGCCTTACCAACACTCTTTAATTCTGTAGCCACTTCTTAACGAGAGTCCTCATGTTAACTGTCTGAGACAGCTACAACAACACCAGGATGACAGCCTTTTCTGTAAGGTTTTTCTTGTGCATTTAAAAGCAAACAGACTGTCTCAAATGTAGCTAAATCTACCATTCATTCTTGTAAAGCATGCTAATATCAGCGAACCAAAGAGACAGGGGAACCATCCGTCCCTCTTAAAACCGGCAATAGGTGTAAATCTGTACGTACATCTCAATGTGGCAGTGTGTGGCCTTTCACCACGTGTCTTCCTGTCTATTACTGTCCCGATGAGTCATGCCTGGGCAGTCAGACGTCCAGGACCCTGGAGCTGGCACCTCTCCTGCAGGCGGTCTCCCTTGCCATAAATCCCAATCATGATCCTTCCCATTACAGCTAGTGAAAGGTCATGTGACCCAGACAACATTCTCGAGCGTGATTAGGATTAGAGAGTCATCTCCCCGGCCGGACCTGTCGCCAGTAGCTCTCCTGGCTGCTTAGCGCCTAGCCATCCCTGATGAAGAACAGCAAGCCAGTGTCTGCTCGCCCCAAAGCCCTTTGGATTACAGGCAGGACCCTGCTGGAGCATGACAAGGCTTTTGTCACTGGAGCCCCGTCGGTTTCAAGTCAGCTTGCTGTCTGTATTCAGTGCCCGTGATTTTTAGTCGTTTATTCATTTTGATTCCTCTAATTCAGTCATGGCAGAGATCGAAGATTGGATTAGGTAGTTAGGCCCAAAATAGATTTTGTGGGGTTGGCAAGGGAAGTGGTAAGCAAAGTGCATTCAGGGCACAAGGAAGAGGCTTTGTCACTGCTGTGATGTGTGGTCCTGCTAAGCATTCAAGTGTATATTTGTGTCCCAGGGATATGCACCAGAACGTTCCACCGAAGTGTTACATGCACAGCGTCTGCCTGCACTCAGGACCTATACAGAGAATTCAGCGTTTTCAGCCAGATCATTCTGAAGGCTGCATTACTGTGGAGTAACTAAAGACATGACACAGCTAGTTGCATGCATCTGGGCCCAGTTTCTTGTGAGTATTTTAGGGGGTGTTCACACCTATAGTTCATTTGATCTGGTCTGAGTCAGTTACACTTGGAGTGTTTTCCAATTGGTTTGGTTTCACACAGGGAACATAATCAAGCGAGCCAAAATGCATCACAACAACAACCACATGAGAACGCTCTGTCAGATTATTGGTCAGACCTGTCTGGGAAAAATACAGCAAGAAGGTCCTGTGTTCCAGACAATTTAATATGGAGCAACAGCAGCGATGGCATTTGTTAATAACTGTGGTAGCTAATTATCTGGGCAGTATACCAGGTTAACACCTGGCTCAAACCTGCGGAGTACATCTGATAGTTGGGTCAGATCGAGGTCAGATCTCGCATTCTCACCACAAACAAACCGATTCAGAGTCCATTTTGGACCGGACTGAGACCGTCTCTTCTCAAAGGGCTTAGTGCGTTTGTTTTGGTCCGCATCTGAGTGCGATTTAACTGGATTAAAGTTATCATAGTGTTAAGATCATCCCAACTGGCAGGAAGTGAGGTCAGTGTGATGCTTGCTCTACCATTTAGGAATCATTCCAGTGCCAAGATGCTTCTGAGGAACCTTACCCTAATTGGTTGAAAAGTGCTCTACATGTGTTCTATCTGATAAGAGCATGCTTTTACCTGTATCGGTTCCTAAGTTCCCGGAGCTACATTTTGGTGGATGAAACTGCCACTGTTAGAAAGCAGGCCTTATTTAAAATACAGATACAGAACACTCAAGGTCATGTGCTATCATGCACAACGCCATGGCTATGATGATCTAGTGTTCTTGATGTGTTGCCCGGACTCTTTGTCAACTCATTTAAAACCACAACTCTTGATGCTTCCTAAAAATAGTCATACTTTGAAACACTATGCAGTTCTTTGCAATTCACAGCCATCGATGTGTACTGGGCCTGTCCATCACGTCTGCATCTCTGAGTGGCACCTCAGGAGGTTTGACTCTGGTGTGGATGGGGTTGTGTGGCACCGCCATCGGCCCGCTCATCCCGGAGCCCATTCCACTCTGATCCCCCTGGCACCTCACACTGATGGTATCTTAATCTTTCCCCTAAATGCAGGTCTCCCACCTCCCCCCAGCAGGCTTGGTTAAAAGGCCCCCGGTCGACTATTTTTGGGGCCTGCTGTGGGTTCCGAAGGCTGAGAGTATTTCTAACCTCATTGTCTGTTGGGTTGCGGGGAGGAGGGCAGTTTGGAGGGTTGAGAGGGCTGTTGCTTTGAACCTCTGTCCCATGGTCACGTTAATAGGGGGTGAATGCGCTGAGACGTGGCCCGTATGCACAGAACTCCGATTCCACTGGGGATTCCAGAGCTATGATCTAATGCAGGAGAGATTGCGATCAATCTACTGTGTGCCATATTAAGGCTCAGTGAGAGCGAGGCAGAGAACACTGCAGAGACTGTGCAACAAATGTAAATGTAAGTCAGAGGAATTTAGATACACATGAAAATACACACTTATTATAAAATATGAGCTTCAATTCAAGGGTACATCTATAGTCAGGTGAAGGAATTAGGACATCCTGTGAAAATCTATGGCTTTTTCAACTATTTTAACATATGGAAATTTGAATCGACATTTTCATTTCATTATTTGTCAAATGTAATACACAGAAATGTAATTTTCTTGTGAAGAAAAAGTTAGTATTAGTATTATTATTATTATAAGTAGTAATACATTAGTGTATACATTAGTGTATTACTACTTAAAGATCACACATCAGCTGCTGATGATTAGAACATGTTAAAAGAGGATTTGGAGGAGCCTGTCTCATTTAAACCTCAGACATTTCATTTGGTTTGCTCTTGATTGCTGTGAGTGTGAAGTAAGTGGCATCACCATGGCCAGATCCAAAGAGAATATGAGTCTGGGAAGGGCTTTAAAAAGATGTCAAAACAATTAGAAAGTTACACATGGAGAACTTTTAAAACAACTGCCAACATGGCCAGGTCAGGCCGTCCTAGCAAGTTCAGCCCAAGAGCAGACCACAAGATGTGTAAAGAGGTCTACAACTATCCTAAATACCATCACAAGGCCTACAGGTAGCTCAAGCCACAGTTGATGTGATGAAGTACATTAATCTACATTTACAATTAGACTGCACAAGTTTGTTTTTTTATGAACAAAGAGCAAAACAAAGGGGCATCAACATTTTTATACATGACTGTACACTGAATTATCTCTACTGAAATATGTTCTTTCTTTTATTCACAGTGCCCCAATTTTATAGTTCATTATAGTACCAGTACCAGGACACACCTGGTTAAATGTATACTGATCATCATCTTAAAAACATTTGATACAAATGCTTAGTGGCCATATTTTTGTTTTCAAAAAAGAGGACCCTGGGGACACACTGGGGTATCCACCATAGTTAGGATGTCATGGCTGGGGGGTTTCGAGTAGGACTGTGGCAGGGTGTATGTGTGAGGGTGGAAATACCTCTCAAACCATGCAGCTATAGTATGTTAATGTACATGAATACATACACATTCACTCATTTCACAAAACCAATAAATGCTGCTAATAGCCTATATGACCAAATCATCTCCTTTCAATTCAACGTACAACTTAGACCTACACAAATCCTCCCAGCCACAACATCCGAACTACGGTGGTCACTCCAGCATTTGGATCACATATTTTAAAGTTGATAATCAGCACACATTCAACCATGAGCTTCTCCAGTTTCATATCCTATACTATCCTATTTCTATCTCTACCTTCCATTTCTAGTGTCAAAGGTTTTGCGCCCCACCATGACCTCACATTCTAGCTTATTGCAAAGTATAGCAGTCCAGTTTAACCTGATTAAAAGAAAAAAAAAATTAAACAATGCTGAATACAGAACAGAAAATAAATTTGACGAATGCAAATACTGGTCCAGCATATCCACCTACACTAATGTTAGCTGGCTGGCTAACAACTAATTAGATCACATTTTCAGCCATAACAACTGCAAATAACTTTGTACAGCATGTCTGTTAATTCAACCAACAGCACAACACCAGTAGTAGACTGGTGACCAATAGTATAATTGACTAGCTAGTTGACTGACAGCTCGACTACAACTTAGCTACTCCATGTACAGCAGACAATCTCTTTAAGCCAAATTGCTATGATTTAGTAGGGGGAAAAAAGTAGTCCAAAAAACTACTGAAAATATTAGCCAATATTAACACAGGGATCCCAGAGACGGAAAGACAGTTTAGAGGACAAAAATGAGATGGAAAATTGGATGTTTTTTTTTTTTTTGTGAAACAGATGTTTCAGGGATGTTTATCGAATCTTATCTTTTTTCTCCCAACTTAGTACTACCAATTTACTCACACCTTCATAGCTCCTCCTAGCACTAGCAATGCTCCCGACACTAGGGTAAGGACTTAACACCTCATCATGCCTCATCTGGTACATGCAAATCCAGACACCGCCTCATTTCAAACGGCATTGCTGGGCAGCCGACATGCTCAGAGGAAAGTGCCGGTTCCCCAGCTCTGCCACACCAGCAAACAGATGTCTGTCACGGCCAACATTGCTAAAGAGTTATGTGGCGAGAGACCGGCACCAATTGTGCTCTCTCTGACTCCGGCTGCCAACGGTAAAGTGGCATGGCTGGGGATTCTCTGGAACCTGCAATCCTTGGGCCAAAGCACATTACAGTGGCTGAGCCAACTGTTCTTAAGAAATGTCTTTATACAAAACAACTATGGGGTTTTTGGGGCCAAAATGTAGTTAACAGGCCTAGTCTGTCACCCAAACCGAACCCCATTAAACTCACTTTTAACTTGCCAAAGACAAGACATTAAGAAGTAAGCATCCCCCAAATTAAGCTCAAATTGATGGTTTAGGCAGTCATTGATAACAAAGAATCTTCTGAATGGGGGGCTATGTACAAAAAGATTGGAGATCCCTTTCTGGATAATCTCAAATTCAAACTCACTTTACAAACTGGCCACAAAGTGACTGTTTCACTTCAAATCCAGCGTGCTGGGTTGCAGAACCCAAACATCTAAAAATGTGTCACTGACCAGTTACTGAGAATAAGCTTAAATGACTTAAGTAGATCAAGTTAGGTCAAAACAATACAGCTGCAGTATGTGTGTGTACGTGTGCATAGTATGACACATTTTAGATTATAAACAAAAGCAGAATGTGGTAAGGAGGAATGTTTGGCTCTGAGGTCTCACCACAAGGCCTGTAAAAGTAGCAACTCATTCCTTTCCTTAACTAGTTGAAGTGCCACTCATCAAATTCCCAAAGAGAGAGAGGGAGAGAGAGAAAGATGGGTGTTATAAATCCCATTCTCATTCAGTGCAGTGATAGAAAGCGGTGACTTGGTTCAGCCTCCTGGAGAAGAAAAAAAAAAGTATCACCAAAATTGAGTCCAGCTGTTTTTCGCGATGCACACAACCCAACCCAATAAAAAGACAAATGTTGAAATTGCTTTGTTTGACCAGACGGTTAATACTCACAATAGTCTGGCAAACCAACGACATTTTCCTCATTCTCATATGCATGCTTCTTCTTCCTCCACTTAACCTACTTGGTTTCTTGCTCCGATTTTTAACCACAGTGCAGGAATTGGGAAAACAAATGATTTCATCCATCTGTCTGTGTAGTTCTTCCCTCCCTGAGCGCAAGAGGTGGTCCTTAATTCATTAATCAATCACTTTGACGTTGATATTTTTTTCACATACAAAACTTTGCTCACGCTACACAAATAGCTCATTGTTATTTCCACAATACAACACGACTCCCCTCGCATTCCTGGAAAGCTACTGTACTGATGCGGCCTCCTAAACAAGCGATAAAGCGGAGGTCAGAAATGATGAGGTGCGATCCACAGCTGGATGCAATCTCGGAGAAATCTAATTCGGAATGCCTTGGCTCATTGGGGAAAGGGGTATTGTGGAGGGGTAGTTGTGGGGAGGCAACAGTAGGAGGGGGGCAGTAAGGGCATGCTGCTCTCTCAGACAGAGACAAGCAGCACCTGTTGCCTCCCTGATCGCTCTAAGCTTGCAGCATAATTAATGGATGTTCCTCCGCTTCAGAAGGCTCAGGCCGGCCTTGTGGAGGTAACACGAACTCTCTTTATAATGTCATATTTCCAAGTAGGCCTGTGTATACGTGACTATTATGATATGAACACACACACTTTTGAGCTCCTTTATATGTCCACATCCTAAGTTTTATTGTACAGAAATACACTGAAAACAATGCAAGTTGAAGGTAACGGACAGCATCTTGACATTAACGGCTTAATTAAATGTGAACAAGAGCACATTTTAGACCAAAGGCAGCTACTACATCACCCCTGCATTACTTGTAGCACTCTTCAACACAAAGTAGTGTAACCAAGGGTATTCATATGAACATGCAGCCTGTCCCTAGTGTTGTCCCTACCTAGCCAATTAGATCAGAATACAAAAAGCTAACAAAAGTAATACAAATGCAGCTGTTCAAACAGCTGTGTAAATGATAGGTGGTTAGCTTATTAGCTGGTTACGTAGCTACCAGCAAACAACCCAGGTAGCCACCAACAACAGATCTGGTTGAATGTAGGTCAAGATGATGGATGCCCAAAATTTAATGTCAGAACAACATCTAATGCCAATGGCAATTTGACGTAGAATGTCAATAGCCACATAGGCAACAATGATATTTGGTTGGTTTTAGGTTGAGATGCTAAGTAAAAAGTAAAAAAGTAAAAAGAAATTAAAAATCCAATATCTTCTAAATGTCACATGTCAATGTCATTTTGACCAACATTTAGTAATAAGGTCAACAAACATGCATCATGTCTGCAAAACATCATAATGTTAACGTCCATACATTGTGATATTCTAACGTTGTTGGACATTGATGTGTTGCTAGTTTTAGATCCTGGTGTTAAGTAATCAAAAAGCAACATCTGTATAACGTTGGAGCTTTATGTTAACCCAATGGTGTTTCTGAAGTATATGTGACTTTGAATTCCAAACACAATTCAATGCCTGTCCAACATTGGGGTTTGATGTCAACCCAGTTTTCATTTTCAACTAAAATTCAATGTTATTCAATATTAGTCTGTATGTATTTGATGTCTTTCTGACATCAAATTGACATTCGGTGCCTGCTGGGAAGCAACATTATACCAAGAGACCATCCTCTGAAACTAGAGATAGAAAAATCAATCGGCCATGTAACAGTTTTGGATGGATTTTCAGCCAAAATATGCGATAGGCTGATATTTCTCAAATTATCTAAATAGCTAATAGCTAAACTCATGCTAAATGTGGTTGATTCTACAACGTAAAGTACATTTCATCTGAGGGACGATGCAGAAATGTTACAGTAGCTCTATAGCATTCCTCCCTGCCAATAATAGGTATCAGCATTTGACCGATTCTACTGAAAGACGATCTGTGAACGGTATCGTCCTTAAAAACACTAACCGTTTAATCTCAATCTGAAACCTCTGCTACTGTTATTATTATAACTATATTTTATTTGCTGTAATTATGTGGTATGTTATCAGCATTTTGAGTCGACATTCCATGAAACATGCTTCACAAAATGGAGAAGGCTGCAATTGTTGCTGCTGAGTTTCAAACAAGTTTCAAGTGAGCTTGAGGAGGCTTTACTTTTTATGCAGGGCAAATCAGCTTTAGTTTCATATAAGCTTCAATATTCTAATGTTACCATGTAAAGCCAGTGTACAGCATTAATGCCACATGCAAACAACAAAACTAACAAAATTAGGGAGGAGTCGCTACCCAGAATAAATCTTAGGAATGTGTTAATAAGTCAGCACTCACTGAGGTACATACCAAGACTGCACTGAATCTTTGGGGCTAAAGGGGAGGTGATGTCCTGGATGTATGGGAGTATCTAAGATAACTGATGGCTCTTAGTGTTTCTGAAACAACTGGATAAAACAGCATGGGCTCCCACCTCTTCTTAATCATTAATTAGGCAATGTTTCAGGCAACCTGTATAAGTGCTTTGCTGACATCACGCTTGACCAGCATTTCTATTATTGTCCTGGTTACACATTTCAGTGATGCTCCCAACCAAAAACTCAAGCAGAAACAATCAATTGCCAAGCAGCAACATTGTTTTCAGCAGGTCAGTGCTTTCAGTTGACGTACAAGATAGTGGACGATGGCAGACGAAGGAGTGTAACAGCAACTTAAACTTTGTCAGTGTTTAGAAAAAGAGCATTTGGGGTCTTTGCGTTTGCAGCAGGTACATGTGTGGGAACGTTTGGCACATAAATCCTTGGCATTTGAATATAAAACAAAGGCAGATTTGCTGTGGATCTGAGTAAATCTGAATTCACTGCATTTTGAAAGATGGGCAGACAATGCAACAAAGAGCAGGGTCATGACTCAAGCCAAATCCTGTTAGGTCTGCCTTACTGAGGAAAGCTGCTCTATTCTTCTACCAAACCTAGGGCAAGAAACTGCAGGTTAGGGCTCACAGTCTGACATCTGTCCACTGGCTGTAATAAACCAGCTCCGGACACAAAGCACAGCATGGAGCTTGGATCTGGCTTAACTTAAACTGGGCTCACTAATTATTTCAAGCTCTGAACTCAATTTCTAACTCAGGCCTTCACAACATGGGATTGTTTGGTTTAGGGATGGATTCATTGTTTGATACTAATTTCAGTTCTCACAATCAAATGAAACTATCAGAGACCTTCGCCTTATTTATATAAAACAAAATGAAAAATTCAGTTTTATTTTGTTTGTCAAAAACTTTTTGTAAACATTTGTTTAAGGTCAGCTGAAAGCTGATCACTTGCCAGTTGTTCTTTAATGCTACTCTGATTGACCCAATCAATAATATGCCCTAAGCCATAGCTAAGAAACAATCATCGCACATCCAACGAGAAAAGATACTTTTGGCAATAGGAACAACTGCGTGGCATCTCCTATCCTCTGGGGGTACATTTTAATGAGTTAAAAACAAAAAAGACAAAGATTCTGATTGGATCACTGACGAGACGTTGAGTAAGACAGGTTTAATACCAAAAAATGCACTAGTCATTGTCTAGTCGTTGAAGTCCAAATCCACACTACTTAGACTGGAATAGACCCTGAATTCCTATTTAACTAAATTCCCACCAGAGTGTGTGAACCATCTGATTGATGCCCCCAATTAAGTTAGGATCTGAGCTTTGTTATGGGCATCCCTCCGTCCCATTCAAGTGGCGCCCCTTTTCACTGAATCGCTGCATTCAGGATGCTCTTTGGAGCCATTGACTCCCCATTGTCTGCCAAAGGGGCCTGCTGTCCAGCCCCCTTTGTTATGACAGTTGGGCAGCTTTTATACAGACTAAATAAGATAACTCAGCTGTTCATTTCAGGGCCTAACCCCTCAACCCCATCACCTTCTCCCCCCTTGAGGCCTCCACTGAGTGGTCCAGAGACACCCACAAAACCTATGGGCACGATCTGCTTTATGTCCAGGGTTGCAACCTTAAATTTGTAGTTTTATTGACTTGACGGACAATTCTAGACCACTGACAGGTTTTTACTTTTTTCAGCTAACTTGCATCAATCAATAAATAAAAAGTAAAAAATATAAAAAATAATAAAAAGACCATATGGATATGCTGCTTGCTGTTGTCACATTTGTAAATTTAGCAAGGAGAAATGGCTCATAGGTTACTATTGTGACATTTCTGCAGACAAACATTTATATGGATTTACAGACTTTACCTTAAAGTTGTTACCATTTTTTTTACAGACTGCCCATAAATTTGTGGTCAGCAACCCTGTCCACATCCAAAATGCATGTCAATATGGTTTCATGATAAATGCCAAAATACCCATAATACTTGTAAATGGCTCCAGGTAACTAACTGTTTATAATACAGGTTATTTTTGAACACCGACTTTTGGTTCATAGAAGAACTTTCAATTAAGACTTTCTTGAAAGTATAGTTAGGGAACATGGCAAATATAACATGGGAAATGAAATTATTATTATTATTATTTTTGGGAAAGACTGAAAAATGTTTTCCTCACACTGGAAATAGTGTTGTGTGTATGTGTGGGTGAGACACGGAGAGTGAGAAAGGCTAGAAAGCAGGGCACTCTGAGGTCAGTGGTTGGAGTGAGAATGCTGATGATAGCCAGTAAGCTGGGTTACTCAGTAACTCTCTCTCTCAGCAGGGTACTGGGCCAGTGCAGGATTAGACCCAGACTGTGAAAGTAACGATCCTATTACCTAAAGCTGTTATGTACTCCAAATGTGTCTTAATTTATCTCTTTCTCGATATTTGTCTATTATTCTTACCACTTCTAACCTTTGTGGTTTCTCTCTAAAGTAGCTGGATGGCCTACATGGCGTACAGTGAGTTATATGAATGCCATGAACAAGGTCACCCGTCGATGAAAAGTGTTTGTTGTATGTACAGACTTGTTTTGCAGGAGGAAAAAGCCATGTTTCTGATACTCTTCAAAACAAATGGAGAAAAAGTAAGAATTTCGGACCTGAAGCTGTCGATACAGAACTTAAACAAATGCATTAGTGAAACTCATTACACTGTCATGTCAAAAACGTTAACTGACAAAATGTACCATTCACTCTGCTCAGGTTATATAAATAGTATCAGTCTGGACTGCTTTATGGATAAAGCATAAAATAGGACGTTTTTTAATTCTGAAAGGTGGAGAGTGGTGCTAGTATAGGACATGGGCCTTTAAGGTGTAATCACATTTTAAAAACCTAGAAAAAGTTTTTCGTGATTATGTGTGGTGAGTCAGGGCCGTGGACAGGTATAGTAGCGTTCCTATAATTTGAACACCTGAAATCTCTCAATTGTATACATTTGAGCTTCAAAGAACTTGTCCCACATTTCCGTGTGACTCCTTGCGTTCAGTTTGTGTACACCCACCGAGGCCAGACAGGGATGAGCAAACACTTCTATATCTGTAGTCCTGTATCTCTACCAGAGAACAACATCACATCTGTATCTTATCACCTGCCTGGATGTTGACCTTATCGATTGTCCACTTTAGGCGAAAGTGAACTGGAGTACATGGCTGAAGGTGAATGTTAGCCCACATTAGCCCAGGGAAGCCTGGGTGCTGGGCTTGGTCAGGGTCAGTGGGAGCACTGTTTGAGCAGCCTCCATCCTAACCAGTTGTGGAGACCACCTAATGTTATCAGAACCTGAAACCAGGAAGTGGATACGGTTTGGCCCTTTTGTATCAGGTAACTTTTTGCAATGCTTGGCTGTGTCCGTGTAAGCTGAGGCTATATAAAATTGGACATGTGCACCTGCGTGGTGGTAAGTCCAGAACGTATCGGGCCAAAGTAAACCTTGTTACATTAAATGGTAGTAATGTCCACATGTTTCTAGTCCCATTGAAATCCCTTCGTGTTAGCACTTAAATGCAGAAACACAGGGTACAAATTGCTTTAAAGACTATGTAGACCAAACTTTATCAAGCTGCAATGTATACTGGCCTAATTTTATCAATAAACGAGAATTAACTGGAGTTACTCAGTGTGGATACCTCCACATCCACCCCCTCCCCATCCACAGACTGGTCAATATTTGTGTGGTGCTGAGAGTGAATCGGCTTTTAAATTTGAGGGGAGGGGCAGAAGAGAGAGCAAACGCAACCCGGTCTGATCTAAGATAAGAGACGAGCAAACACTCACTTTGACGGTGAGGATTTTCCTTTGATAAAGGACAAGGATGTGTGTACTGACGTTCAAAAAATGGAGTTAATTGAACTTAAAATGTTCTTGTTCTGTTAAATTCATTCGAAAGTTAAATCAGTTTTGATTGGAACCAGTTACCAACTTTCTTTAGTTAACTTTTATTTATTTGACTGTTATTACATTGCCACAATCCAGATGTCAAACCCAGATTTAAGGCAAACGATCATTTGGTAGAAATGATTAGAAATAGACAATATCAGTACATAAAACATCATGTAATAACATGCTTGGTGTTTTCAAAAAAGGTGAACTATTGAATAAACCACTGTCTACACTGGGAATAGGCAGTCGTCCGTGCAAAGAAATAGAGATCTGGAATCTTTGAGTTGACAGAGGTTTTTGAGTGTGTATTTACAAAGATGAGATGACAGTCGACAGCAGCGTTAGACACGTCAGATATCAAACATGTCTTAGCAGATTGACTGCATCTGTAAGCAACAAATCCTGTTAATTAGATTTTAGACAAACTATTCCTTTATCCAAATGTTTTTGCTCTTTTTGCTTTAAAAATTAAACATGGAGCTTATGTTAAAGACACCTCTAAAGCCAGGGCACACACACTCACACTTACCCTACTCACATATACAGAGAAACACTTAATTTCAGCGTGGTCCAGCATATATGTGGTATCACTTATTTTGACAAGGAAATTTAAATGAAACACTTTCCACAATTCAGGAAATGACACAAAAAAAGTGAAATGAATTGACGATACTTTGTTTTGCTGAAATCAATCTGTCTTGTTTTTTTGACTCAGAGATTTGCCCACCCACAGCCTGTGGACCTCCAGCCTATGCGAGAGCTCCCAGTAACAGCAGGTGTGTGCGCCGGAGGCTGTGCTGGACGGCGGGCCACAATGCGGCCGTAACTCATGGCCAGGGGCAGGGGGGTGGGGGGTGTTTATAGTGGCTGATGCTCAGTGTAAATGTTAAAGGCGTCCTGCGCAGCCACCATTAGCGTGCCTCCGGGATGCCGTTGCTGTGGCTACGCCTGTGCAAGCTGAGGCTATATAAAATCTGTCCAGCTTTGGAATGTCATTGTGGCCAGATATATGTCCCAATCCCAGTTGCCATGGACAGTGCGTTGCTAGGGAAAGCCTTTCCATGACTAAGTCCTTTTTGTCCCCTTCTCCCAGGCTCCATTCACTGTGGATTTAATTTATCATGGACAGGGACGCTCCTGAGCTCTTCTTAGGCAAGTTCTCAATGGCCTTAGCTGTGATGATGCACTTTTTTGGGCTCCCTATTTACTTTGTCCCAGTTGGTGCTTTCCATCAACATTGTCCTTCTGCTCAGATCTATGACGTGTTCCAGTCAGCACAAACTTTTAACCTGTAGAAGTTGGTGTCCTGGCACTGACCTGACTTTTAGGCACCTTTCGATTGGGTTAGGGTCAGAACTTTGGGAAGGTCAAAAGCTTCATGTGTTTCATCCATGCATACCACATTTGGTGGATATTTGGGGTCACTGACCTGTTGGAACACCCAATTATGCTAGCTCCCAATTAATTAGTCTAGCTGATGGTTATGATGAAATATTCTGAGGTACTCCTCCTTCATCATTCTATCCACTTTGTGCAATTTACCAATTCCACTGGCAGCAAAACAGCTCTAGAGCACCACCATGTTTAACAGTTGGTATAGTGCCTTTGGGTTGAATGTTGCACTTTTACTCTTCCAAACAATCTTTGTCTCATCTGATCATAAAACTTTCCTCCAGAGGGCTTTTAATTGTCCCTGTAGTCATCTGCAAACTTTAGTCAAGGTGTCAGTTTTGGAGCAGGGCCTTTTTTGGATCACAGTCTCTCTGTCTATGGTGATGTAAAACTTGCTAGACTTCACTGCCACTGGAGTTCCAGCACCTTCCGTTTAATGGCATGCCTGTGCCATGATGGTTGCTGGATTTTTTCCTGACCTTTTTGTCTCAGCTGAGGGTGACAATTTGAGTCCATGGCAAAGTGGCTGCGCCTCCTTCCAATAACTTCCACTTATGTTTCGACTGTTTGAAATGATGATCATCCTTCTCAGATCCTCACTGAGCTCCTTAGACTATCCTGCTGTACTGTGTGTTGGTCAATCTTGTGAGTGCTGTTAAACAAACTCATTTTAGGTGAGCACACAGAAGCTACCAGCTGTAGCCAATCATGATCATTAACAGGTGAAAAGGTTAAGAGTTAAGAGTTAACTCTTAAACCTTAGAAAGCTTTCAAAAACTCCAAAAATACAATTTGTTTTATTAAAGATGTTTACTGTAGACTCATTCTGCACCAGAAAAAAAGTACAGTTCATAAAAATTATTGAAAGTCCAATATTACCTTGACATACGTATTCATGATTAGTATATATTCTAATATGTTGTAATATCAACAAGTTTTGCATTGGATGTCTTTAATACTTTTTTATATTGTATATATGTATATATAGTCAGGTTTGGAAGTCGATGTGTTAAAAGCAGAAAAAATGGGCCAAAACAATACTGTACAAATAAAGGACAACCGGTGAACCGGTGACTGGGTCATGGGTGCTAAAGGCTCATTGATATGATCCATGAAGGCCACACCTTACAACCTACAGGACTTAAAGGATCTACTTTCTAACATCTTGGTGCCAGATACCACAGGACCCCTTCAGAGGTTTTGTGAAGTCCATGCCTTGACAGGTCAGAGCTGTTTTGGTGGTACTAGGGGTACTACACAGGATTAGACACATACAAAAAGACCATTAGAGCAGCAAAATGACAAGGGGTTAAACTTTGACCTGAGGTCAAACATGAAAGAGCAACTCCTGCCAGAAACCACAATGGATGCACCAGACATGCACTGACGTCCTTTACTTTTCTGCCCTTCTAGTAAGTGTCTAGGTATCCTATATGACTACATGCTTCTACTTAGTATCTCCCTCCTGTCACAGAAAATTATAAACCTCATCAGTCAGAAATATGCATTCTCTTTAAAACGAAATTCAATCAGTTGTCAAAATACTAAAGCTGGGAAGAACTGAGCACAGGGCAAGTGGAGTCGAGAAAATGTGTGAGACATTGTTATTTTAGGGTGGCAGCTGGATACAAAACGGAAACCCAGCCATCAATTAGCACACAGCAAGGCTGACCCTGGCATGGTCCAGCTGAAGCCCAGGGTTTGCAGGCTGTGGTCTCAGGGCACCGTGGTTAAAGCAGCCACTGTGTGTGAGCTGCGCTGGAGTTGCTAGGCAGTGCACACACAGAAGGCCACTGGCATGCTGGGAGAAGCCAACTAACCCTTGTGCTACAATAATGGTGGCTTTAAGTCACTTATAGCATATTTACACCTTCACATACACTCAACGTCCACTTCATTGCAAGCCCCTACTTGTGCTTTCAATCTCTGGCCACTTCTGAGTGAGGCCCACCTTATGGTACTTTATAGGGCTACTATGTAGGTATACAATTACTGACTGTTGCTGAACTATTTATCAGCCTTCCTCTAGCACATTCACAGCACTGCTGTTGACATGGTTTTATTTGGGTGGTGTACAGCTCCTAACACAGCAGTGACATGGCATGATAGTGAGGGTATAAGGCACAACAGTGCTGCTAGGGTTGTTAGACACATCAGAGTCACTACTACGTAGGTCGAGAGTGGTCCACCACCAAGATATCCAGGCCAAGAGAAGTGCTGTCGATTCCTTTTAGAGATGTATCCAGTTTTAAACTGATTGTGAACTCGGTTTCAAATTCAAAGCTGTAAAATAATCTGAAGTTGGTCTTGCAATCAAACCACAACACAACATTAGCCTTTGTGGCCCTAAAATTTCATGTTGTTGCATCCTCTAGTTCTACATAGTTCTCCTGATTTTCTGAAGTAAGGAATAGTGATCAAAGTGACCATCTCAAACACAATAAAGGAGATGGCTGAGAGCAACTCCGAATTTATTGGCCAGATAGTAATTTCCCATGGGGCTGTTCATTTTTGCTGCATAGCATCACGTGTGCCACCACCGCCGTGTTTAGGCCAGATTTCCACGGCTGTCATGGAAGAAATGTGAGTGGGTTTGTCCCACAAGAGGCGAAGGAGGAAGGTATGAGCGACACCCAAATATTATAAGACTGTCGAGAGCAGAGGAAGAAGCCAACAGCCACAGCCACCAAGAGAGAGTCCCGCCCAGCAGCACGCTGAACACGAACTGCAATTCCAACCAGCCTGTACAGGCGAAGCTGCCTCTATTGTTTGTGGTTCCGAGACTGATGCTCCATTTTAATAGAAAAAGGAGGGGGAAAGCATAAGCAGTGATAAAGAAAGACAGCCCACTGTCATGTAGGTTGTCTACAGGCCAAAACCCATTCTCCTTGGCTCCGGAGAGTCTTGTTGCCAGCATCATCGTCGGCCCAGGCGTCTGCGGGGATAACAGATCGCACCTCTTTTGCGAGTGTGGGATTGCACAGCAGCCAAGACCCAGTAAATCAACACCAGTGGCCGCTGAGGGTGAGAGAAGCGGCTGCTGGGAGCTCAGTGCCATGGAGGCTCAGACCAGGCCAAAGAAATTAGCTCTGTGATTTGAAATTTCGATGAGGAAAAAATTAATTGTAGGGCGGTTTTGCGTCCTTGTGTTTGTACCACTTTTGCAGCAGTGAGGAATCATGAGAATTTGACATGGAACACTGCTGATGAGTTGAACTATGTGACCCCTTGGGTTATTATTCGGTTATAAATCTTTAGACTTAGTATTCAGTGACTATGCTCTACATATTATAAGTAACTTATATGTAACTTATCATATTGAGAGTTCAGCACCTGCCAACTAGCTTGTTAGGGCTATTGCTTTTTCACAAGCTTCAATAGAAAAGGCCAGGTGGCACAAACTTTGTCCCAAACAGTAGCATTGGGCTTATCTAAGAGGATGCCTAGCACATTAATGCCCACTTTGATGCCCACTTTGATGCCCACAAAGCAGGAAAAGACTGTAAAAAAAAAAAAGCTAAGCTGTTTTCAGGTAGCCGTTTTCTCAATTCGTCATGAAATTAAAAATGGCAGGCAACAGGAATGCTGGCTGTCTGGAGGCTCAAGAAAACTTTCAGAGAGAACTGCTCGTAGGATTGCTCTTAGATTGAAGGACTAAGCAAAACCCTGGTTTAACTGCTAAAGAGCTTCAGGAAGATTGAGCAGACTCTAAAGTGTAGGTGCATTATTCTACTGTGCAGCAACACCTGCACAAAAGAGGCTGGGTCTAGTGGTCACTTCCCCAATATCATAAAACCAGTTGATACATGTCTTGCTTGACCAGAGCATCATTCAGTATTACTCACTCTCTCCCTCTGTTGGCCACTGCAATGAGTTATGCTGATAATGAGTGCCATACTGAGGTTTGGCTCCACTGTGGTGTATCATACTTCACTATATAGAAAGCTTGCACCACTGTCTTGTGTATAGGTCCTGGGTCCGCATGCTACAAACAGAACGAAACAATGTGCTAAGAGGTGCCCAACAGCCTCACAGGAAAAACATCAGAATTCAAGAGTATTATTTTTATAAACAGAAGGACTTCGTCTGATGCCTTTATGACCGTGTCTAAAGTCACTCTGAACAAATGAAGTGTGAATGGTTTAAACATTACAATGCTTTCGGGAAGCAGAGTATGTTTAGAGAAGGGAAATAATCATTTGTCCTTCTTGACTCAAAGACAGCCCAATGCCGTGTTTCACAGTGCGAGTTGTGAGAAATGCCCTGACAGAAGAGTATTTTTATCACTGCAGACCCCCGCAGTAAGTTAAGTTAGCCAGCACTACACTCTCTTTGGTGCCGTAATTTGCTCTCCTAGGCCGTATTTCCACGCAGTGATGCTCTGCACCAGATTAGTAATATGTGTATTTTAATTAACATCTGTTTTAAATCGTTTATCATTAATAATATATGTATAGTGTATGCACTCATCATTATTTTTCCACTGTAAGAATCAAGTAAAACTATAAAAATTCCTATTCCAATTTTCAGTAGGAAGGGAAGTGCTTTGGGTGCCGCTGGCTTGCTCAAAAGAGGCTTAGGCCCGGTTGCTTTGTCATAATCTGAACTGAAATGTTGCTTACCTGCTCAATAATAATAATAATAATAATAATAATAATAATAATTACAATAATACACCAGTTTTAATCTTAAGTTTGGCATAGAGGCATGTGATAGAAAGCACCCCTGGACATCTCGTCACTAGGTATACATCTATTACAGAAACAGGCTTCTAAAACATAAGTACTGTTTCTTTGCCTAACTGAACACATTGCAAAAAAAGAAATCCAATGTATTAAATTTGGAAAATAAACTGGAACTGTGTCTAAATTGTGCTTATTTACACACAGAAAATCAGCCGAATGTGTAATTTGGTCAGAGACGTTCAAACTTTGGCGTAAGACTTTTGCATCTTTACCGCAGAGCACTTGCGTTTGGGGTCACTGAGGCCAGGGAGAAGCACACTGCCAACAAGCTGTACCTCGAGCAGGGTGAATAGCTTCTGCACTGAATGCCTGTGTAGAGCGCAAAAGCAGCCTGGCTGTTTTCTCATTAACCAACCTAACGCTTTTATCTACCAGCACACGCTCATATTATACAGTGTTAGACTGCCGGGTCATAGATCCCATGTGTGTTATGTACAAGTAGTAATATGTCTAATGACTGAATGACAGAATTACGCTTATATATCAACTTATATATCATGAAAATCATGAGATTTTGACACAATGTAAAGAACAACCAGATTCATATTGATTCACAGATTTACATTCACATGTAAAAAAAATGAAAAACAGCAAAGATGGAGAGAAAAGGAGGATATGCACTCTTGGACATCGCTGTTCTGCATTTTTACATAATGTGAATCTGGCAGTTGTTCTTTACAGTGTGTCAAATGTCATGATGAATGGACTACAAATGCTCCAACTGATGTAATAAATAAATATATGACTTATAAATATAATATAATCAAATATGTTTACATTTAGTTTAATAGAAAGTTTTTTCTACTTCTACTGTAAAGATGATTTTAGATACAAGGTTTTTACGTGACAGTGACAATATAAGGAATATACACACAGTATATACAGTAGCATATTACAGCAATATCAAACTTTAAACAAACATAAATATAAACGATTGAAACAATTTTTTTATTTTCTCAAATTTTATTTACCATTAAATACTACTTGTACATTCATATTTTTTCTCAATATGCTTTAATTATTATAAATACATAGCATACAAACTATAATATATTTATGTTTTATATATATATATATATGTGTGTGTGTGTGTGTGTGTATTACAATGTGTGTGCGCGTGTGTACATAAACCCACACTTTCTCATAAATACTTACACACGTACACACAACAAGCACATACATGCATACACACACACACACACACACACACACACACACACACCACCAAAACCTCCCCCAGATCTTGCGCCGCCCCTCCGCAGCCCTTCAGGAGGAACTAAAGTGAGGTGGGAGCTCCACGCTGAGCTTAGTACCATCACACACGCTGCAGCAGCACCACACACACTCTCTCTCTCTCACGCGCGCGCGCACACACACACACACACACATACACACATACACACATACATTCACACACTCTCTCACTCACCGCGGGTGGACTAGACCCAGCGCAGCTCCCTCATCCTCAGCCCGCTGCCATCTGCCCCACGGTGCTGACGAGAGAGAGAGAGAGAGAGAGAGAGAGAGAGAGAGAGAGACAGAGGTAGAGAGAGGACGATTATGAAGGACAGAGGGAAAGAGCAGCTGAGGCAACAGGCGACACTCCTCCACTCACCCTCTTTCTCCAGATCCCTCCATCTCTGTGTGTGAGGGGAGGCAGGAGAGACGCGTCTGCCACAGGAGGACGAGAAGAAGGACAAGCCCCTCATGACCTGATGATGGATTAGGTGGTCTTTAGAAGTGATAAAGTCAAACCAGCTCACCTCCGGCTCTGCAGAACCGTCTCCCCTGTGGATTGTACACGGACAGCCCTTTTTCTCCGTGCTTTCTTTCTTTGAAAGTTTGTCAAGATGTCCTCGGAGCATTTGCTGAAGTCGCTGCTGATGCTGTTTCTGGCGCTTTTCTCGGCCAACGCGAGCAACTGGCTGTAAGTGCAGAATTTCTCCTCATTCATTCCCTACCTCTCTCACCCTCTCTCTCTCTCTCTCTCTCTCTCACCCTCTCTCTCTCTCCCTCTCTCACCCTCTCTCACCCTCTCTCTCTCTCCCTCTCTCACCCTCTCTCTCCCTCTCTCACCCTCTCTCTCCCTCTCTCTCTCTCTCTCTCACCCTCTCTCTCCCTCTCTCACCCTCTCTCTCTCTCTCTCTCTCCCTCTCTCACCCTCTCTCCCTCTCTCACCCTCTCTCTCTCTCCCTCTCTCACCCTCTCTCCCTCTCTCTCCCTCTCTCACCCTCTCTCTCCCTCCCTCTCTCACCCTCTCTCACCCTCTCTCTCCCTCTCTCTCTCTCCCTCTCTCACCCTCTCTCTCTCTCCCTCTCTCACCCTCTCTCTCTCTCCCTCTCTCACCCTCTCTCCCTCTCTCACCCTCTCTCTCTCTCCCTCTCTCACCCTCTCTCCCTCTCTCACCCTCTCTCTCTCTCCCTCTCTCACCCTCTCTCCCTCTCTCTCCCTCTCTCACCCTCTCTCTCCCTCTCTCACCCTCTCTCTCTCTCCGTCTCTCTCTCTCCCTCTCTCACCCTCTCTCTCTCTCCCTCTCTCACCCTCTCTCTCCCTCTCTCACCCTCTCTCTCTCTCTCCCTCTCTCACCCTCTCTCTCTCTCCCTCTCTCTCCCTCTCTCTCCCTCTCTCTCTCTCCGTCTCGTGCGCACGAACGTTAGCTATAGCTAAATTTGCTGACACGTCTAAAAACCGGGTTAATTAGCTGTACTACAGCACTGTCGGTCATGTTTTAGTCACTCACCTGCTCAGAAATTGGTCGAAAATGCTGGATTTTCACCCAGTCATGAGTTTTTAATGAATTTTTATTAATTTTATGAGGGTATTTTAAAAGATAGCGCTTTCACTTGCGCTCGAGCTCATTTCCGAGGACACCTCGGTTCACCTCAGTCTTTAACAGGGAACTCCTGGGTGAATTTCTTCGGACATTTAGACACATTTACACCTCAGAGGCTGCTAACCTCTCATTTTGAGCTTTAGCATTTTAGATTTTAGACCAAACATAATTTGGCTAGCTTAATAATCTAAATATAGCTGCTTCTGAGATGCTGGATGAAGTTCCTCTCCGGTTCTTAAGACGATTTCATTCACTTTCTATTCACTTTTTGCTTACTTTTTATTTTTAGTGCCTGATTAAACCTCATTTATGAAGAAACAGCAGACTATTTTGCTGCTTTTAGACTGTCCACTGCACAGGGGTCAGTTCCACACGAACCCGGCGATACCCATCATCTACTCACCTGAGGCGATGACTGAGGCCTTGTGTTCATTCCTGTGGTGAAGTTAGTCATGTTTCTGACGACCTACAGTCAGTTAAAGTAACCACAGACCAGCTTAAACACTTATATTGTGTTATTATCTAGAACAGCAGACACCAACCCTACTTCTTGTAGGCCTCACCTCCAACCTCCAACCTCCTACTTCCATAATGAGGTCTGCAGGAAGGTGCATCTCCAGGAGCAAGGGTTGGTGACCATGTTCACACCATCCTTGCTTGAACTCTTAACCCCTTTGCATGGAAAACCCATAAAGCTGTTGAGCAAATAAATCATCTTTATAGGGAATAATCTTAGTAACTGAGGTGGCAAAGAAACCACCTCGCAGCTCAGTTTGAAGAGCAGGTTGGTGATGAAAGCCAAATTAGCATCAAAACGTACGGTATAAATCATTTCCTGCAACTTTCAGAAAAAGGTTGTATTAAAATGTGCAGTTCGTAGGACGTCCAGCAGCAGGTTAACACACAGTCTAAAATCATGCTTGTTATGGTGTCTCAAAAAAAGGTTGGGAGATATCTCACAGACATTTTCACAATATACTTAATTATTTTCGGATGTTTTTGATCACAATAATGGTAACATTGTTATATTGCTCACCCCCAATCTAGGCAACCTCGAGAAGACAACTGTAAATCTTGTTTTTTACTCGCAGGGCCAGTGATCTAGACTAGGTGTTTCTAGACGGCTACAGTTTCTGGATGAGATGTTCCCCATGGCAGAGTCCAAGTGTGCAGTGAGAATGAACCCAAAAGAGTCCAACCCAAGCTAGTACTACTGAATTCATGTGAGGTAGCTGTTTGTTCACTGCAGTAAGAGGGGATTTTTACTTTAAGAAGTATTCCTTAAACACTGTAAGAGTTAATTCAGCTGGAGATTTGGCTGTGCAAACACTATTAGTGCTTGTTGGTGGCTTGCGCAGCGGCTGTAGGTGTGGTGGAAGCAGCAGGTCCAGGGCAGGCACGGGCATGCGGCGCACCTGAGGGGGAAAAAAACCCTCTCACCTGTCTGCAAAATATGATTTTTCTGACAGAGTAAATCCGAACAGGAGCTCGTCCACCCCCATACTGTGACATGTAGTAAGAGGCAGCTTAGGAAAGAGCAGAACACAGCACAACAATACACACGTTATGGCCAGGATTTATGCAATGTGTGCGATCCTCAAGGTTAGGCCCACTAAGGTATATTTTGAGATACAGGAATGAAGGGTTTGTACTTTCTTTATAAACAGTGGCCAAAGAATGAGTGATCAGATATGTTCAGATAAGGTAGCCTGAAATGCATGTTAGCCTTTCAAGTCTGAGTATTTTCCTAAAGCAGGAATCGAGCAAGAATGGTGATGAAGGGCTCACTTTATAGACGTTGACATTCCCTGTTATATATTCTTTACTGTAATCCAGTTCTGTTGCAGTTTACGCCACTCTGCAACTTTCAGAGGACTGGTCTGAAACTTGTTCTGTAGAGAGATCGACCTTCGGATATGCGCTTGCTGTGCTGTCCCTTCTCTGCTACTGTAACCCAACAGGAACAAACTGAAGGCAGAGTGGCAGTAAACATAAGGCACTGTAAACTCTATAAGATGCTAGTTATTTAGATTAGGTCATTGCTTTGCCGTCTTCGTCAGTGAGAGCTAACAACAAATTCAAGGACTTGATAAAAATTGGGTTATTATTATTAGCCTGTCATTATAAGGGTTGCATGATGCCCTGACACATAATTGCTTTAAACAATTAACGGCACCAGACTGATGTTTCTATCTGACCAATAATTCAAAATGAAATTTGTTGTGCTATAGAAAAGCAGACTGGTTTTGTTAAGATGATGGTCTGCTGACTGCTGCACTTGTATATGTGCATTTTTAACATTTGTTACTGCATTTATCTGTAACATCAGTCTATTTGAATGTAGTGGCAATTTTTGCATTTTAAAAATGTATTGGCATCGGCCAATAAATACATGCAAAAAATAATTATATTGGATATCGACCCATCAGCCAATAATGCTCATATCGATGCATCCCTCCACATTTTTACATTTTTATTCCAATCGTACTTTCACTCTGAAGCCTGCCAGTGCTTTTTGGACGCTGAAATAAATGGAAAGGTTGATAACGCAATGAAGCGTACTGAGGCTAAACTGCTAAACTTGAAGCAAAATGGCATAGTTGACATTTTACAGTTGCTTTTAACTCAACAGCCATTGGTTAAAGTCTTTTCAGGCAGGGATTTATGCTCTACTGTTCATGCGTTTGTCCATCAGCACCTCCAGTTTATAATGGCGCTGTATGAGCGAGCACTTTGTGCTGCACCTGCACCTGCCTGCTAGTACAAATAAGCAATGTTGAGTTAATGGGCTCAATAAGCAATGGGGTGGAGGAGGACGACTCGCTACTCTAATAAATATGCCGCATTCCAGGTTTAGGCTGTATTTTATTGATAGGAAATGTTACATTTCTTTTTGAAGGTGTTGTTTGCGACACTGAGGCACCTGTTGGTGAGTATTCAAAAGCTTATCAAAATGAAATACCAAAGTTTTTGACCTTTGACGACTGGCGCAGGCAAAAAATCCTATCTTGAAATATCACTCATGCTTTTGAAATGTTTTCCCATCGAAAGTATTAAGTGTTAATAGCTTATAACAGTTAAGTTAAAGTCATTATGGTCGCTAAACACCCACCAAGTCTAACCCACAATGACCTGCTGTAGCTGCAGCTTTTCTTTCCTACCACATTAGTAGTTTTTAGATAAGACTTGACACCCATGCTGTACACATATACCTATTATACTGTGTGTGTATATATATATATATTGTATATACTGGAAGTGTAACAATTCACAAAATTCAAGTTGCTAAACATTTATCTATTCATAACAAGCCTTAGAGATTTTGCTAATGACCAAAATGAGGTGTTAATGTGGTGCCACGTATGTCTTTTTAACTTTTTGGCTCTGATAAATGCAGATACTGAAGTACTTTGTCATGGTTGACTGGATGACTCCATGTCATTCTGCCTGGGATGGAAAGAATAGTGGTTTAACCATCTGCAAAGGACAGTCAATAAATAGTCTGCAGCTGATGAGCAACTCGAGAAGAGAGAAACCCCTAATGCGAAATATATCCTGGCGCCTAACGCCGCTAACACAAATAACACCAGTGACAACAGGTCAATGAAGTTGTGAAAGCTGTGTTGTCACATACCCTCAGTCTTTCAGCTGCCTATTCTAAGGACCCCCAGGACGGTTACTAAAATGCTTCTAATTTGGGCCATCAAAGACTTTCTTTTGTATATTTGGAGAAAGTGAAACTTTTGAACACTCCACCAGAAGATACCGACCTACTGTTTAAAAGTCTTACAGCCATGACCGATAGTGTCTCAGCACTGCTTTTACCCATAACAGGCCTTTTTCATTAGGTATTTGTTTTTAGGGATAAGGGTCAAGTGGCTTATTAGCACCTCTGTCTCGAGACGTTCCCTCCAGCCAGACCACCAGATGAAAACAAATGAGAGCTTAATTTTTAATACCCCCTTTTTGCCGTTTTTCCAGTCTTTGCATTATTTTTATGTGCTGCACGGTGCCCACAAAAAGTGCCTGGTTTTACTCGACTTAATTTCCCCTGAAAATAAAAAGGCAGCCAGAGCTGGAAATAACCCCTACAGGCCCTTTCGGCACCCAGCTAGCACCAGTAATTGTGCTAATTGCCCCGTCCCCCCACACACGCTTCACCTCCCTCGCTTCACTACTCTATTCCTGTGCATTCTCCCAGCTTCTCCTCAATCCCTCATCGCTCCTCACAACCTGTGTTTTATCACACTGACCGCAAGGCATTACCAGGATGTGGCATTTAACACCGCTGAGCTCCTTGGTTCCAGAGTCAGACTCCATCCCCAAGCAATAGATCCATGCTTCAGAGTTATGGAAGTGTTATGTGCAATGCCCATATTCATAGATTTTGAACAGACACGTGAAGGTGATATGTCAATATGCTATCATAACTGTGATTAATTCTTGTGAGTATATTAAGGATATCATCATTACATCTAGAACCTGTATAGTAAAATGTATGTAAACAACAACCAATGCATTGTGTCTGCATAAACTGCATAGCAACAAGCAGCTGAATGAATGCCAGCCTATTTTTGCTCAATAAAATATTATCGATTTCGGCACTACTTGTTATACTGTATCTGTAACTGGGGTAAATATAGTAGATGGTCACAGGTACAAGCAATGATGCTAAAATACTGAAAAGAATACTGAATTGCTTACTTGTGTGTGTGTGTGACTAATTGCTGTTTGTGTAGAAGATGTCCACAGATGCTAGTATTCGTGAATGTGTTATTATTCTCTTTGGACATCGTTGGCCCAAGTGAACCTGTTTTGGCTCCATTGTGACTGTACTCCCCTGTTGCACCCCTTATCCGTTCTGGGTTGAGGTTTCCAAGAAGCAGCAGCGTGCAAAGAGAATAGCATGAATCTTACACAAAGAGAAAAAACAAGGTCCTCATTGTGTAAGACGGTCTATCGCAAGGTAGGACTTGCTGGACATTTTGCAGAGATGATTGAGGTGATGCTGAGGTCTTAAAGGGTTCTTGGATTAATGCTCGAGGGAGAAATTGAGATAACACTGCCCTCTAGAGTTAAGAGATCCATTTTGGCTTGGGGGAAGAGCTGGATTCATTCTGGTTCAGAGTCCTGAAACTGAAAGCAGTGACCTCTATACATGGCTCTTCTTTGTTCAGTCTTTGAGTTTCAGAAGTGTAACCTGTATGACGGATACCTTAGATTACTGAGAATGAGTTGATCTCTTTTGTTACTCATTGTCAATGTCTTTTTAAAGGTCAGGATACACAAGGGTTCCTAAACGGTTCTTGGCTTGGATGCTTGCTTGATTAGACTGGTGTAGAACCTGGACATTAGATTTGAACTATTTTTCCAAACTTGGGTTTTTTTCAGAAGACAAAAGTAGCGTACCCCAGTGTAGCTTTTACACGTTACACTTGGCATGTTTGTTTTTAAGAGTGTAGAAACTGGTGATGGCAGGATTTGTGTAGCTCAGTAACTCTCATTGTCGTTTTATGGTGTTTTCTATTCATTAATACAAATAAAAACAGTACATTTACTTGTAAACTGTGGTAACTGGTAACTAGGTGGGCAACAAGGCAGGCAAAATGTTATCGTTATTATAATAAATGATGCTTTTCTGAGCGTATTGTGGGTGTCATCAGTGCTTAGAGCACTGACCAACTGCAGGTTTTATTACTGAGAGTGTAGTTAGTCCTGTTCAGACAGATGTAGGGCAGCAAATGTCTTTAAAATCTGGTTCAAATGGTGTATAGCTGTTAGAGTTTGTTGTTTCTGGTGCATCGTCTTTGATCTCATCAACATCTGCTGCATCGCAAGACAAGGTCATTGGGGTCAGCATGGCGAGTTGGGGTGCAGTGTTGTCCAGAACAGACAAATTTGTGTATAGAGCTGTGGAGGTCTTATCCCACGAGGCTGTGACGAGAATAAGAAAGAAAAGAAATGAAGGAAACGAGGGGGAGTATAATGCATCACTTCCCTTAAATGTGTCCCGTAGGATGGTGAAATTACTCCAGATAAACATGCCTTTCAACGCGCAGTCGTGAGTACTCAGCAGTGCAGAGCTGAGAAATATGTAAATATCAAATATTGTTATAAACACAGGCGACGTGGGGCTGCGCTCTGTGCAGCATACGTGGCTCTATTTGCTGTAAGCAGCTCTGGCAAGTTCTCTATTTACCCCACCTATTTACTGGTGATATTTTCCCCCAGACAGCAACTGTAAACAGCTGCTAGTTTGGTGATTCAATAAAACTCAAAAAAGGTGCAGAGAGAGGTCTGCTTCGCTGGGGCTCCTCTCTGGCTCTGTCTGTACCTTTCATCTGTGAACACGAGGATCCTTGTTTCTTTCAACTTGCTTTCACCAGACTTCTGAAGTACAACTGTCCAGCACATTTTAGTATTTTTCTGTCATCTAACACACACACACACACACCTCAACTCAGGAAGGGCTTGTTAATTAGCTAATCAGGTGTGTTAGAGCAGGAAAAATAATGAGCGCATGCTCCTACCAAATACCAGAGTATTAAAAACCTCAGTCAGTCTGTGATAAACTTGTCCATATCTAAGTGACCGTATCTTAACGCAGACAGCAAATAAGCATGCTTGTACCAAACTCTACATGAGTGACCAGCTTTCTGAGTTGCATCAAGTGCTGACATTGCCCCCCTTTTTCCTCATTTCTCTCTCTCACCCCCTTCTCCTCACTCGTACAGGATGGTTGCGTGCTAAGCCGAACAGGCCTAAGCCATGTGGAGCCGACGGCGCTCGGAGACCAGGGCAGCTTAATTCAACACAAACACGTTACAGAAAAAGTGGGGCGGCCCATCTCTAGGTGAAAAAGATTCCCGGAAAGCGACAGGGCAGGCCTGCTACCATTCTCTCGGAGGGCGTAAAAAAAAAAATCCCACAGTCTCCTCTCACTGTTTTGTTAACCCGTAGTGTGCGGAAGGTACGGAACGGACGGAAAACAAAGGGCTGCAAAAGACGGGGAGGAAGAGAGAGCGAGAGATAAAACCCGAAGCAGTGCAAACAAAATCACCCACGTCCCCCTCAAGGTCTTGGACCAGTGAATTCCCATGTGAAAAAGGTCTCAAAACCCAAGGCGAAATCTCTCGGCATATGGTTTATCAGGTGTTTTGTTTCTGGAAGAGTCAGGCTTGTTATGAGCTCCAGCATCATAGGAGCAGCTGGTTTGGATATTTTCGGCCCTCGTCCGGCTTTGATTTTGTGGAACAGGCCAGTTGTCTGTGATCATCATAATCACATGTGCAAAGGGTGGATGAAGAGCAGTGTTGATGATTGGAATTTGTAGGAAACTCTTTGCTCTTACAAACTACACAAGCTCTTAAAGGAACAGTTAGGTGCAAAAAAGGCAGTGTATACAGTTTTGACTTTAGCCCAAACAAAAATGTTAAATAGCCAGGGCGTAGTTTTGCATGAAATTGGAGAATTTAAAAGCTTCACGTTTCTTCAAGCTTCTGCTGATTTCAGCTATGCAGTGTCCATTTGTGCATTTTATATAAAAAAAGAGAGTATGCCAGTGTCTGAAACCACAAAGTTAAGGTCTGTTTGAGACTTACGGTGCAGTTCACCTAGTTTGAGATGGTTATTTTCATTCTCATTTAGATCAGAGGTGTCAGTATGGGTTTCTTTCAGGATGCACATGGGCAGGTTAGTGTTTGTCCTTATAAAAATATCTGACTAAACTATTCAGCCAATTTGGCGAGGCCTTCATAAGTGTTAAAGAAGGAAAACGCTGATTGCTATAATGTTATAATCGCTATTGATTAAACTGGTGTAGACCCTCAAAATACTTGCTGCAAATCTCAAAAGCCAATAGATTTAGTTTCAAACATAAACTTTCAATTGAGTGAAAATTTGACGCAGTACCCTTATTTTTACTCTTCGTTTTTCTGGACTTTTGACACCCCCTGATTGGTAGGGTGAGGTGAAAATTGTGTACATATTTGACCAACCTTTCCTCGAGGAAAAACCTCAGTCTGCACATGCTGTAAAAGGACTTCCAATAGCTGTTTAATTGACCATGATAATTGATGTCAGAACACTAATAAACACATGCCAAAGGGCCACATGGAATGGAGAACTTGGGCTTAATCGGGTGAATGATGTCATGTATGAGATAGAGGCAGCGGAAGAGGATGGTGAGGAAGAGGTTATCGGACCGACTGAGTGCTGAGATGAGTGTCTCGGAGATGTGAAGGGGTGTGTGTGCTATCTGCCCCATCCCTGGCCCACGTAATTAGGCCTTGTCAACAGCAGAGAGGGCTAGGATATGATATGCCCTACCACAAGGACTTGCCTCGTTTTTTTGGGGTTTTTTTTAAGTCTTGGGAAGTACATCCAGGCTACAAGCTGAAGCCAAACCAGTGAGGGAGTGTTCGAACAGTTTGGCAGAAAGCCAGATTTACACAACTTGAGTGTATTTGATATACCTTGTAGTTTGAAGCAAGTGTGTGGTGATTGAGGCATGCAGTTCTGTGATCTTAATTGGCGGGGCAAAGCCACACATTACATCTTAGCTGCATTAGCCTCAGAGCTCCAGTGCAACACAAAATAGGCTGATAGGCTACATTTGAAGTAAGAGGAGATGGTGCACAACTATGTCTTTAATCAGCATTATGGTGTATAGCTAAAGTGTGACAATTAGTGGGAAATGCGAATGGACACACCACATGTAGCTGCCACACACATTATATAGCCATGCCTACATTCACTCTTGTAATGCCTGAGTCCAGTCCATTAAGCAGCAATGCTTTCATGTGTGTCAGGTCTCGATTACGGACCCCTCTCAAACGATTTGTTTTACCCAGACATCTACACTCGCGCCCATTAGGGTTTCCAGAGAGAGAGACGGTTGTTTGGATGGGAACCCCTAAGTGTGTTTTTGACGAGCTCGTGAAACGGCCTATTTTTATAAGGTGCCGTTAAAAAAGAGCTGGACCTGGGCGTCACTCGGTAGACGCTCTTCCTCTCACATGTCTCCCTGACCCTCCTGCCCTGGAGGTGAGAGCGAAAGATAATCTTCAGCCGCCCCCTCAGCGTCCTCCTGACCTCATGTGCAGAGCCAAGCCTTCCAAGAAGCTCCTAGCGATTCCTCACTGTTTATGTTTACGCTGTTTGTGCTTACCAGATGGTTAAACAAACAGATAGCTACAAAGGGTCGTTGAACTCATGGAATGATGCTTAAGTTGATCAAGTGCTCTGTTTGGTCAGTTTTGAATTATTTGCCACACCATGTGGCCCCACGCTCTTCCTCCAAGTCTGCGGATTAATGCTGTAGGATTTAAGGTGCCTCCTCATGTCCGATGTAGGACTAAAGAATCTCAGATGTAGTTTCTGAATCGGGAAATTTGTTAAGAGAGTTTTTTTTTTTAATTCTTGGAAATCCAGAGCTCTTGTTGTTTTGCTATACATACATTGCTTATATTACATGAAATACAAAACATCTGCAGTGTAGTGTAGTGCAGTGTAAACCTTGCTTGCCCTGTGGCTGGCTGCGGTTTAGTCCCTCCGACACCATGCTACACCAGAGTCCTTGCGTTGGACAATATTGATTTAGGTGGATCACTCTTTTCTACTTGAATCTATGTTTTTATTTTAATGCCCATGCATAACTAACCTATTTCTCTGTGCGTCTGTTTTTAAGGTACCTGGCTAAGTTGTCCTCCGTGGGTAGCATCTCAGACGAAGAGACGTGTGAGAAGCTGCGAGGGCTGATCCAGAGGCAGGTGCAGATATGCAAGCGGAACGTGGAGGTGATGGACGCTGTCCGTAGAGGTGCCCAGTTAGCCATCGACGAGTGCCAGTATCAGTTTCGCAACCGCCGCTGGAACTGTTCCACACTGGAGACCGTCCCGGTCTTTGGCAAGGTGGTCACACAAGGTCAGTAAAACCATGCATGAGCAATATGGTCTTTACCAGAGATTTTAGTCTATAGAGGAACTATTTTGTTTCTTCTTCATCATCCCACTCTCGAAGTTGACAGTTTCTAATGCCTAGTGTTTCTATTGCGCTTTTGTTATTGTCACAGGCACCAGGGAGGCCGCCTTCGTGTATGCGATCTCTGCTGCAAGCGTGGCCTTCGCAGTGACAAGGGCTTGTAGCAGTGGGGAGCTGGAGAAGTGTGGCTGCGACCGTAACGTCCACGGCGTAAGCCCAGATGGTACGATTGAAAAAAAATAAATAAATAGAAGTTCATTTTAGCTGGGATGTCATAGTCATAAGTGATAAAGGCATGTGCAATGAACATTACAGGCTGTGCTTACATAGTTATTTTGTCATCTAAGGCATCCCATTTCACTATTCAATTCTCTCTCAATCACTCTAGGCTTCCAGTGGTCAGGGTGCTCTGACAACATTGCCTACGGAGTTGCCTTCTCCCAGTCGTTTGTGGACATTAGGGAGCGAGGCAAAGGGCAGTCATCCAACAGAGCCCTTATGAATCTCCATAATAACGAGGCAGGGAGGAAGGTAAGACCCACAGACGCTTAATTGGATCTCATTCCAAGATTACTAGTAAGGCATATGAACTGATGAAACTCCTTTCTCCTTTCTGCAGTAGTGGTGTAGAAAATGCATTGACCAGAATATGGCTGTATCCACTTGAAATGTGATAATTAATCATAAGAATATGAATAAAATAAAACATTTCAAGATGCTGTCCCAAGTTAAAACTGACGTAAAGGTCATTGGAACATTATAATCAATTGTAACTGTTTTTAATAATATTTAATAAGTTATGTAATTAAGATTATAATTTAGTTTGGTTAAAATAAAATTATTAGACTATTTTAAAATGCCAAAAAATGTTTATCCGTTTACATTTGTTTATTGATCTGTAAAAGTAATCATTTTAAAGTAATGAAATTTTAATAATGGTGAAAATAGTGAGATTTCATGCTGCACCAGTTTCCTAAAAAAATCATAATTAAATCATATCTCTGTGAGGGCAAGAATTGACATAGATATTCCTTGCTATTTCCAGGCTATTCTGAACCACATGCGAGTAGAGTGTAAATGCCACGGTGTCTCAGGCTCCTGCGAGGTGAAGACCTGCTGGAAGGCCATGCCGCCATTCCGCAAGGTGGGCAACGTCATTAAGGAGAAATTCGACGGCGCCACAGAGGTAGAACAGCGCAAAATAGGCACCACGAAAGTGCTGGTGCCGCGGAACTCGCAGTTCAAGCCGCACACGGACGAAGACCTGGTCTACCTGGACCCCAGCCCGGACTTTTGCGATCACGACCCCCGGACGCCGGGCATGTTGGGAACCGTAGGCCGCTACTGCAACAAAACTTCAAAGGCCATCGACGGCTGCGAGCTGATGTGCTGCGGCCGTGGCTTCCACACGGAAGAGGTGGAGGTGGTGGACAGGTGCAGCTGCAAATTTCACTGGTGCTGCTACGTCAAGTGCAAACAGTGCCGCAAGATGGTGGAAATGCACACGTGCCGGTGATCCACTTATTCCCTCCTTCAAGTCCCCTCTGCTAAACTTTATTTAGAACGCCTCCCTTTTCCTACCACCTCCTTAACACGCCCTGGGAAACCAGACGAATATGCGAAGAAAAAAGGGGAAACACAGACATTCCCGATCACTTCATACATTGATAAAAGAACATGTCATACATGAGACATACGTGTCTAGGGGCAAATAGAGTTGTTGTTGTTGTTGTTTTTTTTCATTTCGAGTCCCACTTGAGAGTATTTTTCTCTCCATTTTTTTTATGTGGTTGCTCTCTTATTTTTGTATTTTTTTTAACTTATTGGAATCAGAGAGTGAATTTTTAATGTGACTTGCTCCAAGGGGAGTGGTACGGGGTCGAAGAGGGTTGATGGACAATTGGAACAGTGGGGTTTTGAGGGAGACGAATTGGAAGTGGAGTTGGGGGGAGGGGGGGGGGGTGTTTGAGTGCCACCCCCTCCAGTTGTTGATGCTGCTTTAGGATCTCACCTGGAGTGATGGACATCAAGGGATTTTTCTAACTGACTTCTAGAACAAGGAACATTACATCTTGAGGTGCAGTCCAGGTGTACATTTATGTTTTTCTCTCGGAAAGTAGCATTTTTAGCATTGTATTTGGCCATTTGTATGTGGCCATGATGCTGCTTCAACAAACACTCATGAATAATGTGTACAGCAGTGATATCCTTATAATATTGAGTATTCCATAGGGAAGCAAACCAACTCTAAAAACAGGACTGAACGGAACGACTACAAGCCTACCATCGAAACACTTACTGAACATTGTACTGAATCCATGTATTACTTAGCTCATAGGCCGAAAATCATGGAAAGCACACCATTGGCTTGGAACGCTTACCATCTTTCCCCCCCAAAAAAATATACGGCAAACGAGTTGTTTACTGGCAGGTCAACTTGGTTGGACCATGGATGCTGTGCACAGTGACTCCAGCACTTTTCATCTCCAGATGCACATACCACAAATAAACAAATTCCCAAAGCATTCCCTGTTCTATCAACGTGAGGCAGAGTGACTGAGTTATTTATGACAACTATGTACAACTACCATAATTCCAAGTTTTCTATAGTACAACCATGCTATCCAGTATGCTTCTAAAGGAACATAGCTCTGTAAAAGACTTATACACTGAAGAGGACTATACTGCATATGAATGTATGTCTAACTGAAATATATGCCATGTGAAAGACTGACACAACTGTTGCATTTCTTCACGAGCTGTGGTGAGGGAAAACTTTCCATTGTGAAGATAAAACTGGTCTCCTTGCTCGACACACACACACAGAGAGAGAGACACCGTACGACATAACTATCTTTTATTTGCTTTCTTTGGTCGGATTGGTTAGACCTGTAAACGAAGGAATGAAAGTCTCCTTGTTGTAAAACTCTGGTGTCACATAGTGTGGTTTACGACAGCACTCTCTTCCTCAGGCGCACTGCCCCACGCTGCACTGTCACCGTCGAGGGTGGGTTCATGTTATGCAGGCAAGCCTAAACAGTCTCATATATCTACAAACAGTAACTACATTTAAAGGAATACTTTGGCCAACAGGCAGATCTACTAAACGTCCCACTTACATAGCAAAAACAGTCAGTTAGCCAAGGCATATTTGGTGTGTGCTTCCTTAGTTTTGCGTTTGGTCTAATTGTTGCTCCCTGACTAAAGTAGCGAGCGAGTATTGAAGGTCTCCATCTTTTCTGTTTTTAAAGCTGGAAGTATAACTAAACACCACAAAAGCAAAAACCAAAGACTATTTAATATGGCTAAGCAACATGGTTTGAGGCAAGTGTGATGACTTGGTTATTAGCTAACTTTACTCAGCAGCTATATTATCCTCTTATTAACACCAAACCTCTATATTAACACCAAACATGGCTTGGCTGAATGAGTATACCTGGGATATGGGGTATAAATTTAGGGTATAAATTTAGCCCTATTTGGATGGTAAAATTTAACTAGGGTAATTCTTTCATGGTGGCTGTGATTTCTGATCCATGATTTCCGTCTGGATTGCCCAACTCTGTGGTCGTCCAAGAAGTTTAGTCCCGACTGGATTCACATCTCTGTGATTTTCCATGCAGATGTCGCCTCATGTTGGAGGCACATATCCCAGATACTCCTGTAGATATTAAACACTCAAAAAGTGAACTGAAATTAGAGCCAATGTTTCATTGATGGGTCGGAGACAACTGTTGTGAATGTGATCATGTGACCATGCGATTCCAGCATTCAGGCTATTTTATTCCTGGACTAATCAAATTGGAGTAGGGCGAAGGCATCAGCTTTAGGCATCGAACATGTCTTGGCTGAATGGGCCTATCTTGGTGGACGGGATTGAATTTACATGGAGTTCCGGGGGATAATCCCCCTCTTTCCTGAGGGCTTTTATTTATGTGCGGATCGGCCATGTCTGCGTGTTTTTAGAAAACGACGGGCCAAATGACCTGCTGTTTTACACTTTTACACTAATTTTAGTTTTGGAAAGTGTATCCGATGTTTATCCAAACTTTTTCTAAATGAAAGTTCAGAAAATTCCAGAAAATTCTGAACTTTCCTTCACCCCCAACTGAAACAAATGCCTGCAGGTCTATCGGACTGTTTGGATCGACCGTTGCGAATGTGATTATGTGGCAAGTGGATGCAAACATTTAGGTCCTGCCATCCAGATCCGCAAATTTTAGCTAAGGGGACGTCCCCCTGATAAACACCCACCCATCCGGATAGGGTTTCTGACAAATATCCCTTTAACATTTTCCCCATTTGTGCATAATTTCGCCTGTGTAGGAGAGCGAAGTAAGGTTAATTGCCCCCTTCAGCACCCCGAGCACAGCTGCCCGGTAACACAGCCTAGACTGCACCCAGCCAGCCGTGCCACCATGCCAAGAATAATAAATATTTATAGAAACTATGTGTGGAATAATGACAGGAATGAGGGATGTTACCACACGTACGTGCGGTTCACTGCTACAACTCAGCAGCTCCGAAAGTACTGTTCTCGCGCCGACGTCACCACCAACTCCGTCAGTGCCCAGTGGGGCTTTTTATAAGTGGATTTTCCCTGTGGCCTTTTTAAACGAGGTAATTACCACGGAGGACAGTAGGGTCAGCTGACGCCATAGCGGTTGGATAAGAGGAGTATAAATATATATATAAATTGCCAAGTTTACAGCAGTGGTTATGTAGTAAACCAACAACAGTTGAGGACAAGCAGCAATGCCTGTCAAAAGTTTGGGGACAAGTTTTCAAAACGAGTTTAGTATAAATGAACATTTCTTCATTGGTTTATCGGTTTGTATTTGGTTTATATAAATCAGGAAATATCACAAGCAAGAAATGGGTCTTCAGAAGTCTATTCTAAGTCTAAGAGATATTTGATTTATATATTAAATAAATAAATAAATAAATATATAAATAAATAAAAACCTGACCCATTTTCCTCCCACTTAATGCAGGACATTTTTTCCTTAGTATCATCTTTCGCCTGGAGTGTGCCCGAGTGTGTGAATGAATTTTGCTGTGGTAAAAGTAGAGCGGGTAGGTTCCACCCTCTGGCATTCTTCCCACTCAGGAGCCACTTTTCGTTTAATTTATGTGCTATAGGTCACAGAATGGCCCAGGGCCGTTTCCCTCCCGATGAATAGGACCACATATTTCATTTCATCTCTACTGTGCTTTTCGAAAATAGACCTGAAGTGTACTTCTTATTCTGGATGATCAGCATCTCGAGAGCATATGGCTTCCAGAACTTCTTTTATAGCTTTCTTTCTCCTCCAAGGCCTGGCTCTAATAAGCTGCAACGATGCTTGGGATTATGGGAGGGAGGGGGGGGGTGATTTCAAAAGGAGAGGCAGTTGTCTGTTATTTTGGACTGCGAAATTAAAACGGGGGGCATCTCCGTGGGCCTGGCCTGGGAAAATCGCTGAGAAATCCTCCTAATACCAGCACATCCTGTGTTTGTGGAAGTACTGATATTTGGCGGCCCAAACGCTGTCGCCTTTGTTCAACGATGCCGTCTCCAGCCGGCTAAACGGTTTTTGAAAGACTTGACCGAGGCTTTGTTCCTCCGAGATCGTTAACCACTTGATCACGCTCGCTCAAGGTCGACTCACTTGAGGGGAAAAAAAATGCTGATGAAATGGCTACTTGAGAGTGACGAAGAAAAGAGTCGATCCTGAGAACCTGATAATATCGTGGAGCTCTATAAGGAGTGCGGAAAAGAGGGGATGTGAGCGTATTTGCTAGAGGGAGCTTTCACTTGGAGAAATACAATCCAGTCAACAGCACGGCCCTGTCACCGCCTCTTTGATGGAAATACCACACAGTAATTTAATATTTGTAGAGGCTTTTCCTGGGACATAACATAATTATCAACCTACAATTCAATAAAGGGGCTCGGCGATCAGGGGCTTTAGCCTTTCAGCTACTTTTAATATGACTTTGGTCTTTAGAGTCGGCACTGAAACCTTTGTTTGATTAAGCCAGGACATAAAAGCGTACGGCAACCGACTGGCTGTTGAACCTAAAATTCCTCAGCTCCGTGTTGGTCATGAGCGGTAATCAAAAATGACTACAATCTGTTGATCCACACCACAAAACCAGATACAGGTATTTGACGAAATTACCGCTGATGAGTCTGATTTGCTGGTAGTTCTCCGGCAAATGTCCCGTTTGCCCTTTCAGAATTAAGGAAAACATAATGCGTGTGCAACTGCACGCTTCCAACAAATCACCATTTCACAACACAATACCTTTCAGTGCTTCATTTTCAGGTGGACATTTGAATCATTGATTTTTCCTTGATCCTTGTTTTTCCTAAGAGAGGGCACATGAGGAGGAAGGGTTAAGGCCGCTGCAGGTTGGGAGGGGTAATACCTGGCCTGAAAGAAAAAAGGAAAAGGATAAGGAGGCCGAAAGTGCGCCTCTCTCTCCTCCCAAGCCTACTTCAGAACTCCCAGATCTCCACCAACATACTTCTCATATTAAAAGAAAACAAGTTACACAAATGAGACAGATGTTTCTTGTTTGTAATGACAGTTGCAATACCCCCCCCCCCCCCCCATCTCCATCCGTTTCTTCCCCCTCTTCACAAAGCACCAGGTTGTGCAACAGAGAAAGGAGAGAGGCCCTCAGAGAAGCACAGGCCAACACCAGACCTTCTCTGTGAAACGAAGCCGAGTGACAACTGTTACTGCTTGATGCAAAAAGCACTTCCAGGTAAGCCAACATCTAAATGTACCGACCCACATGCACACCCAATGCAAAGATACCCAATTTTCCACCCCAATTTTTCTTTTTCGAACTGCCGCAAATGCAACCAACGCGCTCTGAGGAAAGCCCTGGGTTTCCAAGCTCCGATGTATCGGATAGCAGGCGCCAGTGCCTGCCAGCATCCCATCAAAGTGATGTGGGGAGCAAGAGGGCCGGGGCGGGGTGGGGAGCCGGAGAGAGCAAGGTCAGTTGTGCTCTTTCAGGCTCTAGCTGCTGATGGCAGGAAGCATGACCCAGGATTTGAACCAGTGACCCTCGAGTCATAGCGGCAGCACCTTCGTCTGCTGGACCACTGTGCTGGAGCTGTGAAAGAACCAGTGCATAAATGAGACCTTCTGTCCACCTTATTCCCAACAAGTCTATTATCCTGCTGGACCCAGTCCCAGGTGAGTGCTAGCATGGAGTTTCTGACCCAGTGAGGAAAGTCTACCGCACTGTACCATATCAACAACATCAATCTAACAAGAGGTCAGTGCTCCACTTCTCAGAGCTTAGCCTTCAAGCAAGTTGAAAGTGGTGTCCATGCCACTGTGGTCGCATTCAATGACTTGTGGGCAATTTCAAGCACTGGCAAGCCCCCCTGTTGTTGCTGGGGCTGCCCCTCAATGCAGAGTATTGTTTGAGACGTGAGCTAGAAGAATTCCTCGCCAATTGCTCATCCATCAAGAATTGATAGGCGAGGCTTGGCCTGATGCATGTGCTCTGGCATGGCGGTCAGGAATCTAAATTTGCAGCCACATATCTGAACAGTGACGCAATTGCTAAACTGGTAAAGGTGGGGGAGCTTTCCATGCATGCAACCCAATATTGCGCCCTGCGACCAAGCGCAGAGGAATTTGAGGACACAGGTGTGGAGAATATTGTTATAACATTACCCAAGGACCACAGCGGTGAGCTTGTGCGACCGCAGAAGGGAACAGGAAGAGAGGTTAACAAGTGCACAAAGCCTTTCCTCCGTCACCTGGGATTGTTTCTTCTTCGGCTAGAAACCCTCCAGCCACCTGTACTGCGGATGCATGCTGGCATCGCTGCGTTTGGACACGGTTGTCCTGCGTGTGCGTTATGGTTGCACGGCCAGTGAGCACCGCGGCTTAGCCAGCTGGGACAGGCTGTCGGCACATGAGCAGCGGCTCAGGGTCAGACACCTTGCACACCTGTAGGCTTTCTAATTCTCTGCACCGTGCTCGATGGAGACGGCCCGTGGACGCAACACGTGTATCCGAAAGCCGCAAAGAGAGTTAGTGTGTCATAATAAGCTGCGGCGAGGCATGGCAGCAGTCACTGTTGGCCTCTCCGCTGTTAAAACATCGTTCTTGCGCTGAGGGCGCTTATGCTGAAGTTGGCTAGCAGCCACGTGCTGAAAGGGTGAGAAAAGCACAGAGCAGGCCCTGCTCCGTTCCTTGCTTCTTTACCGTTGCACCCTCACAGATCTCTCCAGAGACAGCGGAATTTCGCCCAAAACTAAGTGATATTAACCTGCATCCTGAACGTCAGCCTGTACATACAAAGAAAAAAAAAAAAAAAAGGGGGGGGGGGGGTCTAGGGGCAGTAAAAATAGAAGTATATCAGCTACATTTCATATAAGGGGGGGGGGGGGGGGGCAACTTATTCCCTTAGCCGATCCAATATAAAGACAGCCGACGTGTTCCTACAATGCAGCCATGGCAGGTATGCAAGCCAAGTCTCTGGGTTCAAGCTCCACGTTACCATGGCACAGATGGCCAAAGGGTGGGAGGGGAGAAGAGGTGGGGCCACAAGATGTGGGCTTTTTGATTTATGGCCCTGTGATATTTCATTGCGCATAGTTGTCTCAGTCCACAGGCTAGCTTTTCAACAAATCCCAAGCATGTTTGGCTTTGACTGGCATACGGTATCTAAGGCTTCCCACAGCCCTTTTCCAAGCACCAGGGGCTTATCTACGCTTCATCTCCCACTGTGCTGACTTACTCATGACACATCAGTGACAACCCCATTAAGCGCAGGCCTGGGGAAAGTGTGTCCCTTCCACCGCTAATATTTATTACTTTATCAAGCTCGTCGAGATTCCTCTGAGTGCCTCGGGTTTAGCCTTTGGCCCTAATTGGGCCTCCCAGAGGTGCTGCTCAAAATGAGGCCTTCAGACGTGATGAAGAGAAATGCCATCTTGAGGGAAAAATCACACCACGCTCCACAGAGGATCGACACAGCTGAGCAACGAGCCGGCGTCACGCCGAGTGTTTGCTTTGGACTCGAGTCAGCCCTACCGCTCCCCCAATTAAGGCCAGAGAGAGCCGGGAGTAGCCACATCGGACAGCTCGGACAATCCGTTACAGTTGCTCGGGGATGACAAACAGCCCGTTTTCCCCGATAAATTTCACGTAGGAAGCAGTCTTTCGGGAGTCGAGTGAACAGATGCATGGAGAGCACGCATGGAACCACTTGGTGAGATGGACCTGCACAGTATCAATCCCACTTCAATCACGCCTTGGAGGATACACACGTAGAACTCGCTGAGTACAAATGGACGCGGCCACTGTGTTTGGCAGCGAAAGGAAACACAGGGAGATTGTTAAAAGGGCATCACAGATATAGCCTTTTCTCGAAAGACTACTTACGTAGGGCGTCAGGCAATTAGTGCTAAAACCCCAGAGATACCTTCACGGCCTTCGGAAGCCAGACGTGATCCTCTTGAGCAAGAACGAGGGGGAAAAAGAAAAAAATGCATGCAACGCTCACCCACACCAAGCAAAAGACAACCTCAGTGTAAATGTAACACAGCGAAGCTTTGCGTTCATAAATCAGAGTCTGCAGACAGCACAAGTGACGATAGCACAGCTGGCAATGTTTGCACAACCATGAGTGGATGCAAGGAACTTGACTTCATGCGTGGCCTTTCTGGCAAAGCTGTCAGTGGGCCCAGTCTGTATTGTGATAGCCATGTTGATAACCAGCATTTCCCTGCAGGTGGTCACCCCCACCTCCCCAAAACATAAGAATACCAGCCATTCCACACGTGTCATAATTAATCGCTTTCCACGGCTATTTAGTGGAAGTGCTTGCTGACAGACTTCGAGCAAGACACTCGAGGAATGCGTCAAGGACCCAGTCCAGGAGAATTCATAACACCCCCCAACCCCCACTGGGAAAAGTGAAGCTGCGGTATGTGTCTTGAGGGTTCTTCCCTTTCAATCAATATGCGGGATCTTCCCAGATAAAAATCTTCTAAAACATACACAAAATGGACAAAAGTATTGGGACACCTGCTCATCACTCATTTTTTTTCTTCCGAAATCACGCGCATTATTAAAAAAAACAAAGTTATCCTGTCCCCCAGTCAAAACTGTATACTAGATTTGAAAATAGCTGTGAGGATGTGATTGCATTTAGCACCACAAAGGCTTTGTCAGAAGTGAGATCAGGATGCTGGATGATCACCACCTCATCTAAAAAGTACTGGATGGAGCACCATCCATCATTCCAGAGAACCCAGTTGCGCTGCTCCACAGCTCAATGCTGGGAGACTCTATACCCCCCCCCCCCCCCCCCCCCCCTCTGGTCCACACCTGGCATTTAGGCCAATAGGTTCATATTTACACATATTTGCACATCTGTGTCAGCAATGGGTGCTGCTTAAATCAGCTGACTGCCTTCGTTAGGAGGGGTTGTCACTAACATTTGGAGATAGTGTATGGGTAGGTGGGTCATTTCAGATTATGCCAGAGCTGAGGAACAGATAGCTTAATGTGCAGCATAATGTGGTGCCTTCCTTGCTCCCATACATCAATCAACCCTGACATTTTAGCGAGAGAGTAACGGACATTCAAATTGGAACCCAGGCTGCCTTACTTCACTCTGGCTACAAGTGTTGCCACAAAAAAGATGGTCTTTTCTATCAAAAGAAGCTGAGAAGTTATGCCATCCTGTACTAAAGCAGAACATGACTGAACAACATGTGAAGTTGACACACAATCTCCAATCTCTACAACCAAGACATCTGACTAGAGGTATCCCTTCTCAGTTGGTGGGACTGTAGATCTCAAATCTCTTTACTCCTTTGTCAGCAACAAGGCCAACATGGATCAGTACGCTACACAGCCCAGTTTGATGGAAATGTTACACTACGGTCACTAAATGCAAACATGACGCGTTCAGGTTAAGACTGCAGACACAACTGACTGACTTTCAAAGCCACAGAAAAGCCTAGGAAAGCTACTAACTGCGGTATGTGACATTGAAGAGGCAGGACAATGCTTTTGAGAACGGTGCACTGCTGTGCCATAACTGTATAAAATATGGTAATATTACCCTGCTGCCTCAGTTTACATGCTTCTTTCACAATGACTGGTCTGCATCTCTCAGATGGTCCAGAAAAATGTGTCCTTTTGCCTGAATTACACAGTTTTCCACCGTGTTGCCTCGAGTTGGTAAAGTAATACGGCAGTGGTGGCTCAGGAGTTAGAGCTCCGAGCTATTCGATACCCAGGATTGGCAAGCTGACACTGTTGAGCAAGGCCCTTCACCCCATCTCTGCTCCCTGGGTGCCGCAGCAATAGCTGCACACCGCTCCGGGCATGTGTGCTCACTGTCCACAGTGTGTGTTCACTGCACGGATGGGACAAAAGCAGAAGCCAACTTCCACCTGTGTCACAAAAATGTCACAAATGGTAAATACGGTTGTCTTTGTCAAATTGGGCAATATGGCAAAAATATCCCAATATTTTGACAGACAAAAGCCAGGAGTAGTGCCATATTTTACATATCAGATCTGGCTTAGTATAATTCTTTTTATTCAAATTGTGCAGCACCTCATTCAATTAAACAGGAGTAAGTTCTGTTCAACAGGTACAAGCACAGTTATTCACAATAACCACATTCATGGTGTCAACTACAGAATACAGTTCCATCCTGCCCACCTCCAGCTGTAATCTCTACTTGTGATGTGCTTTTACTGGCACTGACCAAAAAACATTTAAAAATCAATCCATTTCCACATATTACAGCTCGCAAAACCCACAGTTCTGCCTGTCTTCAAGCACCATGTCAACTTGAACCTTCCTGGAATCTGCAAACACTGAAGACATGTGATCAGACAGCGCCCTCTGCTGGCAGAAACAGCTAGTACTTCCCCTCCCCACTACATCTGAAATTGCTTTGAAATCTCCTCAACAGCAGTTGAAATAGAACGTAAGGCTAGGAACGAGCCCCAGAAAGTGCACAACAAGCGAACGAGGAAAAAGAAAAAGGGATGGCTTATAACACTGTACTGTATTTAGATCCTTTGGATACACAGGAGTAAAGCAATATAAAGGCAATTAAGGTATAAGTTTAATAAATCTTAAAAGAATGCATATACAGTACAAAGGACAGACTTCATACATAGCATTTGGTTTTTACACCAAAACAAAAAACAAAAAACAGACAAACAAACAAGGGTGATAATGACAGGAAATCAGAACACCCTTGATCCACCTGTGCAACACCAACAGTAAACTTGGTTTTGTCAATAAGTAGTTGAGGGTTGAAGTTTTTTCTCTTTTTTTTTATGTTTATTGAGAAGGGAAAAGGTGTTATCAGAATCACAGGTGGATCGGTGTGTCGCTGGGATCCAGCCCCTAAATAAAGAGGAAAAAGTGACGAAAAAAAAAAAGAGAAGAAAAATTAAAAAGTCACAATGAAGAAAAAAAAATTTAAGTTTTGGTAAAAACAAGTGAAGTCTACAACAACGTTCGTCAGCTTACATTATTATTAAAGTTAACCTATCCAAAGGAAACCAGAGGCTTACCTACATGCATTACCAAACGCTTCTGTGGTCCCTGGTTACGCATGAGGGCATGCCACTTGTTCTGCTAACACTGTTACGAAGTTCCCTGCTTGAGACAACCAATTCTTGCAACCATTCAATACCCATTTAGATCACTCTTATTTACATGGTTACCGACTCAACCGTCTATCGCGAGGGGATATTGGCAAAGGAAAAAAGGAGCTAATTGTTTCCAAGCACTTCTGGTGATGTCCTAGGGTGAAGCAGGGGGTTAGGGCCCACTCTAGCTAGAGAAGGCCGACTCACGGCGCTACAAGTGTGAGCGAGTTCGTCACTCGGCCTAGTAAGCACTCAAACTCCTCAAAGAGCAAGTAGCTGTTAAAACTTGGTTAAATGACAAAACTCTCAAACCAAGGCAGCACATCTCTAAAACTCCTGTGAAGTACAGATTTAGAACATCTCGCATCTAAACTACACTCTTGGATCAACAGCTGTGCTGATAGGGAACTCAAATTTATAATCCGACTCCTGTTGTGTGACTGTGTGGTGTGCGCATGTGTGTGCGAGTGTGTGTAGGGTAGTCTTTATATATCTTTATTGCAGAGCAAAGATTTGAACTCACTTCTTTCATACATTGCTTTTAGAGTACAAAGCTGTTGGCCAGCCTTAGCAGAGCAAGGAGGGGAGAGAAGGAAAGGGTGCTCATAGCAGCCTGCATTTACGCCGCTTCTTGGGCTCAGGGGGTTCCAGGGCTGCCAAAATCGCCTCGTCAAATACATTCTTTAGGCCTTTCTGTGGACACAAAGCAGGGAAGAAATGGAAACTCAATGTGGGTCGACACGCAGACAAGAAAATTAAAATAATAATAAAAAATAACAAAAAAATCAATGAGAGGTCTGGGGCTCAAATGAAACAACACTGCAATCAGGAATGAAAAAACGGAGGATCTGGACACATGAATCAAACACTGAAGCTGATGCAGACAAAATGAAGGGGTCTACAAAAAGGAGCAGTACATGCCAGAGGGAGAACATTTGCAAAATGTAAGAGCAACATTATTAAATGTCAAAAAGCTTGCATTTCACATTTCCAGATTTTAGTTTTTTTTTTTTTTTTTTTTGGCCAATAACATTTGGACATGCTGAAAAGCTACTCTGGTACAAAAATGGTGTGAAACGATAAAGTGGACATGAACACAGGCTCAGAGACACAAGGGCTGGTGAGGTGAGAGGGATGCAAAAGAAATAAACAAATAAATAAATAAAAAATTAGGCTGCTGGGCTCAGACAAATAGATACATATACAACAAATGATCTGTGACGAGCAGAAGCTGTGGTAAAAAGCGGACGTACAGTACTCCAGAAGTATGTTCTTGTAGGTGCTTAAAATTTTACATTGCTGTCATGTTGACAAACCAGCACAACGGACTTAGCGGCCGTCAAGTGACCGCTAATACGAGAGCAATCGAGCGTGATGCCTCTTTATGAGAAAGGACTTGGGTACAGCGCAACACTCTTGACTTGTGGAGAAAATCTGCTGAGCTCTTGTTGTAAAAGTTGTAAAGTGACGCTACGCAACAGGTGAATGCGTTTTGTGGAACCACAACCAATGTTCTCAATTGCTCAAGTCATAATTGATGAGACGTATACGATGGCAATTTTAGTGGTCCTTTATTAATGACACAAATCAGTTCACAAGATTATAGTACATCTGTTTTAAATTCCCAAGAAGGGTCATCAATGGCACCCAATTTCAAATTGTAGCCTTATATTATGCTAAGAATTTAATTTCTATGATACAATGCTTGTAGTACAAAATAATACACCGAAAGAAGGAATGAAGATAGAAGTAAGACCTTGTCCTTAACTGTAATGCAGGTTAGCTGCTTGACCAATGTACCTCTTTGACTGTGCCCCCCCTTCTCTAACATAAATGAAGGAATAAGTACTTAAGGATCATAGAAATGTCTACTGTAACATTTTCAATATTTAACATGAAAAACATGTAACCAAATATGCATTACAAACTTATTGACCTCATGGTTTGGAAATAAGCAAATACAAAAACAAGAAAAAATGAAATCAATAATATTAATAATAATAATAATAATAATAATAATAATTCTTCAAAACAACCTCCATTCAATCCAACAGGCTACACTGTAACAACAGTAGTCCAAAATGTCAAAGGGTGGGGGGGACAAAAAGAAGAAGAAGAAAAAAAAGAAAAAAAGAATGGCACAGATCGACACTTCAGTTTAATGAAGCAAGAAACATAAGATAAGACACTGGCTTTGTTTGTTAGCAGTCAGGAAACTTTTTCTTTTTTGGATCAAGAGGTAAACTATAGGAAGCAGCAAACATCTGGGGGAGAAGCTGGACGTTAGAAAGAGAATGAGACTTTAGAATATACAGCACTTCCGTTTTCGCTGTGTTTCGGGGGGTTCAAGGGCAGCTAGGATAGCTTCATCAAATACATTCTTCAGACCTCTCTACAAAGACAGAGGGGGAGGGAAGAGAATAAGCAGCAAGGTTAGCAGTTACAGCAAACAGATTACAGAAGAGAGCAAGAATGAGAGCAGAATGCAGAACAGTGCAAATGGAATACAAAAGCTAGAGCACTACAGAAGTGAGCAATGCAGCTACATCCAGAGCTGGAGCTAAATGCTTCCTCTGCAAAGAGGAAGGAAACCCAAAGAACCACAGGAGCAGCGTAATTGACGAGGAAACTTGCGTAAAAGCTCTTGCGCCACCGCACGAGTGAATTGTCAACAGCATCAATGGCACTGCTTTAAACAGTCTTTATTCATAAGCTATATAATGCAACCTGTTAAACTCCCAAACCTCTACTGATGCTTATCTGTGGTTACCAAGTTCTCATTACACATCCTTCCCAAAGCACTCCAACTCAAATCCCCACAACTGAATGAGTTTAAAAACTACCCTTCTAATAACAATACACTATACATACTGATCAACAGGGAAATGCATTTCTTCTCTTCATTAACATGTGGCAAAACGAAAGAAAGCTTGGTAAAAAATGTTAAGATACTAAAAAGGAAGGCATATTAAATTGCATGACAAACGTTACACAATGAGATGAGCCAACTGTGTCTCTGAGCCTCTGTGTAAAAGCTTCCACTTCGTTTACATGCAACCATTTCACTGAAAAATAAACTTACCTTCCGGTAGTTATAATGTGCATATTTTAATTCCCACAAATTGTTCAGTTCTAACAATGACACACTCACAAACAGAGCTGCATTTACAATAAGCAAACAATAGCTGAGACAGACCAATAGAGTGACTGTGACTGTTAATATTTAAGTCAAAGTTCAAAAATAAAATAGTTCAAATAGTAAATAATCATGTTTAGAAACAACTTTTCTAATACAATGACATGTTACACATACATAACATTTCTGAACTTACATGTGAGTGAGTCACTTAATAAAAAAATAAAGGCTACAGTAATCTGAATATTCTGAATATTCAGTTAGTGTTCATAAAAAAGCTACAGGTTAGTCAACTCACTACTGTAGTATTATGTTAGCAGATTAGAATTAATATTCTGCTCGGTTTCAAACGGTAAAAGGACAATGCATTTAAGAATGCTGTGTTTTTGTAAATGGTAAATAAAAATGTATATTAAAAAACAGAAACAGGGAACAGGTACTGATTTGGGGAGGATCACTGGGTGTTTGAATCTGTCGAATATTACTCAAATAATGCAGCTGAAAACGCAATATCACATCTAACAGACACCCAACCTGGTCTGCAGTCTGCAAACTTACTTGTGAAGCGCAAGAGACATGTCAGACCTAAGCTGACCTTTATGAGAAAACTAAAAGAATAAAAGACTGTTGTTTGCTTAACACAATAACACGTAATACTTCAAGTGTTCTCCCTCTTTTAAAAAGATGGCACCGCTTCCTTTGCCTTCACACTTTTCTCCTCCGCCACCTCAAGGAAGGCGGGATATGGGTGACTACTGGAGTGATTCATGCAAGCCTGATCAATCATGCTGACGCAGTTTTGATCCCATTGTGTTCTTTTTGTTATTTAACCGGTGTGTCTCTCAGAGGAAATCTGCCTGTTGTGTTCTTTGTACTTGAGCGATAATACTTCACCCACCTGCGTGAGAGCGGAGCACTCCACGTATTTGACAGCCTTCAGATCGCGGGCCAGCTTCTCGGCTGTCTCCGGGGTGATTGGCTTCTGTTTGTTCTTCGCAAGCTTCTCGATAGTAGAGGGGTCGTCTCTCAAGTCGATCTGTGTGCCCACCAGCAGGAAGGGAGTCTTTGGACAGTGGTGGGTAATCTCGGGTACCCACTAAAAAACAAGAGTGACAAGCATGTAAAGAAATAATCAAGAAGGATTTGTATTACATCCATTATAAAAAACCAAAATTAAATCAAAGACGTAATGACTCATCATATGAAAGGAAATCTTAAACCAACCTTTTCTTTGACATTTTCAAATGAAGATGGGGAAACAACGGAGAAACAGACTAAGAAAACATCTGTTTGGGGGTAGCTCAGGGGTCGTAATCTATCATAATCTTCCTGACCTGTGGGGAGATAGAAATAATTTATTAACATGGATATGTTCAGCCTATACATGCACAGTAGTTTATATTAAAACTATCACAGATTAAACCAATGGTTTTACATGAGAACACTGCCAATTAAGAGAGAAATCTATTTTGGTTTATTAAGTATCTAGTCATTACATTCTGGCATTTCTTATTCAGTCTATAACTAAACGTCTGTTTTGAGGAAGGGGATGCATGCTTTAAAATCAGTGATTTTTTGAAAAGGCATTAGATTATAATTTTGCTGCAGTCAGTCAAAGAAAAACAACCCAAAAACCTTTTACTGGCATTAAGGGCCATGAGGGTCACGTGGAACCCAGGGCAGCTTAGGTGAAACTACCACGTTTGTGCCAGACAAGCCCGACAAGGCTCTAATGAAACTGTGGGAAGCCTGATGACTAATCTGGTACAACCTACGTGTAGGAGAAGAGCCAAAAGTACAGTGTGACAGTACATCGCAATTCCGTTTTCTTTAGTTTTAATAAGTTGAAACAGACACTGCACCCCAGTAGTATCAGGTTTTTATTTTTTAAATTGGTCATTACCAAAAAGAATTAACTGATCAGCTTGACATTTTCAACAATATGTGGACTTTGTCATTTATTGTGATAAACATATCACCCACAAAATAAACAGAACTTCAAAATCATGCCTATTCTTTAAACATACTCAAGACGTTGAAATAACTAAATTAATTTATTCACAAGCATGATCCAGTTGTCATACAGCTGTTGGTTCATTTAAGCACACGCAAGGGAAAGACTTTCAACACACACCCTTCCAAAAAAAGCATTCAAACCACCCTCCACAAGAATGTCTGGAATGTAGCAAAGCACTGTGCATCTATCCCTACAACAATGACGATGACAAACAGAGCCTGTTTACACCTGGTATCAACATGGATTTTGTATCCGGAAAGTATCTGGATATTCTTTGACCAGATTCTGTTCACACTTTCCTGCGTTAAAAACTAATCGACAGATACTTTTAAAGTTGACCTTTTACTTCCTGTAAACAACAGTTTCTCATCAAGGTGGTGCGGCATCAGAGGAATGGCAGGGGTTTCAGAACGCGGTGGAACAATGGATGGCTAATATATTCCTGTAACGGCCCTACCAAAAAACGCGAAGGACTATTTAAACCTCAAAGGAACTCCGTCTGTATTACTGTGGTCATCTACCAGTAAATAAGAATGAGCACTAGTGCACACATGTACACAGAGCAAGAGAAGGAACGAAGGAGATAATAAGGAGATAATTACTCAACGTTTTATGTCCCCTGTAAAAACGCTTTCTTTTTTTTCTTTTTTTTGAGAACCAATTTCCGGTCATACCCGGTTCACAATGCATCCTGGGGTATTTACACCTGGCTTTTAATGCAGTTAAGTGAAATCCGAACAGGATCCAACGACCAAAAACGCATGTTAATGCCAGGTGTAAACAGGTTCACAGTCCTTTCATCACTGTGCCCGAGGCTTTGCGACACCCATTGTTTTAAAAAAGAAATGTAAAAAAGGCCAAATTGTAAATATACTGTACCTGCAGTGTCAAACAGTCCAAGGGTGTAAGGTTCCCCTCCGATCATAACCGTTACTGCATAGTTATCAAAGACCTGAAAACAAAAGCACCTGACATATCACAATGCATGCAATTTAAGACCTAACAGCAAGCATGAACAAAATAGTAATCACAACCATTCCATTTAAAGTTCTCGTTAGTCATTTTTAAATGCATCACATTCCTACGAATTTTCTTTAACACCACATGACACAGAACATCATAAAGCTGAAAAATATACTATGCTTGAGATACAGTCTTCAACAAACTACATGATGATTAAGATAACGTTCAGAAACCCAAAAGGGGAGGGAAGCATTACTCACCGTTGGTACATATTCAGAGGGAAATTTGTTAGTTGTGTAGGAGATTAATAGACAGGTTTTACCAACGGCACCATCGCCAACCACAACGCACTTGATCGTCTGCATAGCTGTGCTTTTTTTAACAATCCACTCTTCTCATTCAAGATCTAGAAAACAAATAAAAAAGAAGAAGAAACAGGATTACTTTCAGGTACATGTCATATAACGTTGTGCCAGTCAGTGCTAACTGACCATTATTAAACAAGGTCAGCTGATGGCTTTTTGATGGAGTTTTCACTACGCAATTAACAAAAGCCAACACAAAAGGAGAAACAGCAGTGAAAGTAAAAACATCTGATTTGTAAAATTACTCAAATTGCTGCCAGCAGTCAAAAGCACGGTCCCAGTCAGTCTTCTGTTTTTTTTACTCAGTTCTGTGCATCACTGCTGGTGACATACACTCTTACTGTCCTACCTATATTCCCCGGTGGTCCATTTCAGCCCTGTGAAACTACACAAGATCAAATAAAATGTTCTTTTTTTAATGGCACCTACATCTTTCTCATTGCTTTCTGCCTCTAAAGAAAGTGGAGGAACCCAGAAGAGTGTAACCAGGCCATACTAATAGCCACTGGCAAAGACTTCACACAAGTGAACAAGGGGAGGATGTCCTTGTCTTATGCAATCGCTATAGTTTTATAGTTGCACTGGTAAAATTGCCTCCATCAATAAGACTGAGGAGGGAGGAAGGACAAATGGGCCTGAGGAACCCACCACATGCTGATGATGCCTTTTTACCACAAAAATAAACAGCCCACATTAGTTCTTCTTTAAAAACAGTTGTCAGTTCTCTTTGAATGCTTCTTTAAAATATAAAATATTTTTACAATACAATGAGATGTGCAATTACAGAAATGGCAAAGGCATTAAAATAGGACAAACAGACAGCAAATCTATTTACATGCACAATGAGGGTGAATTTCAGTTTTCATGTTTACAGGAAATTAACTTGTTAATAACACAACTACCGCTTGCGTGTTTCACATGCCAACCTCATAACAAACTCATAACAAACAACAGTCTGTATAAAGCCTTCCTCTGACTATACTCAACAGGTAGGCAATCACAATAATTATGTTATTGACTTATTGTACAATATATGGACCTAATCTCAATCATTTTTGCTGACTTCAATATTGCCACTATGTTTACCTAGTAATGGCAGTCCACTGATATGAACAAGCCAGAATATAAATTTTGATGCATGTCTATTTATTTGGGATATTTTTTTTATATTCCAACTTCAATGTTTAAATATTCTTAATAATAATAAAAAGTTAACTGCTCTTTAAAAGGGTGCAATTGTACTATTAAGTTATTTTTATATTTGTTACATGAAATAGTCTTAAAATGACTATTGTTTGTTGAAATCATCTCACTCAAAAAAAAAAGTTGCTGTGACAGGCCTCACAAAAGAGTCTTATAAACAGTCTTATAAAACCATCAAACCAGTTAATCATACATCCATCCAACTATATACACTATACATACATCCATCCAACTATAAGGTTTTACATTTTGACCCATTCCACCTTCGTTGTCTAGAATCGCTGCCTATTGCCTCAGTAGCTCTGCGTTTTTTGTTCAAATATGGCAATATTGGCCTTTGTAATGTCGATATTGCCACAACATAAAAATAATTCCTCTAAAAGGCACAGTCACACTAGGTCAGAGGTTAGGAACCAAAATGAATGGGAGGGCTGTTTAGCTCTAGTCCAAGAAAAATCACATGGTCATGGGAGCCAAACCTCCCTTTTTTTTTTTTTTCTTTTTTTTTTTTCTTTTAAAGCATTTTTAGTGCAGTACTTGGTTTTCAAGCTCCCACTGCAGGAATCAACTACTATTGCCATTTTCAACTATAAACCTCATGTGTCAGCCCAAAAAGGAATTGCACTTCAACCAAATACATCCTGCACCTTCTGGTTTGTTATGACTAATATATCTCTTGAAATGCTTTAAAGTCAGCAGTAGTGCTAATGCATTTTTCAATCCATGGCTGTAAAGCACTCTTATTCTTACTCTGTTTAAGTAATTACATAGAACCGAGTATATAGAAGTCAAAATGTCACACTGAGAACACCAAAACATCAATTTAATTTCAACCACTGTAGATTTTCCTGGAATTAAACTTTTCACTTCCTGATGTTAACTTATTGTTCGGTATAAGCAAACCACCAAATCACATGCCCAGTGTTCTAGCTAAAATGTAAGGGAGAGAAGTGGTGGAGAAGAAGAAAAAAAGACTTAGAAAGGTTAGATAAGGTAACACACCATTAACATTAACGGCAGGAAAACTGCCTTTCTAGGTGCAACTTTAAAGTCATGTGCTATCCACTATGGTTTCTGTGGTCTCATTCTGGGTTTCCCATGGTGTGGTGGTTCTGAGGGAACTTAAGCTGTACTGCAAGACAAATGTTTCCGGCAACGTTTTCACCTATATAAATTTGAAATTTCAGACGAGGTGCAGTGCAGTGTAGTGTGTCCGGTGTAAGGTGGTCTTTGGCTTTATTTACAGGTGACTGACGCAAGACTCTCGCTGCTGCATAGCTATGTATGTGACTAGCAGTGGAACGCTTCCAGCTTAAAGGAAGGCTAATTTGCAGTTACACATCAGATTAATTCGACTGATTATGAGCATTACATTACTTAGCAATTACAGCTCTGCAGCGACACAGTAGTGAGAATGAGGAAACTCATTCTAGAAGACTAATCATAAACATTAAAAAGCTAAAATAAAGACAGTTATAATCAAGGATGAACTAATATGGGACTTTATATTCAATATAATACAATATATAGGCATTTGTAAAATGAGGAAACTGGAGCCAGATATACTTGAATTGGTATTACTGAGAAATGTAACATTTGTTGCTGTATGGTAAAAAATGAAAGAAATATGAAATATGTCAGCAAAGAAGCCCAGCTAAATACATACAAGTCATTAAATATTTGAGAGATTTTAATTACCAGCCAAACTTTTGCCTGCAACACTTAGAATTACATTTTCACATCTACAAGTTTACTTATTAGTAACTCAAAAAGTAGATGCGTTATTTTTTTATTGTAACGGGAGAGTAATAACTGTTCATACATTCATGTTATTTAATTTAATTTAGCAAGCTGCTTAACATAAAATTAGTCTCTCCTCCATCAATTCAATTTCCCCCAACACAAGTTTTCAATTACATTTTCCCATCATTCAGACCTAACATCTCCTGACAAATCCAAAGCATTCATATGATCAAATTGAAATTTTAACAACCTCCCATTAAGTATGTCTCAATATAGACAGGGTATCAGTACCCAAGCCTCGCCTTCAGCAACTCCCAATTGTGTTTTTTATTGAAACACTATGATGTGAGAGGACATATGCCCGCCTTCATTAATTATTTAGCATACTAGCAAACAGATGTTGTAACTTATTACTGCTTTACGCTTAAGTGAAATACAATTAGTAAGATTATTCTTGATAATTCACAAGTTTTCAGAAAACACAGAGCAATGACCTCACATTTCAAAAACTGAGGATTTGAGGAAAACTGAGGCCTCATGGAAAGATCACTCAAACCCAGCTGTGTGTGAGGTGCCAAGTTAAACAGCTTTAAACAAACTTATTTAACTTTACGGCCACACGCATTTTTGTCCTCCATATTTTGGCAAATACAGTACATTACCAAAAAACAAAAACTGTACATTAAAAACAGACCCCTCGCCGCACCGCACCTCCTCTCTCAAAGACCAGCCGGCCCAACCCCCGTCACTGATCGTGGGTCACTGCGGCTTTAAGCTCCAACATAACGTCATCTGTTCAGCCGCAATAACACATGCACGCTCCTGGAGGGACAGTACGGTCAGCCTCCAAGCACATGAACACAACTCCATTCACTGGATCCAAGCCTGTAACAGGCACAGGGAGGCAGGGATGGCACGTAAGGCGCCTTCTCCTCTCCTTCCGTTCAGAAATGAGGTTGAGCAGAGAAAGGCCAGTCAGCCGTTTTCCTGCTGTTTTCCACTCCGCCTCAGTGGCGGCTAAGCCTCTGCAGAGCACTGCAGTAGCGAGTAGAGCAGGGAAAGAGGGAGCAGACACAAGCTCACAGATGGACTGTGGCGGGGAGGGGATGGAGCCCGGCCCGTCCGTTTCCTTTCACGCTTGTACAGCAATCTGCGGAAGTCTGAGCTGACCTCATCCCACTGTTCCAGGAGAGAGTACACCCACTTGACACTTTTCACGTACAGCACTCTAAATGGGGATTGTTTAGAGCCGTCACAAACTTGCTTACGGAAAACATTGATTAAAATCTTCCTTCTCAATGAATCAGGACTGATTAGTTGGCAATCTGCTTAGCAATAATGCATATTTTAAATTGTCCTTCTGGCCTTTATAAATATTTAATGAATACTTTTTAAAGGACTCTTGTGTATCAACACTTCTACAATAAAACATTTTACCATCTTTGGTGTTCAAGTTACATCAGGTCAATTCTAATGGCCCGTAGAGCCAATTTCTCACCAAAATAATGTATAGATTAGACAAGTACTAAGATCACTAATGATAGTGCTAGTACTGTTACTCATCCATTGCCTGACATATTCTTATTGCAATTGAACATTAATAAAATTTAAAATAAAGAGATTCCCAACTGTGCAACATTATTATACTGTGCTACAAACTCACTTTAACAAAACCCACAGGCTGGGACACAACCATGTCTGGCAGCCTTAGAGCAGTATTAAAAACACTAATCTTGGGTACTTAAACGGGGTCTCGTGTATACAGGGCAGTTAAATCCACAATGAGAACACATTCCCATAAGTGCCTTAAAGGGAACTATTCTGATCCATTTAGAGGTTAAATCTGGAGTCTCAAAATCACTGGATTAAGGCCAGTTTAGCACATGTTCCAGAAAAAACAACTAAAAAAAAAAAAAAAAAAAAAAAAAAAAAAAACATTAAACAAAACTGAGGAAGCAATCATCTATGGGCCTGAGGGTCACCCAAGGCCCTTGTTTAGTGCTAGAAAACTCAGGCTCATCACCAGACTAGATCAAGAACAGACCAGTACACAGTTTAAAATGGTTTACAGTGGTTTACTGCACACAACTTATATTCACATACAAGGCTTGCTCTCTTGGGCATGATGACATGATATCCGTGTGTGGCTGGGCAGTGACACCGAACATTTACACTGACTGCTGAGCCAGTGAGGCTCTAGACCAACACCATGCCAATAATCAATCATTTAAAACTTCAGATCCAACAAAGAGGGACTGAAAACACCTTCCAGCTTCCAAACAAACGCCACCAACATTTCTGCCTCACAAAACTAAGATAAATGCTGTGCACGACGCTCATCTACTGCACCACCATATCCACGGGGGTCACTGAACCAGGGTGGCTGTGATTATTCCTCTAAGGAGCTCCCATACCTACTGTAGAACTTCCATGCTGCGAAAGGGGCCAGAAACTTGAGTTTTACTGCGACAACAGTACATTATTAGTGTCATCTGTGGAATCCACACTCAGAAATGTCCTCAGAAACTACACTAAAACCTACAAAAGAGCCATAGACAACATTCGCTAAAGACAAACTGACCTCAGCAGTAACGACCCTCCAGTCTGTATGGTCAGTAGGATGCTACTCAGGACCTGAAGGCAGAACTAACACTAACATTAAGTTTAAAAGGTCTTCTGAAATACCAGGTTGTGGCAGTGGAGTCCGTCCCATTTGAGAAAACTGGTCTTTTACTGGAGGACATGGGTTTGGATCCTATGTTCATCCAGAGAGAGAGAAAAGCAGTGCACACAGCAGTGCACACAGCAGTTCATCCGCCTACCAGGGTTAGATACATTCCCACACCAAATAGCCCCAAATAGTCAAAATACTTGATAATCGGTGATATTTCTGACTGCATGCTAATTAGAAACGTCTCATTTTCCCTCTATCAGACTCTAAGGTTATAAAACACGAGCAAAATACCAGCATTTACTGAAGAGTGGCTTGAAGTGACCAAACTTCAGAAAGGCAGCACTAGTTAGTAACAGCTAGTTAGTGAAGTTTAGCCAGCGCAGCTAGCAATAGGGGGTCGGTGCATAAAAAAAAGACGACCACCGCCAACTAAACAAGGTCAGCATATTAACGTATTAACTTTATGGTTTATTAGTATTTTTATCAGTCATATTTCGAGAAAAGTGCCCGGACAATCACACTGCGTGCGTCTACTTAAACAGGCAACCCCTGTTATTTCGCTGGGCTGAGCTGAGCTGGGCTGAGCTGGGCTAAGCTAAGCTAACGTTAGCTCACCCAGCTGATTACTTCAGCCGTAATGATGGCAACAGGGAGAGGAACTAACAGCAGTTACTTCTAAAATCCACTTGATTTTCTTACTGTGCCACCCAGCAGTCTTCACAAAACCAACACAACAAACCCAGCCTTTATATTCAGCCCAAATCGACAGTCTGTACAAAAAGCCCAAATCGACACTACTGTACAAAAAACTCGCTAGCACACTTGCTAGCTAGCTAACTGTCTTACGGATGTCATTCGAGACGCTTTGTTAGACGAACAATAAAACACAATTTTCGCGATTCCAATAAAGACAACGTTTGGATAACCCCTTGTCTACACA